>NC_042624.1:25031999-25364120 GCF_901001135.1 Rhinatrema bivittatum | reverse complement strand
AAGCATACACATTTTATTTCTGCTTCCCGCTCTTCACAAGCTGGTTAATGTTTTAGCTACAGGCCCCTCTAAGAAAGTAAACTCTCTATAAGAAAATAAGCAGATAATGAAGACTACTCACTCTGTCCTATAAAAGATATTCTGGTTTGAGATCACCTTTTCCAGGGCACGACAGGTCCATCCTCTTATTTTTCTTCATGTACCTTACCTTTTCAGAAGTGGTTTGCCAGGCCGTTTATCTATATGTAACTGAAGGTGCTAAAGCAGAGAAGAACTAAACATTGCTGTTTTGCAGGTCTGGGACCAAATTCTGCAACCATTTAACTGGATATATTTTGAATATATTTGGTGAAGTGGCAAGGTATCTGGCCACACATGGATAGATGCTCTGATCCCTGGACCTTGCCCCAGTCACATAGCTGGGGCAAGGTTAGGATGGCGAGATTTTGAAAAATGGCGAAGACCGGGCCGGATGTGAGGGTGCGCTCTGGCCCCATCAAGGGACCGTATGATCCTTCTCAAGGTTCAGGGGTAAAGGAGGCACTGAACTCCCAGTGCTTATATTTTACTTTTGGGGGGGGGGGGGGGGAGACTGAACCTCAATCAGTGTAACCTTTGTCTTTTATTCTATCTTTGGGAGGGAGGGGTCTTTGTCTTTTATTCTACCTTTGGGTGGGACAGGATGGGGGTGCCAGCGCCGCGTAGGCATAGTTGGCTATTTCTTTTCTTTTGGGCAGTCAGGGCTGCCTTGAGTGGTGCCCCCAGGTTGAGCCAGGGGTCAGGGCTCAACATTTTCTTGATCTGCAGGTCTGTTTTCTTTTGGGCCGGTGCCTTGGGACCCACGTTAGGTTCCAGGTGCTCCCACCTCACATTTACTGCATTTCAAAGAGGTGTTGTTATTTTATCATAGCTGACCACGTTCTTGGTCAACTGCAATAAAATATTTGCATCAAATTGTCTTGTAATGACCTTCTTTGCATGCATTTGCATTATTCATGCAAATCACGTGCAAAGAACGTCATTATAATAGGGGAGGGTACCAGGGTGGGGAAATGATAACTATCATGTATATCACAAGATAACGATATCATCACAACAGTGCTCTATCGCCGATATAGGCTGTTTTACGTATGTAGAGCACTACCATGGTTTGATGTTAGTCAGATACAGCTGATGTTGGCTAAGTTAGTTGGATACCTTTGCCTCATTAGGAATGCTCTCAGAATGCCTCTTTTTTTGTCTGGCTAAGTTTCAGCGAGACTATGAGCTATCCAGCTAAAACTTGTCCGGCTGGGTTGGGAGTGGGGTTATATTTAACATCCGATTTGTCTGATGATGTTTGGGACTTTTGAATATGGACTTCATAGATTATTCCTTTTTTAGTTGTTTAGATATTGTACAATAGCTCTGTGACCTCTCCCCTACCTGACACTCACCACCGCACTGAAATGATGAGATGGAGCCCTGTCTCTGCTGGGACCTCTCAGTCCCAGCAGAGACAGGGCTTCAGGAACAAAGTTTGATTCAAAAAAGTGTGCAAAATTGTATCAAGCCAATAAAAAAGTAAACAAGGATATTAAAAGAGGAGGAACTCGGTGGATGGGATATGAAGGCTCTTTCTATTGCTTGCAGAATGAGGAGCAGAGGAGAGAAGAGGAATCAAAAGTGAGGAGTTACTTAAAATTTAATTCATCTGTTAAAAATCAACTCACTCTTGATTCTATGAGACGGAAACTGAATAACTAGAAATATAGGAAAACCGCAGCCAAGACAAATAGGAGAGCCACTGCTTTAAGAGTTAATGGGATTGAGAAGGAATGGGTCATCATTTTATTATCTGGTTGTCGAGTTTTGTGGCTTTGATAATTCGGTCTCTTTGGGTCAGGAGAGCTTGCCTGGCTCCTTCCCACTTTCCAGGTCCTCTCAGGCGGTACTGATAAGGTGAACATGGACCAAAGAACACTTCCTTGGCTAGCTTTGGATCCGTAAGGAGAAGGGAGAGCAAGTTGGGCTTCACGTCTATCTGCATGGCAAGTTCATCCAAGTATTCCATGAAATCCACTTGTATAGTGTGGCGTGGGCTCTCCACATAACTGGGAAAGGAAGAGAAACACAATGATCAGCACATCCTTCACTGGGGATCTTTCTTAACGTGAATCTTAAGAAGAATAGCCTTGAATGACAAGAGTACCAGACACAGACAGTTTGCCAATTCATATTGGCCCTTTCCTATAACCAAAAAGAATAAAACTGAAAAATATACATCTTATGCATTCAGAGGTCCATATTCAGCACCACTTAGCTGGCTAAGTGCTAGTAGCTGAATAAGTGCCAGATCAGCAGCCACTACTTAGCCAGATAATTATTATCCAGCTAAATAGTTACTGGCTAAGTGGCAAGCAGGGAAAGGGTATAAGTGGGAGAAGCTGATTTAGCTAGTTAAGTTATACAGCTAACTCTAATATTTGGGGTTAGCTTATCCAGCTAAGTTTAGTCTAAAGTTAACTAGATAGACTTATCTGGCTAACTTTAAGACAGTTAGAGATATTCAGCAGCACAGTCACACCTCTGAATATTCATACTAAGTTATCTGGTTAGCCTCGCTGCATAGTGGCTGAATATAGACCTTCAAACGTACAGTAATAACACAACATGAATTTTAAGTCTGAAAGTCAGTACAAAATGTAAGTCTTAGCCAATTCTAATTGTACTTGTTTGCAGTTTATGTATTTATTTCACTTATTTATGTTCATTTGATATTCTGCCTTTGTCCAGGGGAAAGCAAAACGTGGATAACAAATGATATGCAAATATACATTGACCACAAGACTGGAGCATAGTTAAGAACATAAGAACATTGCCATACTGTGGTCAGACCAAGGGTCCATCAAGCCCAGCATCCTGTTTCCACAGGGCCAATCCAAGTCACAAGTAACTCCTGGCAAGTACCCCAAAAAAACTAAGTCTATTCCATGTTACCCGTTGCTAGTAATAGCAGTGGCTGTTTTCTAAGTCAACTTAATTAATAGCAGGTAATTGACTTCTCCTCAAGAACTTATCCAATCCTTTTTTAAACATCAGCTTACTAACTGCACTAACCACATCTTCTGGCAACAAATTCCAGAGTTTAAATTGTGCGTTGAGTAAAAAAGAACTTTCTCGATTAGTTTTTATAATGTGCCCCATGCTAACTTTCATGGAGTGCCCCCTAGTCTATTATCCGAAGGATAAATAACTAATTCACATCTACTCGTTCATAGACCTCTCATGATTTTAAACACCTCTATCAGATCCGCTCGCAGGCCGTCTCCTCTTCTCCAAGCTGAAAAGTCCTTACCCTCTTTAGTCTTTCCTCATAGCGGAGCTGTTCCATTCCCCTTATCATTTTGGTAGCCCTTCTCTATACCTTCTCCATTGCAATTATATCTTTTTGAGATGCGGCGACCAGAATTGTACACAGTATTCAGGTGCGATCTCACCATGGAGCAATACAGAGGCATCATGACATTTTCATAAGAACATAAGAAATTGCCATGCTGGGTCAGACCAAGGGTCCATCAAGCCCAGCATCCTGTTTCCTACAGAGGCCAAACCAGGCCACAAGAACCTGGCAATTACCCAAACACTAAGAAGAACCATGCTACTGATGCAATTAATAGCAGTGGCTATTCCCTAAGTATAATTGATTAATAGCCATTAATGGATTTCTCCTCCAAGAACTTATCCAATCCTTTTTTGAACCCAGCTACACTAACTGCACTAACCACATCCTCTGGCAACAAATTCCAGAGTTTAATTGTGCATTGAGTAAAAAAGAACTTTCTCCGATTAGTCTTAAATGTGCTACTTGCTAACTTCATGGAATGCCCCCTAGTCCTTCTATTATTCGAAAGTGTAAATAACCGAGTTACATCTATTCATTCAAGACCTCTCATGATCTTAAAGACCTCTATCATATCCCCCCCTCAGCCATCTCTTCTCCAAGCTGAACAGCCCTAACCTCTTCAGCCTTTCCTCATAGGGGAGCTGTTCCATCCCCTTTATCATTTTGGTTGCCCTTCTCTGTACCTTCTCCATCGCAACTATATCTTTTTTGAGATGCGGAGACCAGAATTGTACACAGTATTCAAGGTGCGGTCTCACCATGGAGCAATAGAGGCATTATGACATTTTCCGTTTTATTAACCATTCCCTTCCTAATAATTCTTAACATTGTTTGCTTTTTTGACTGCTGCAGCACACTGAACTGATGATTTCAATGTGTTATCCACTATGATGCCTAGATCTCTTTCATGGGTTGTAGCACCTAATATGGAACCTAACATTGTGTAATAACTATAGCATGGGCTATTTTTCCCTATATGATTCACCTTGCACTTTATCCACATTAAATTTCATCTGCCATTTTGATGCCCAGTTTTCCAGTCTCACAAGGTCTTCCTGCAATTTATCACAATCTGATTGTGATTTAACTACTCTGAACAATTTTGTATCATCTGCAAATTTGATTATCTCACTCGTCGTATTTCTTTCCAGATCATTTAGAAATATATTGAAAAGTAAGGGTCCCAATACAGATCCCTGAGGCACTCCACTGCCCACTCCCTTCCACTGAGAAAATTGTCCATTTAATCCTACTCTCTGTTTCCTGTCTTTTAGCCAGTTTGCAATCTACGAAAGGACATCGCCACCTATCCCATGACTTTTTACTTTTCCTAGAAGCCTCTCATGAGGAACTTTGTCAAATGCCTTCTGAAAATCCAAGTATACTACATCTACCTATTCACCTTTATCCACATGTTTATTAACTCCTTCAAAAATGTGAAGCAGAATTGTGAGGCAAGACTTGCCTTGGGTAAAGCCATGCTGACTTTGTTCCATTAAACCATGTCTTTCTATATGTTCTGTGATTTTGATGTTTAGAAAAACTTTCCCACTATTTTTCCTAGCACTGAAGTCAGGCTAACCGGTCCTGTAGTTTCCTGGATCGCCCCTGGAGCCCTTTTTAAATATTGGGGTTACATTAACTATCCTCCAATCTTCAGGTACAATGGATGATTTTATGATAGGTTACAAATTTTTACTAATAGGTCTGAAATTTCATTTTTTATTTCCTTCCAGAACTCTGGGGTGTATATCACTGCTCCAGGGGATTTAACTACTCTTCAGTTTGTCAATCAGGTCTACCACATCTTCTAGGTTCACCGTGATTTGATTCAGTCCATCTGAATTATTGTGCCCATGAAAACCTTCTGCATTACGGGTACCATCCCCAAATCCTCTTCAGTAAACACCGAAGGAAAAGAAATCATTTAATCTTTCTGCGATGGCCTTATCTTCTCTAAGTGCCCCTTTAACCCCTCGATCATCTAACGTTCCAACTGACTCCCTCACAGGCTTTCTGCTTCGGATATATTTATTTAAAAAGTTTTTACTGTGAGTTTTTGCCTCTACGGCCAACTTCTTTTCAAATTCTCTCTTAGCCTGTCTTATCAATATCTTACATTTAACTTGCCAACGCGCATTATCCTATTTTCTTCTGTTGGATCTTTCTTCCAATTTTTGAATGAAGATCTTTTGGCTAAAATGGCTTCTTTCACCTCCCCTTTTAACCATGCCGGTAATCGTTTTGCCTTCTTTCCACCTTTCTTAATGTGTGGAATACATCTGGACTGTGCTTCTAGAATGGTATTTTTTTAACAATGACCACGCCTCTTGCACATTTTTACTTTTGTAGCTGCTCCTTTCAGTTTTTTTCTAACAATTTTTCTCATTTTATCAAAGTTTCCCTTTTGAAAGTTTAGCACGAGAGCCGTGGATTTTCATACTGTCCTTCTTCCAGTCATTAATTCAAATTTGATCATATTATGATCACTATTGCCAAGTGGCCCCACCACAGTTACCTCTCTCACCAAATCCTGTGCTCCACTGAAAATTAGATCTAAAATTGCTCCCTCTCTCATCAGTTCCTGAACCAATTGCCCCATAAAGCTATCATTTATTCCATCCAGGAACGTTATCTCTTTAGCGTGTCCTGATGATACAATTACCCCAGTCAATATTGGGGTAATTGAAGTCTCCAAAGCCACAAGAAGCAGTAAACCTGCACTTAAGCAAGTAATCAGCAACACGATAGTGCAAGGAAACATCAAAGTTCCACAAACAGTTCATCAAAAGGTGTATATTTATTCACATAGATTCATCCGGCAACTCCACTTTCATATAGCAAGCATCTTATAGAAGTCCCCTGTGTCGGGGGACTTCTATAAGATGCTTGCTATATGAAAGTGGAGTTGCCGGATGAATCTATGTGAATAAATATACACCTTTTGATGAACTGTTTGTGGAACTTTGATGTTTCCTTGCACTATCGTGTTGCTGGTAATTGAAGTCTCCCATTATTACTGCACTACCAATTTGGTTAGCTTCCCTAATTTCTCTTAGCATTTCACTGTCCATCTCACCATCTTGACCAGGTGGACGGTAGTATACCCCTATCACTATAGTCTTCCCCGACACACAAGGGATTTCAACCCATAAAGATTCAATTTTGCATTTAGTCTCATGCAGGATATTTATCCTGTTGGACTCTATGCCATCCCGGACATAAAGCGCCATACCGCCTCCAGGTGCTCCTCTTTGTCATTGGGATATAATTTGTACCCTGGTATAGCACTATCCCACCGGTTATCCTCCTTCCACCATGTCTCTGAGATGCCAGTTAAGTCTATGTCATCATTCACTGCTATACATTCTAATTCTCCCATCTTACTTCTTAGACTTCTGTTAATCAGACTTCTTAGACTTCTAGTTAATCATATAAAGTATATTGAGTCTGAGCATGGTGCTAGATGGAGCTCAAGACATATTACAAATATTATGCTAGTCCAAGCGAGTCCTAAGCCTAGTTGTATCCTCGAGCAAAAATGTGTCCTTGACCCTGAAACATCACCAGTCAGTCCCACTCCCTGATCCAACCCTGTCCTGTATCTGAATATCTTACTTATGCCAATTATTAATTCTTCTCAATATAGGGTGCTTGGTACTGAAGGTCTCTCCCATCTGCAATGTCTGCAGATGTCCACATATTCATATCAAGTAAGAGGTTATCAGGTTGATTTCTTAGAGCGTAAGACTGAGTTCTCTTGCGCAATGACTTCTGTTAAAAATTTAGAAATGATGAAGTATTTAGATGAAGAATGTAAGTTTCTGGTTGTGGAATTCAAGCCAGTATGGGGTAAGCACAGGGGAAAAGCTAACCATCAAGTTCAGTCTGTGGAATGGCACTAGCTAGCGGAAAAAGGCAGAGCAGACGTGCTTTACTGTCCTAATCTGCCATCATAGTCTGTTTCATGTGGGTCCCATGAAAGGCAGAGGAGATCCTTGTGAAGCTGAGAATTGTGTGTTCCACAATTTAATTCTTTCCAGGAGACCACAAATATGCCACAACTTAGGGATTTGAGGATCTGGGAGGTAGGGGGTGGGTGGGGGGGGGGGGGGGGGGGGGGGGGGGAATGAGGCTGCTGCAGCTCTGTCATGACTTCTTGAGGGAGACATCATGACTGGGCTGTAATTTGGAGGGTTGGGGATTGGGAGAGGGGACCCAGATGGGAGGGTTCGAAAACTATTGAAGGCCATAGATTGGGGGAATTGAAGGGTCCAGGAGCCACTTTGATGGGCTGTGATATCGGGTTCAGATTTATGGGTGGGGGTTCAGGTTTTTGATGCTCCCATGTGGGCCCCAGGTTTGGTGAGGACATTGGGCAGTAATTGTGATTAGGAAAGACACCTTACATTGCTATTCCAGCGAGCAGATAAGGTACCATTTGTATCCAATTTCATGTTTTTCTTTTATCAGTCTGTATTGATGGTAGACCGACAAGGTATTTTCTCAGTCTAAGAGCCATCATAGTATCTGGTATTATAGATGAATGTCTTTTCTAAAAACACACTGAAACTCGGAGATGTCAGTTTTTCATATCCAAATGTTCTCTTGTGAAAGGGTGTCCTAAAAGCGTCCCATACAGTGCCAGTAATTTTAAACCTGCACGCAGTCCCCCGGCACATGGACGCGCTGATTTTATGACATGTGCGCACGTTACAAAATCTGCTGGTCGCGCACATGATTTTACATCGGTGCGTGCAAGTGCGGCCTTGTGCGTGTGAGTGGGGAGGAATTTAGTAGATGCACATGGTGAAGTTCTAGGCCTTTAACATAGCTCTCTCCCAGTCCGTTCCAATAAAGGAGTGGACTGGGAGGGAAATTCCTGCCTCCCTTTCCCCCTTCTGACCCCGACCCCTAAAATCCCGCTAGCTACCCTACGTTTTTTTTGTTTTATTACTTAGCTGCTCTCTGGAGCAGTAGCAGGTTGTGCGGGCTGGTCGGCTGCTGCCGCGCATTTCAGTGGGACAGCGCCTCAGCCCGCCCACGCCCTGCCCACACCCTGCCCCTGGTCCACCCCTTTTCACAAACCTGTTCTTCTGTGTGTACCGAGAGACATGCACTTGGCTGTGGGCATTTGAAAATCCCTCGGCACGTGCGCGGCCCAGCCACACAAGTATCTCCCGGTTTTCACTCGCGCAGGGCTATTAAAATTAGCCCTTAATTGCATTAGACTTCAAAAGAACTCTTTTATGAGGTTGCAAGGAGTGTGTTATAGTTTTCAGACACTTCCTGGTGGGGGAGTTTTGTGAGGACAATTGTTTTTCTGAAACCGAGAAGCCCATTTTAGCTCTCTGCTCTCTCTTTCAGTCAGCTCGATCCAGTATCGTCCGCTCGAGGATTGCCCGTCTGTAACGTGCTCGTAGCGCACAATTCGGGCGCGCAAGGCAGTTCGGCGATACAGTCTCCAGTTTCACACGTCCGTATCGCTTCTGAAAACAGACGCATAACCCTTTCCGCACCCGGCATGTAAATGAACGAAAAAGCTGTATAATGAAGGAATTATCTATTCCCCTGCGATACTGTAACGGGCGCTGATATTATCTCCTCCCTAACCCGCTGTTCTGCCGCGGCCTTAACCTGCTAGTTTACCGCCTCCCCCTAGTAGGAGTTAGTGTAGTGTAGTGTAGGGTAAAAACATTGCTTACCCGCCCTGGTCCCGTCCGGTCTCCTGCAGCCCCGTCCGGACCGGACGGGGCTGCAGGAGACCGGACGGGACCAGGGCAAAAAAAAAAACAAACGAAAAAGTAGCAAGGCTCGGGCCTGCTAAAAAAAGTTTAAAAAGTGTAAAAAACAAAAATACCTGTGTGTTTATATAAAAAAATAAAACAATTTTAAATACCTGTCGGAGGGCCGTGGGTCCAGGCGGCCGTGGGGCGGCGGGCAGCCATCAGCGGCATCCGGTAGTCCCTTCTCCCTTCCTCCCTCCCTCCCTGGATGAGCGCCAAAATCGCACGGGCGGGTCGGCAGCGGGGGGGGGGGGGGGGGGGGGGGGGGCGGCAGCAGGATCCGGGAGCGGCGGGTAGGCAGCAGCGGGTCCGGGGGGGCAGCGGCAGCGGGAGGGGGGGGGGGGCGGCAGCAGGATCCGGGAGCGGCGGGTAGGCAGCAGCGGGGTCCGGGGGTGGCAGCGAGATCCAGGTGCCAGCAGCGGCAGCATGTTCGATCGCGCAGGCAGGTAGGTGGCAAAGTAAAGATGGCCGCCTGCACGGGAAAATCGTGCAATTGGGCCGCTGAAGACGTGACGTCACGACGTTTGGCGTCACGGGGTGTGACGTCACGTCTTCAGCGGCCAATTGCACGATTTTCCCGTGCAGGCGGCCATCTTTACTTTGCCACCTACCTGCCTGCGCGATCGATCATGCTGCCGCTGCTGGCTCCCCGGATCTCGCTGCCACCCCCGGACCCCGCTGCTGCCTACCCTACCCAATTGCACGACTGTATCGCTGGAGACTGTATCGCTGAACGCTGAACAGGCGCGCATTCATTCATTCACTGCCGGTGGGGGCTGCCGGTGGGGGTTGCCTCTCCGGCAGCCCCCACCGGCAGTGAATGAATGAATGCGCGCCTGTGCGGACCGGCCTAGATTTAACACGCGACCACCCGCCGCCCGCCGGCCGTCTCGAACTAACGCGTGTCCCCCCGCCGCCGCTGCCGCCCGCGCCCACCCACCCGCGGCCTAGATTTAACACGCGACCACCCGCCCCCCGGATCCCGCCGGCCGCCCGGACCCACGCGGCCCTCCGACAGGTATTTACAAATTTTGATTTTTACACTTCCTGGTACCTGTCATTTCAAATGTCATTTGAAATGACAGGTACCAGCGCACCCAGGTTACTGTATAGGCGCTGTATTAAGCGCCTATACAGTAAAATGGGTTACGCGGCCATAACCCTTCCCTACCGCTTTAAAGCCGCGGCATGCATTTGCATGCGATTAGAGGAGAGTATCGGGGAGTTAGTGAAGAGAACTGTGCGTGCGGGGAGGAAGGGTGCGCCTGACACTACCGCACTGTTTTTACCGCGGCCTTACTGGATCGAGCCGAGTGTTTGCTAGCCATCCTACATAGAAACATATAGAAACATAGAAATGACGGCAGAAGACGACCAAACGGCCCATCCAGTAGGGGTGTGCATTCGGATTGACCGCATTAGTAAAACGCAACTCATATTTTTTTTTTACTTAAAAAATTGATTCGACATAAACGATCGGATTTCCCACATATCGAACATAGATATGTTCGATATGTGGGAAATCGCGATTGTTGAGCCAAAATAAAAATTTAAACCCCCTCACCCTCCTTAATCCCCCCCCCAGACTTACCACAACTCCCTGGTGATGGAGCGAGGAGTGAGGACGCCATTTCTGCAATCCTTGGCGAGAAGCATGTGACGTCGGCGGCACGTCGAGTGACGCTGGCGTCACGTGATTCCCGGCTCGTTCGCGCCGGACGGCTCGTTCGGCCCAAAAAGAACTTTTGGCCAGCTTGGGGGGGCCTCCTGACCCCCCCAAGCTGGCCAAAAGTTCTTTTGGGCCGAACGAGCCGTCCGGCGCGAACGAGCCGGGAATCACGTGACGCCAGCGTCACTCGACGTGCCGCCGACGTCACATGCTTCTCGCCAAGGATTGCAGAAATGGCGTCCTCACTCCTCGCTCCATCACCAGGGAGTTGTGGTAAGTCTGGGGGGGGGATTAAGGAGGGTGAGGGGGTTTAAATTTTTTTTTGCACATATGTACATATACCCAACTCATTGGATTTTTTTTTATGTCCATATTGGCCGCAAGTGGGACCCCCTTTCGGACATAAAAAATATGAACATAAAATTTTGCTCTGCACATCCCTACCATCCAGTCTGCCCAGAAAACTTTTGCACTCTTTTTTTTCTCATACTTATCTGTTACTCTTGGCTCTTAGTAACCTTTTGGTTCTGTTTCCCTTCCACCCCTGCCATTAATGTAGAGAGCAGTGTTGGAACTGCATCTAAGTGAAATATCTAGCTTAATTAGTCAGGGATAGTAATTGCCGCAATAAGCAAGCTACACCCATGCTTATTTGTTTACCCAGACTATGTAATTTATTTATTTTTAATTTTTATATACCGATGTTCCTGTATAAGATACATATCACACCGGTTTACAAGGAACTAAAAACTGTCGCCTCAGGGGCGGGATACATTGAAACACATAACAATGTGCACACATTATGAAACACATAATTCAGTCCTTGTTTGTTGTCTATATATAGATCCTAGAAATGTGAATCGTGTGCCCGATCATCTTAACGATCGGGTTCGGCTAGAGGGGGGAAAAAAATCTGATCATGGCTGATGTGAATCGGAATTGGTTCCGATTCACATCGTTATTTTTTTTTTAGTGAGGCCCTACCCTTTAAAATTAACCCCTTACATTCCCCCACCCTCCCGAAGCCCCCCAAAACTTTTTACGATTACCTGGTGGTCCAGTGGGAGCGCGGGGGACCGATCTCCCACTCTCGGGCCATCGGCGCTATTTTGGCTGCCACTCAAAGATGGCACCGATGGCCCTTTGCCCTTACCGTATGACAGGGTATCCGTGCCATTGGCCGGCTCCTGTCACATGGTAGGAGCACTGGATGGGCGCCGGCCAGCCAGTGCTCCTACCATGTGACAGGGGCCGGCCAATGGCATGGATACCCTGTCATATGGTAAGGTCAAAGGACCATCGGCGCCATCTTTATGAGTGGCAGCCGAGGGCCCGAGAACGGGAGATCACTCCCGGGACTACCACTAGACCAGCAGGTAATTTTAAAATGTTTTGGGGGGCTCGGGAGGGTGGGGGAAGCTAAGGGGTCATTTTTAAAGGGTCGGGTGGGTTGTTTTTTTTTTTATCGGGCCATCGGCGCCATTTTTGAGTGGCAGCCAAAATGGCGCCGATGGACCGAGAGCGGGAGATCAGTCCCCGCGCCCCCACTGGACCACCAGGTACGGGATTCATTTTATAGGGTCGGGGTGGGTTTAGGGGGTTTTTTTTGTTGTGCAGGATTTCCCCACGCTCCCCCTCCCCCGATTTTTCACGATATAATCGGGGGAATTTCTATTGTATCGCGACTCTTGACGATTTAAAATATATCTGACGATTGTTTTAAATCGTCAAAAAACGATTCACATCCCTAATAGATGCACTTTTCTCCATTCCCCCTGCCATTGAAGCAGAGAGCTATGCTGGATATGCGTGAAGTATCAGTCTTTCTCCCTTGCTGTTGAAGCAGAGAGCTATGCTGGATAGAGATGTGAATCGGAACCAGAATCTGTTCCGGATTCGTGGACCATCGGGAAATTATTTTCCCGTGGTCCAAACAATTTTTTTGTTTTTTTTTTAATCGACTGTGCCAAGCCGATAACTCAAAAACACAGCCCGACCCTTTAAAATTAGTTCTTTAGTATCCCCCCACCCTCTGGACCCTCCAACCTCCCCCCCCCCCCAAATTTTTAAGTACCTGGTGGTCCAGTGGGGGGTCCCGGGCGCGTTCTCCCGCTCTTGGGCCATCAGCTGCCAGTAAACAAAATGGCGCCAATGGCCCTTTGCCCTTAGCATGTGACAGGGTATCCATGCCATTGGTCGGCCGCTGTCACATGGTAGGAGCCACTGGATGCCATTTTTAAAGATGGCGCTGGCTGTCCATTGCTCCTACCATGTGACAGGGGCCGGTCAATGGCATAGATACCCTTTCACATGCAAAGGGTCATCGACGCCATTTTGTTTACTGGCAGCTGATGGCCCAAGAGCGGGAGAATGCTCCCAGGTCTCCCACTGGACCACCAGGTACTGAAACTTTTGGGGGGGTCCAGAGAGAGGGGGGGATACTAAAGAACTAATTTTAAAGGGTCGAGCTGTGTTTTGTTTTACTTTTAAATGCCCTTTTTTTCCCGCCCCCCCCGCCCACCATAACGATAAGAGAACCCACGTAATTAATCGTGGGGTTTCCTATCGCTATCGGGGACCCCCCGACAACTGACGAGATTGAAAATATCGTCCAATATTTTCAATCATCAGATAAACGATTCACATCCCTAATGCTGGATATGCATTAAAAGTGAGTATCAGGCTTATTTGGTTTGGGGTAGTAACTGTCGTAACAAGCAAGCTACTCCCCGCTTTTTTGTGAATGGAAATCCTTTTTTTCCACATTACCTCTTGCCGTTGAAGCTTAGAGCAATGTTGGAGTCGCATTAACCGTGTGCATGTTTATTGAATAAGGGTATTATCTCCAGGTAGTAGCCGTCATTCCCCACAAGCCACCCACTCTTCATACACATCCTCTAGACTTTATGGATCCACAGTGTTTATCCCATGCCCTTTTGAAGTTCTTCACAGTTCTGGTCTTCACCACTTCCTCCGGAAGAGCATTCCAGCCATCCACCACCCTCTCCGTGAAGAAATACTTCCTGATATTGGTTCTGAATCTTCCTCCCTGGAGTTTTAAAATCGTGACCCCTGGTTTCTGCTGATTTTTTTCCGATGGAAAAGGTTTGTTGTTATCTTTGGATCATTAAAACCTTTCAAGTATCTGAAAGTCTGTATCATATCACCTCTGCTCCTCCTTTCCTCCAGGGTATACATATTTAGATTCTTCAATCTCTCCTCATAAGTCATTCGATGAAGACCATCCACCTTTTGGTCACCCTTCTCTGGACCACCTCCATCCTTTCTCTGTCTCTTTGGCGATACAGTCTCCAGAACTGAACACAGTACTCCATGTGAGGCCTCACCAAGGACCTGTACAAAGGGATAATCACTTCCCTTTTCTTACTCTATATTCCTCTCTCTATGCAGCTCAGCATTCTTCTGGCTTTAGCTATCACCTTGTCACATTGCTTCGCCAACTTCAGATCATTAGACACTATCACCCCTAGGTCTCTCTCCTGCTCCGTGCACATCAGCCCTTCACCCCATATGCATGACTCTGCACTTCTTGGCATGAATCTCAGCTGCCATATCTTCGACCACTCTTCCATCCTGCTCTAGGAAGGTAGCTAAGACTCAAGGGTTCGGTTCCCAGGCCTCCAAGCGTTCTTTGGGTCACGAACTGATTTAGAAAGTGAGAGAACCAGAAATTGATCTTGTGTTAGAGGGGAGTTAGCCCGTCTGCAGTGGAAGATTACATCCGTTGGCTGGAAGAGTAGATTTGCTGCTGCAACTGAAGGGGGGACTGCCAGGACTGTGAACCTGCTACCAAGTTACTGCTTAAAAGAGTTTACGCCTGCACCTTGTCAGGAGAATTTTCCAGTTTTGAACTGCAATGGAGGAGATCTGCAGCATATTGATCAGGTACCAAGTGAGGGAAAGTCCCAGAGGGGGAGTATCTCTAAAGCGTATACCGTGAGGATCCTCTAAGGCAGCAGAGTTTTGTGACTGCAGATTTTTCTGGTTCTGTATGGATTGCACTAAGCCCAAGTGAACCATCTGCCAAGTTATTCATTTGCACCAAATACTCCAGTAAATATTTTTTCTTTGGAACAAGCTGAGCCTTGTGTGAACATCTGTGCGTATTTTGTACTGGAAAGTGCCATAAAGGCAACCACAAGTCCAAGCAGCGTGATAGGACTTATCTGTGTCCCTGCCAGGAAAGGACATGGCAGCATGGGGGCATTTACTTGCGTCACTGATTCCAAAGGCGCTTTTGTGTCCTTTTAGTTAGCAGGACAGGGGTTATATTTGTATTTCACGTCCGCATTTAGGGGGCAGTTTTCAAAGTTGGCTTTTTTGGGACAAAGTCTGCGGTTACTTTTTTTTTGTTTGTTTTTTTACCTGCGGGCTTTGCCTGGGTTTTCAGCTTCTTCTTTCACTTTGAAATGTGTTTATTTATTTGGGAATTGGGTAAACAAGGCACATTTCAGTGGCTGATCAAAGTCATCATGTCAGTTCAAATCTCTGTATGGATTTGGATTTTGGATTGGACGACTTGCCTTTTCCAAATCTGAGCTGAGGGCAAGGTATTTCCCTGCCTGGGAGAGTTTATAGTCTCGGTTTGCAGCTGAGGCAGTGGAGCACAAAGTGAGAGGCCCAAGCTCACAAGAAGCATCCGTGGGAGAAGCAGGATTTTGGCTTCCCTGGTTCATAGGCCGCAGCTTTATCCACTCCATGGACATTTCACCTACTTTTTCTGGAGATACTTTCCCCTCCCCCAACAAACACATAACCACTGGAATTATCTGCCTCCATGAGGCCAAAAGTGCCTGGATTCCCAAATCTATGCACGTTATGCTCTATAGAAAGTTTGCACACAACGAAACAGGTGCAAGACTCAGAGGGTAATTTGTACCAGGGATGCGACTGTCAAAGGAAAAGCACGCGCATAAAATGAGGTACAACGTCTGTGGGTGCAAAGTACCTGTTAGTCCTGGAGGAATTCTGCACTACTGTGGAGCGCAGAATCCCACCCCACCCACCCTGTGCAGAATTGCCAAATTCTGTGCAGAAAAATAGCAGAGGGGACCCCAGCATGCCACAAACGGAGCGTGCGAAGACGAAGACCTGCATGTGCCGCGGGCTGTGCTTCGTTCGTGGCGAAGATGAAGGCCCCGGTGAGAGAGAGAGAGGAGGGGGTGTGAGGGAGGGGAGAGGAGGGTGAGAGAGAGCAGGAGGGTGTGAGAGAGCATGGGTGGTAAGAGAGCCGGGAGGAGATGCTTGAGTGTGGGTTTCAGAGAGAGGGAACCTATATGAGGAGATTGTGAAGGAGTGTGTATGTGTGTGAGAGATTGGGAGCTTGTGTGTATGAAAAGGGGATTGTGTGTATGTGAGGGTGCTAGCCTGTGTGAGGGATTGTGTATATGTGAGACAGAGCCTGTGTGAAGGGGTGTGTGAGAGAGACATAGGTAGCCTGTGTGAGGATGTATGTGTGAGAGAGAAAGGGCGCTTGTGTGGGTGTGTATGCAAGAGAGAGGGCCCTGTGTGAGGGGGGTGTATGTGAGAGTGAGGGAGCCTGTATGAGGGGGTGTGTATGTGTACTAGAGAGAGAGGGAGCGTGTGTGTGAGAGAGGGAGGGGCAGCGGGAGCCTGTGTGAGGGGAGGTACTGAGAGTGGGGTCAAACTCTGGGACTGATGATAGAGTGGAAGGGGTTGAGCCTAGAGGTGGAGGGGAGAGATACTGGCAGGTGGAGGAGTTGGGGCCTGAGAGGGCAAAGTGGCCAGGGGAGTAGGGAGAGTGAGTGGAAGGGACACTCTTACAGCGAATTTCTAGGGAAATTCTGCATCTTTAAGTAATAACTTTTTTCTGTATTAATTTAAAATGTAATTACTTAAAAAGACTAAACACAGAAGCAACTCCTTCCCAAATTTAACCCACAATCATATAATAGAGAGGGAAAACCAATCACTATTTTCACAGTCTTCAAAAATCTTTAAATGAGGACTTTCTTTTAATCGTTTATCGTTTCCTCCTACGAGAGGCTGGTACTGCTTGGGGCCCATTGCAGGCGAGAGACAGTGGATTAAAGACAGGGCACTTGAGTCTGATATCGTTGTCCTCATTTAAAGATTTTTGAAGATTGTGAAAATAGTGATTGGTTTTCCCTCTCTATTATATGATTGTGGATTACTTAAAGACTGTCATGTAAATTGTGTTGTTTTGACTAATATGAATTTTGCAGAATTTTAAGTTTTTGTGCGCAGAATTCACCCAGGAGTAACCTGTGGATTTTGCACGTAGGCGTACAGTTTGAAAATTGTCCCCTTAAAATAGGAAATTACTAGGGAGTCCATCTCAGTCTCAGTAGAGAGGTCAAGGACTGGACGAACAGTGGATGCTGATGTCTCTACAGCATGGCTGAGGCACACTGGAAGGCAATAACTTGCACTGCTGCTCTCTGTCCTCTAAATCTGGCCTCTTGCAAAAGAAAAAAAAAAGCAGCAGTAAAAAAGGGAAACCTTGAGGCTTTATTCAGTTCCTACAGTCACAGCTGGTTACAATGCATGGCTTGTGCAATTTTTTTGATATAATTTTCAAAATAAATGTTGACACATGGCAGTAAAGCACTTGAGCCTCACCAGGCTTGACTAACAGTACTAACTTAAATATGTTATGCAATATCAATAAAAGTCTATACCGTTTCTCCAGTTCATCTCTCTTCATGGCAATATCAGCCTTCATGTCATTTACTGAAGGCAACTTCATCAGCCCTAGAAAACAACATTGAAGATATGAGCTTAAAGGGAGGCTGAATTTCACTAAGCAAAACAGAACATTTATTCATTTGAACACAGAAGACAAGGGCCAACAATGTCCACTTCCTTACCAGGGTTATCTGTCTTTCCCACTGAAAGACGTGTTGGAGTTGGCAGAGTAGTAATTAGCCAGATCGTTTGCTAGGGCACTCCCCCATAGGCGTAGCCTCAATGGTCTTTAGTGTAGTGGTCTAAGAGAGGGTTCCAGGACCCTTACTTTGGAGATTATAAAAGGACATCCGTATCCAGTCTCCTTGCCTTCAGTGGCTTACAGGTTGTGACTTGCAATCAGTTAGACTAGGAGGATACACCTGGCTTGTTTATTGTAACGTTTGGGTCTTATATTTACCATCTCGGAGTTGGAGTGTCTCCATCCTGAGAGAGTACATTTCCTAGATTTGTCTCCAGGGGAAGAGACCTCTGGCCTAAATTATTTATGTATTTATTTTATTTAAGAGTTTTTATATGCCGTCATTAAGTTAGTCACCATCATAACGTGGTGACTAACTTAATGACGCAGGTAGCAGTGGAGAAGGAGTTTGCAGCCTGTATCTTTCTGAAAACAGAAGGAGATTTCAACACCCAATCTAGCTGCTGACCCCGTTTGTTCCTCCCTCCCAGGTACTACTATATTTAGGGACGAAGAAGTGAGAAGCAGCACCACTCAGAGAGAAGCAAGTTAAAGAGGTGGTGCAATGGGATAACAGGTACCAAGGGGATCCAAGGAAGTTCAAGGTTAGACTCCTGAGGAAACCTGGAAGCAATCCTAATGTCAAGAGAGACCCCTCTCCTCCTGTCATGCTTTGTTTTTGGTTATGTAGCTATGTTCCATGGGTGCAACCAGAAGAAAAGAAATATATTACTCATTAGCTTATCACTGTTCAGCAGCTTTGGCACCAGTAAATTAAGTGTATTTGGAACAACACTTGCAGCGTAGTTGGTGGCTATTTGTAAAATATAAACAGGTTACAATAGGTCCCTGAAACATAGCTTCACCCTATTTGGAGGAACCCAAGAGATGCCCATGGAGGGTCTCAAGTCCCAACAGCTCCCAGACGTAATCCCTTATCCCTGCTAGATATTAGAAAGGGAGTTACAGTTCTGAGGCTAACTACCATACCAGACAATTCCCACAATCAACCCCTCATGTATCTGTAAATACGGGGCCGGAAGAACATCTTTAAACAATTTAACAACATCTGGAATTTGTTGCCAGGGGATGTGGTTAGTGCAGTTAGTGTAGCTGGGTTTAAAAAAGGATTGGATAAGTTCTTGGAGGAGAAGTCCATTACCTGCTATTAAGTTCACTTAGGGGCGGATTTAGGCGAGCAGGGCCCTGCGCGCCGGTGAGCCTATTTTACATAGGCCTACCGTCGCGCGCAGAGCCCCGGGACTCGCGTAAGTCCCGGGGTTTTCGGAGGGGGGGCGTGTCGGGGGCGGGCCGGAACCGCGCGGCGTTTTCGGGCGTGTCTACGGCCCGGGGCGGCCCGGGGGCATGGCCGCACCCTCCGGACCCGCCCCCAGATCGCGTCCCGCGCGCTAGCGGCCCGCTGGCGCGCGGGGATTTACGTCTCCCTCTGGGAGGCGTAAATCCCCCAACAAAGGTAAGGGGGGGGGAAGGTGAGGAGAGGGAATGGGGGTAGGCTGCGCGGCTCGGCGCGCGCCGGCTATACGAAATCGATAGCCTTGCGCGCGCCGATCCAGGATTTTAGCGGCTACGCGCGTATCTACTAAAATCCCGCGTACTTTTGCTTGCGCCTGATGCGCCAGCAAAAGTACGCCTATTCGCGCGGTTTGAAAATCTACCCCTTAGAGAATAGCCACTGCCATTAGCAATGGTTACATGGAATAGACTTAGTTTTTGGGTACTTGCCAGGTTCTTATGGCCTGGATTGGCCACTGTTGGAAACAGGATGCTGGGCTTGATGGATCCTTGGTCTGACCCAGTATGGCAGGTTCTTATCCTTGCAAGGGTGCTCTTCACCCCATAGTATTCATCAAATGGAATGGAGTGTGCTAAGGCCCAGAGGTTGCTTTGGCAGGGCTTTATTAACCATCATGTAGTTCAAAGTACAGGGAACTGGAGTCTGCCTTTATTACCATCTCTCTCTTCCTAAACCCCGTTTGTGTAGATCCATGGCTCAACCACATAGGGAGAGGACTGGTCAGCAGAAAAAGGGAGGTGATATTGCCCCTGTATAGGTCCCTGGTGAGACCTCACTGGGAATACTGAGTACAAGTCTGGAGACTGCGCCTTCAAAATAATATAAACAGGATGGAGTTGGTCCAGAGGCGGCTACTAAAAGGGTCAGTGGTCTTCATTCTAAAGCATATGGGGATAGACTTACAGATCTAAACATGTCCTAGAGAAAAGGCAAAATAAAGGAGGTATGAGAGCGATTGAAGTATCTCAAATGTTTCCGTGCACGGGAGGCTCTAGAACAAGGGGTGATGAGATGAGGTTGAAAGGGGGTAGACTCAGGCATAATCTTAGGAAATATTTCTTTACAGAGCAGGGGGTAGATGTGTGGAATAGCTTCCCAATGGAAGTGAAAAAAACAGTATCTGAATTCAAACAAGCTTGGGGTAACTACAGAGCATCTCCAAGGAAGAGATGAGAATTATAATGCTAAAGGATGGATGAACAGACTGGATGGGCCTTACAGTCTTTTGCTATGTCTCTGTTCACTACTTCATCATGAACAACAGTCTTTGCTGGCAGCAAATGAGAAAGAGAGGATGGAGTAAGACTACGGGCCAGAGGTTTAGAGGATTGCCAGCACTTCTTCACTTATGCATTAATTACACTGAAATACAATATTGTTTCCGTGCTAACTCACACCTGTCAGGCTTCACAAAAGAAACCGTAATAATCCTGGAGAGGCTGGAGAAATTGCAGGAAAGTGTGAGAATTTACCAAAGTATGGAGATAATCTGACAGCAATTCAGACTTTTTGAGAGGTGATAATTATGCTAATAAGAAGTATCATACTAGGAGCAGACTGTGCTTTCTTTCACCTTCTACTCATTGTTAAAAATTAAAAACCAGAAACACGCTAGTCACTTTTCTGCTGCACCACTTTGCAAGGCTGCGGCTCCATTTTCTCAGATTTGAAATCCTACTTAGAACCTGTCTAAGATAGTGCTGGCTCGTTTTTTTCTTTACTCGTTTTTCGTTATTCTTAAAATCTATGGGACATCGTGGCCCAGTTTGGTTACAAATAAGTTTGCAAGATCTGGTGTCGCTTGGTCAATATGCAAATGCTCATACAGTCCTCTCATTAATCTCCTTTTTTTCATACTAATAATCCCTTTTTTCTTTTTGTTTTCTTTCCCCTTGTCCCCTTTTCCTAAGCTTTTTTATTATTTTTGGGAGAGGGAATGTCCAAATATAAAAATCTGTTTTGGAAGTAGAAGTACATGTAGATTTCAAATTATAGCAAGAAAAAAAGTGCTAGCATTTCTTTAAATCAATTCATAGAAACTCATTCCAAAAATGTCCCTCCTGAAGACACCCAGGTCAATTTTATTCACTCACCTTTAAAAACCCGAGTAGCCCAGCGAGCTTGGAGCTCTGCGATGGGCATGATGGCGCCAATAGGCTGGATAAAGCCAATGAAAGCCACCGTCATCTTCTCCAGGTCAGCAGGATAGACTAATTTATACAGGGGGATCTTATTGTTGTGAACCTTGAAGGCAGGATCCTCAAAGAAAGGAAACGAGAAGCTGTATCCTGTGGCAAAGAAGACGGCATCGATGTTCTCCTCCATGGTTCCATCTTCAAAGATGGCGGCAGTTTCGGTGAACATCTTCACGTTTGGCCTTACCAGGACTTTACCAGAGATGATACGATTTGGTAGGTCATCATTGATTGTTGGGTGCTGGCTAATAATTCTGTATTGTAAAGACAGGGATATTTTTTTATACTCTAGTACAAGAGCAACTTCAGCGCACTTGATATCTTATTTATCTACTTTAGCCTTGCTACTCAAGTTAACTATCTCCAAAAATTAATGCTAGCTTAAGATCTTTAGATAATTCAGCTGCCAATGAAAACAAAAAATCATTTCACGTGTCCTTTTAGTTCTGACTTTTATTTCATTACCAAAGAGTACTTTTTCAATGTTCCTTCTTTTTAGTAACTCCTTAAGAACATAAGAAGAACATAAGAACATGCCATACTGGGTTAGACCGAGGGACCATCAAGCCCAGCATCCTGTTTCCAATAGAGGCTAATCCAGGCTACAAGAACCTGGCAATTACCCAAACACTAAGTAGATCCCATGCTACTGATGCCAGTAATAGCAGTGGCTATTCCCAAAGTCAACTTGATTGATAGCTTGATTATGGACTTCTCCTCCAGGAATTTATCTAAACCATGTTTAAGCCCAGCTACACTAACCACATCCTCCAGCAACAAATTCCAGAGCTTAATTGTGCATTGAGTGAAAAGGAATTGTCTGATTTGTTTTAAATGTGCTGCTTGCTAACTTCATAGAGTGCCCCCTAGACCTTTAATTATCTGAAAGAGTAAATAACCGATTCACATTTACCCATTCTAGTCCTCCCACTATTGACCAAATCCAATGTTTGAGTGATACACCAAGAAGCATTTTACATCAGTGAATTGGTTTATTTCATTGCACTTTACTGTATTTTACTGTGTCTTAAAAGCACCTTAAGGTTTATATTTTAAATAGGAAACAAAAGGAATGCTTATGTGATGAGCCAAGTGCCCCACTTTGAGGCTGAGTTACCAAGGGGTAACTCTTTCGACACTGTAAACCACGCCATATTACTAAACCAGCTGGCGAACATCGGTATTGCAGGATCAGCGCTGACTTGGTTCAAGACTTTCTTAGAGAACAGAGGTTTCAAAGTTAAAATCCACAACAAAGAATCCCATAGATACCCATCTTCACAAGGAGTTCCTCAGGGTTCCTCTCTCTCACCAACACTCTTCAACTTATATCTTCTCTCGCTTTGCCAACTTCTAAACAAATTGAACCTAAAACACTTTATTTATGCCGACAACGTCCAGATTGTGATCCCCCTTAAAGAATCCATCAATAAAACTCTAGAATTGTGGGAAAACTTTTCAAGAAATTAATGACGTCCTATCCAGCTTAAACCTAATTCTAAACCAATCAAAAAGTGAATTCCTGCTAATCTCTCCAGATAACTGCAAAATCACCACGAACCCGCCAGCCAACTTACAAATCTCAAAAGTAAGAGATCTAGGAGTTTCGATAGACAACAGACTAAACCTAAAATCATTTATTAATCAAACAACTAAAGACTGCTTCCACAAACTACACACATTAAAAAGAATAAAACCCCTATTTCATTTCCATGATTACAGAACAGTGCTCCAAGCAATAATCTTTGCGAAAATAGATTACTGCAACGCTATTCTACTAGGCCTCCCATCATCCCATACTAAACCTCTCCAAATGATTCAGAACACGGCAGCAAGAATCCTAACGAACAAGAGGAGAAGAGATCACATTACGCCAGTACTTAAAGACCTTCACTGGCTGCCAATCCACTACAGAATAATCCATAAATCCCTCACCACAATCTTCAAAAATATTCATGGACTGGCTCCTCTCAATCTACAAATAGCACTCAAAAAACACTCCACCAACAGACCCATCAGAGAAGCGTACAGAGAATATCTACAGGTACCACACGCCAATACCACCCAACATATAACACTGAGAGACAGGGCCTTCTCTACAGCAGGTCCCCCACTATGGAACTCAATCCCCTTAGAATTACGACAGGAACCATGTCTTCCAACCTTCAGAAAGAGACTTAAGACATGGCTGTTCAAGAAAGCCTTTCCGGACCCTGACTGATGCTCTTCCACCAAATACAGCAAGACTGATTATCACCCATTAAACTGATACAGACTTACCAACCACTGCACGTTCTACTTCTTGTTAAACTTCTATCATCCTCTTCTTCTACTCCCAGTTAGAACCATCCTTGTTTTATTGTAACTGCTTTTTCTGCGCACTTGTTATAATTTGTTATAATTTGTAAATGTATACTCTCATGTTATAGTTATGTACGTTTATAATTTATTGATCACCCCTTGTTTTATGTAAACAGACATGATACGAACTTCCGTGAATGCCGGTATAGAAAAAAAACTCAAATAAAAAAAAAAATAAAATAAAGGGGCCTACTTTCAGCTGGGGTTATAAAGAGTCTTTCTGGGGGGAGGGAGAGTTAGAAGGGGTTTGAGTGAGAAAAACTTTAATTTTGTTTTTGCTTTCATTTATGATTTTTTTTTTATGTTTCGTTTCTGCGTTTCAGCCACATACAAACTAAAATGCAAAAGCAACACAACAAAATGGTTTGTTGTTTGGGTTTTCTTTTTCATTTCATATTTGAGGAAACAACTTATATCCAAAGTTGAAAACGGACATTCCAAGAATCAGAATCACACATCAGTGGCCAGTGTTGTCATTAATATACAATTTTAAAAGTGTTAATTTGATATACCATGTTTATAAGAATTGGATAACAGAGGTGGAAGTTAGAGATATATAGATTGTAAGTGGATATATCCACAGGGCATTTAAGTACATGCTATATCAAAAAGGTATTGTATATTTATACAGGCTCAGTGGAGCCTTATATACTGGCACGAGTGTATTCTGCTGTTTTTTAAGGTGTGAATGAGTGTATGTGTGATTTTAAAGTGTATGGACACATTTCTAAAATACTTTTGAAAGTTGTGATAATAAAGTTTTGCACTTTTCTCTTAATAGTTGTGATGAGAATATTGAAAGCCCCCATTCTAACTGGATCAACATGTAAGGGCTGATTAACACAGGGGATCCCACTCACCAATGTACCCACCTGACATAAAATAATGCCCTCCTTTCACCTCTACTGCAATGACCTCCCACCCCTATTGAGAAGTAAGGCCCCCACCTCCATCAAGGATGCAATTCTACACCCCTCCCCCCCCATCTTCAGGAGCAGAAGCAAAGGCCTCCTCCTCAGGTCCCAAGTCCCCCCTCACCCTCCTGATTCATAGTAAATGCCCCTCTGGAGGCTGCCAACTCCATCCCAACTCATGAATCTAATGCAGGGGCAGCCATCGCTGGTCTTCAAGCACAAACACAGGCCTGGTTTTCAGGATAAGCACAATAAATACATGTGAGACATATCTGCATATAATGGAGGCAGTGCATGCAAATCTCTCTCATGCCTATTCATTGTGGATAACCAGGCCTGTTTCTGACTCTTGAGGATTGGACTTGGCCACCCTTGATATAAATGGCATCTCTGGGGTCCAGCTATCAATTTCATCACCACCCCATTCTGATAAGAAGGCCTTCTGCATGCACCTACCTGAACACATCCACCCATCCCTTCAGAATGCTGAATTATCAGTTCAGAGGAAGTTCCCTTCGGTTGGTTCTGCTGCTACTCTGCCTCGCACTGTTTCACAATGTATAAAACTGTACCAGGGCCCAGAGAAGGCTTCTGATGTGGATCGGAGATGGGAGGGAGGGATCATGGCCTGGATGGCCTTCTACTACGAATCAGGGGGTGGGAAGAGGGATGATAAGCAAATGAAGTCCAGGGCGCCATCTACTAATAAAGGGCTTTGTCAGTCATAGGAACTAATGAATGGAATTCCTTTCTGAAACATCTCCACCATACTTCATGTACTAGGTTGTTAAATCAAAGCAGATTGTGATAAATTGCAGGAAGACCTTGTGAGACTGGAAAATTGGGCATCAAAATGGCAGATGAAATTTAATGTGGATAAGTGCAAGGTGATGCATATAGGGAAAAATAACCCATGCTACAGTTACACAATCTTAGGTTCCATATTAGGTGCTACACCCCAAGAAAGAGAGCTAGGCGTCATAGTGGATAACATATTGAAATCGTCGGTACAGTGTGCTGCGCCAGTCAAGAAAGCAAACAGAATGTTGGGAATTATTAGAAAGGGCATGGTGAATAAAACGGAAAATGTCATAATGCCTCTATCGCTCCATGGTGAGACCGCACCTTGAATACTGTGTACAATTCTGGTCGCCGCATCTCAAAAAAGATATAATTGCGAGAGAAGGTACATAGAAGGGCTACCAAAATGATAAGGAGAATGGAACAGCTCCCCTATGAGGAAAGACTAAAGAGGTTAGGACTTTTCAGCTTAGTGAAGAAATGGCTGAGGGGGGATACGATAGAGGTGTTTAAAATAATGAGAGGTCTAGAACGGATAGATGTGAATCGGTTATTTACTCTTTCGGATAATAGAAAGACTAGGGGGCACTCCAGGAAGTTAGCATGTGGCACATTTAAAACTAATCGGAGAAAGTTCTTTTTCAATCAACGCACAATTAAACTCTGGAATTTGTTGCCAGAGGATGTGGTTAGTGCAGTTATTAGGGATGTGAATCGTGTCCTCGATCGTCTTAACGATCGATTTCGGCTGGGAGGGGGAGGGAATCGTATTGTTGCCGTTTGGGGGGGTAAAATATCGTGAAAAATCGTGAAAAATCGTTAAAAATCGAAAAATCGAAAAACCGGCACATTAAAACCCCCTAAAACCCACCCCCGACCCTTTAAATTAAATCCCCCACCCTCCCGAACCCCCCCCCCCAAATAACTTAAATAACCTGCGGGTCCAGCGGCGGTCCGGAACGGGCTCCTGCTCCTGAATCTTGTCGTCTTCAGCCGGCGCCATTTTCCAAAATGGCGCCGAAAAATGGCGGCGGCCATAGACGAAAAAGATTGGACGGCAGGAGATCCTTCTGGACCCCCGCTGGACTTTTGGCAAGTCTCGTGGGGGTCAGGAGGACCCCCACAAGCTGGCCAAAAGTTCCTGGAGGTCCAGCGGGGGTCAGGGAGCGATTTCCCGCCGCGAATCGTTTTCGTACGGAAAATGGCGCCGGTAGGAGATCGACTGCAGGAGGTCGTTCAGCGAGGGTTCCGGCGCCTCGCTGAATGACCTCCTGCAGTCGATCTCCTGCCGGCGCCATTTTCCGTACGAAAACGATTCGCGGCGGGAAATCGCTCCCTGACCCCCGCTGGACCTCCAGGAACTTTTGGCCAGCTTGTGGGGGGCCTCCTGACCCCCACGAGACTTGCCAAAAGTCCAGCGGGGGTCCGGAAGGACCTCCTGCCGTCCAATCTTTTTCGTCTATGGCCGCCGCCATTTTTCGGCGCCATTTTGGAAAATGGCGCCGGCTGAAGACGACAAGATTCAGGAGCAGGAGCCCGTTCCGGACCGCTGCCGTTCCGGACCGCCGCTGGACCCGCAGGTTATTTAAGTTATTTGGGGGGGGGTTCGGGAGGGTGGGGGATTTAATTTAAAGGGTCGGGGGTGGGTTTTAGGGGGTTTTAGTGTGCCGGCTCACGATTCTAACGATTTATAACGATAAATCGTTAGAATCTGTATTGTATTGTGTTCCATAACGGTTTAAGACGATATTAAAATTATCGGACGATAATTTTAATCGTCCTAAAACGATTCACATCCCTAGTTAGTATAGCTGTTTTTAAAAAAGGATTGGATAAGTTCTTGGAGGAGAAGTCCATTACCTATTAATTAAGTTGACTTAGAAAATAGCCACTGCTATTACTGGCAACAGTAACGTGGGATAGACTTAGTTTTTGGGTACTTGCCAGGTTCTTATGGCCTGGATTGGCCACTGTTGGAAACAGGATGCTGGGCTTGATGGACCCTTGGTCTGACCCAGTATGGCATGTTCTTATGTTCTTAAAAGGCAATAGAAAACATTCTTGCTCAGGCAAGCTTTAGATGTGCCCGGTAATGTGCTTGTAATGCAGAGCCTCATTATTGATAATACTCTTTCACGACTATTTTTGATGCTAATTTATGTCAGCAATTGATTAATTCAAAATGGTATGATAAAATATATTTATTAGTCTGTTGGTTTGCATTGAAAGAGCTCATTGTGTTTGTAGTCTGTTTTTATGTTATGAATGAAATACTATACCCCACACTGAACTTTGGGCTAATACGGATTATAAAATCTTTTAAATAAATAAATGCATACATACATACTATGGGCAGAGGGATCTCGCAGATTGGAGCCCTGCACTAAACATTTAATACCTTATTCCCAAGATGGTGCTAAACTTATCAGGCACAATGGCCTTGGTAAATTTAGCAGAGATTAGTGACTGCTTGATAAGAACTCATTTCCACCATGTGTGGTGTGGTGTGTGTGTGTGTGAGCATGTAAATCTGTAGCGTGCATGTGCCTGCTTAATTTAGCGTGGGTTTTCCTTCATGCAAGATCCTTAGTGACTAGCGTGCTCTTTAGCGTGCTCGCTAAGTCGTAGCAGACGTTAGTGAATTATCCCCCTTCCATCTCCTTATTTTCTGATCAATGCACAGTGTCTTACCCTAATAAATCTGCACAGTGCAACACTGCATGGACTCGGCCACACTGGGAAATTTTCAGCCGGCCAATTCCCCTGTGGAAATGGTAAAAACTGCCTAATGGCCTCACATGTTTCTTCAGAGGTAGAAATGGAAAGGGCACTAATACCTAGGTAACCCTGTGATTAGACCCTGGGAATAATTTGCTTCCTCTTTTCTAATTTCTTTTCTTTTCTACTTAAACAGTCCTGGAAAAGTAGCGAGGGGTCAGCGCACTGTAACCCACCTGTGGCAGGGCTTTAACCCATAGTTCTCGTGGTTAAACCGTGCATTCATTTTATTCTCTGCCCAGCTGTTCAGCACATCTGTAGGCATGAACTGTTTGATCAGGTATTTGTAGCGACTGTACAGTACCACGTCGAGAGGGAAGCCCTCATCGGAAACACGATTCACTACCCAGGCACCCCGCCTGGTGCTGAGATAGACCTGCAAAGATTATAAAAAGGAGACTGAGACGACCACCCCCAAACATCTGGGGAGTGAGCAGGGGGTTTAATCCTTATCCAAAATCCTTACTGAGATCATGTTACAGGCTCATTTATTTATTTATTTTATTTATTTAACATCTTTTATATATCGTCCCTCAGAATCTATCGGAACGGTTCACAGCAAATAACAATTAACATATCATATATAAAATTAATTAACATACAATATAAAACTTATGACTAAACTTTTCCAGCTAAAATTACTAATTAAAATGTTATAAAATGTAGCTCCTATCCTACGACACTCCAGATTCTTCTTCAGTGTGTAAAATATATCTAAAATCCAAGAAATCTGTGTTTTTATATGAGCCTGAACGGCCAAAATTCTGGGCCTGAAATGTAGTGCCACTTAGCTGATTCAGTTTGATCTTAGCTGGCTTAAGTGGTGGTGTTTGAATATTTGGGCACAGTCAGCGGCTGACGCTTTGCTGGGTCACTGAGGAGCAGGACGGGGTGATAAGTCTAGGACTGTTATTCGGCTTCCCTAAAGTTAGCTGGATAAACTTATCTGGCTAATATAACATAGTGGAGTGTAATCAGCCTGTGCAGCCAGATAGTGGCTGAATCTCAGCCCCATTATATTCTCTCACTAATTGTCTGACCACAAGTCTAGCAGTTGCTAATACTGGCATCAAACCCATTTACCCCATCATTTCAGCATCAATGAGAAAAGCATTCATTGCTATCCAGTCATTCCACTGCATAGTCTGGGAAGCCTCCAGTTACATTGAAGGGATTCTTAGGCCATACTGTGACTAATTTTAAAGACTTAATTGCCTGCAGACAAAAATAGAGTTAATCTGCATCAATCAGCCATACAAGAAAACTCAAAATCCTTCAAAAAAGACCTAAAGTCTTGGCTTCTCAACCATACTCTTAAGGACAACTCTCAATGACTTTATACTATAATCCCATTAACTGCCAACTTTAAATATTCCATTTGGACAATCTCTACTGATTCAAGCCACTGATACCTCCTTTTTGAAGAACCCAGTTATCTCTGCCTATCTATTCAGTGTATCTACCCTGTTTACTCTATGTTCTTTGTTCATATCTCTTCTTTTGGTGCCATTTCCCACTATTGTTAAACTTTAAAGTTTTAATTCTTTCAATGTAACAAGTTGTTTTGTATGTAAACCGGAGTGAAGGCATCTATGCTATACCTCGGTATATAAAAAATGCTAAATAAATAAATAAATAAATTAGGGGAAGTGAGTTTTCAGCAATATGCACGCTTGCTTGCATCAATAAAAAAATGCATTCTGGGGATGATGATGGGGAGGGATTGTTGGTGGGTAGATACATATGCTTGTATCTTACATTTATAAAATAAATAAATAAATATAAATTTTCAAAAGGTATGGCTGTAGATGGCAGGACAGTTGGACATGCCTCACTTTGCATGCCCGTTTTACTTAGCCTAAATATATGCGCCCATACTGGGGTAGATTTTCAAAGCGTTACGAGCGCAAATCCCCAGGATATACGCGCGTGACCGGCCTTACACATGCTGAGCCAAGTTTCAAAGGCTCGGTCACGTGTGTAAGTCCCGGGGCCTCAGGAAAGGGGCGGGGTCATTTGCCGCTGTGCCAGGGGATTTCTTACCAGAGGTGCCGGCGTGTGCAACCTGTGCCTGCCCCGAGGCAGGTGCAAAAGGTAAAATAAAGAGTTGAGGGGGGGGTGGGGGCTAGGTTAGGGCTAGAGGACGGGTAGGTTAGGAGAAGGGGAAGGGAGGTTAGTGTAGGGGGCTGGGAGGGAACTGAGGAAGGCCGCAGGCGTCAGCACGTGCAGGATGGATAAGTGTGCACCCCCTTGCGCACGCCAACCCCCGATTTTATAACTTGCATGCATCCATGGGTGTGCGCCGGGCAGCGAGTGCACATGGACGTGCCTGCGCATCTTTGAAAATCTACCCCACTGTATTTACCTGCGTAACAAGCCCATTTTCAAACTCAGTGTCCACAGGCACTTTGGATTTGAAAATCATCTTTTTCTGTGCAGGCTTTCAAGTATGTGCATAGCTGGGCATCTTCCTGAAAACTTACCCCATAAACTATAGATTCAAGCCTGGAGTTGGCATTGCCATACATAGCTCACTAAGAAGTCTGATTTTGATTTTATGTTTGGGCATTTAATGATTTTTAGCTGTATGCACTTTTTGTGGGGAAGTGGTCTATACGTCAGGTAAATAAATAAGTAGCTATTATGAGTGTGGCAGTAAAATTACTAGCAGCCTTTTTCTCTCCAGCACATTCCTGCATAGAAAATTTTGGTTGTAAGAATTCTTGCATAAGATTTCTGGCTTTCTTGCAGCCACACACACCTGCTTAGCAACTGAACTGAGCTCCACTGCGAGATCCCCACCGGAGTTCCCAATGCCAATCACAATGATCCGCTTTCCATGGAATTCAAAAGGATCCTTGTATTCCCGGCTGTGGAAGTACCGACCTTTGAACTTCTCTATCCCTAGAAGACGAGAAGAGAGAAAACTATGGCATCTATAAACAGTGCACCTACTACCGTAATACTGGACGCACTTAAATCGATAATGGAATTATCTATAAGATACATAAACCTATGTTTATGTATCTTATAGTTTTTTGTTGATTTATATATTTATCTCTCTCTAATTGTTTTCTTAGTTTAAACTCTGTACTGTCTTCCATTGCCCAGGTTTTACGCTCCCTGTTTAATGTAACTTTACTTTCTACATTGATGTTAATTGGTTTCCCCTCAGTTACATTGTAAACCGGTACGATAAGACCTAGTCTTGAGCATCGGTATAGTAAAAGAAATTAAATAAATAAAATAAATAAATAAATAAATTCAAGAAAGTCTAACATAAGCACAGAGCTTCTCTAATTGTGGAAAGCAAAAATATCACCTGGGGTCTAATATGGCATTGCCCCAGGAAGATCACTGAACGATTTGAACTGTGGATAGCTCAGCTTTGGGAACTGATTCTCTGATTAGTGGATGAACCTAAAGTCATGGAAAAAGACCAAATGTCCAGGGGGAATGACTTCAAGAAAAATAACTGAAACTGTGCTCCAAGATTGATTGACAGACCAGAGAAAATGGATTATTGGCTACAAAGAACCATTCCCAGAGTCTCGAAGCTGCCAAGCCACTGAAGTGTGATATTGTATTCTGATTCAAGACTTGATCTACTTCTCTGCAGCTCTATTTGCCCAACACCTGGACTGGGTCTACCCCCCTGTGGACTTTGCAGAGTTTTGCTTTGTGACATGAACTATTGATTCCCTAATGACAAGATCATAGCTGATCTGTGTGTATCTGACTCAGATACCTGGTGTAACCTGAAGTAAATGCCTAGACCTGTACCTTAACTTCATGGTATCGGTTCGCAATATCTGGTGTCTAAACTGAAGATTTACTGCCTGAGCCACATCCTATACGCTCAGAAGGGATGGTTATTGAAGATCCCTCCCCCTCTATTAAAAAGATGAGATCATCAAAACTAATTTTATAATTTAATATTTTTGACAAAGCCTTTTCACTTGCAATTCCACAGCTGTGGAATAAAATAGCTAGGGATAGTCAGCTAGCTGAGACCCTTATATTTATTTATTTAAGATTTTTTATTTACCAGAGATCATGTACTAGTACATATCGCTTCGGTTTACAGATAACCAGAATTAGAATTACCAAATACATGGTGTACATTGAACATGGTGTACATTGAATAACAACAATAAACAGTTAGCAATTAATAAATAAGGTATACATTAAACATGGAGTATTACGTATTTGAAACATAAAATATGTACAGTGAACTATTAATAAATAATAAGTAGGGTTTCAGATGAGGTTTCAAATGAGCGTTAGACACTTGGACTGAGTTGTTTGGTAGGATGGTGATTAATGGATTGCTGATGGATTGGCTAGGATTTTTGAGTATTAAACGGGTGGGTTTTTTTGGGGTGTGTGGACATCACTGTTAGTAATTTTATCTTATTGTATTTCATTTTATTTTATTGTGTTTTATGAAGGCCTTAAGTTGATGAGTTTAGGTTATGTTTTCATGAATTTGTTCTATTATTGGTTTATGAATTATAATTATTGTTACTTTATAACTAGTTAAGTCACCTCGATTGTTTACAAAAAGATGGCATGTAAATATTATAAATAAATATGTGAGGACATCTCACAGGGGGCCTAATAATTGAGGAGTCTAGATGTGTCCATATGTGCTCTTACCTTCTGTTTTTGTTTTTTTTTTCCATTTTTTGGATTTGATTCCAAAGTTTGACCTTTGGAAGTTTTATGAAGAGAGATGATGCAACCATGGATGAATCCACAGCAATTTTTGAACTTTAAAAGAACAACTGTAGTGGACGAGGAACTAGTGAAGCTAAACCAGGAGAGGCAAGACTGTGAAAGTAAACTAGTACCTGAGTTTAGAAAGAGTTGTAGATGTAGTGAAGAATCAGGTAGGCCAGCCAGAAGAGAATTATAATAGTCAAGTCAAGAGGGGAAAAATAGCTTACAAAAAAAGGCAGCAGGGATCAAAAGTAAACCTAGAAATTTACAATGCCATACACAAATAGATTTATTTATTTATTTATTTAACGTTTCTTTTATACCGATGACCGTTCGCACATCGCATCGGTTTACAGTGAACACAAAACCATTGGGCGGGGCCCTTACATAAAATAGATACATTTCTTGCTTGATTTACCTGGAAACGAGTTCAGTGGTAGATGAGGAAACGTATGGTGACCACTGCAAACTAAAATGGCATCAAAGATGTCTGACTCCTGCTTTCCATCCGATTCTGAGATGACATCCCATTGGCCGCTGCTGGAGAAATCTGGACGCTTCTTGATGCTACATATGGTGGTCTGAAAGCAATGAGGAGATCCATAAGAGAGAATTATCCAGTGATTTAGGACTATTTAACATATTTCTAGACCGGCCTTCATGAAAGGGATTCATATCAGGTCGGTTTACATGGAACTAGGGGATAAACCAGAGTAACCAAACAAGAAGCCGAAACAAGCACAGTTACAATATAACAAGGGGATTGAACTTGGGAGCTATAGTAGCTAGGAAGAAGAGATAGGAATTAACTACATATAAATCATATACGATAGGTTATGAGGTTAGTAAACATTCAGTTCCTTGATCTGAGTCTGATGAGATATTTTGAGTTAGGGGAAGGCTTGGAGGAAAAGCCACGTCTTAAGTTTTCTTCGAAAGATGAGGTGGCAGGGTTCCAGTCTTAGGTCAGTCGGTAGTTTGTTCCAAAGGACTGGGCCTGCTGTGGAGAAGGATCGTTCTTTGGTGGATGTGAGACGTGTGGATTTAGTAGGTGGGACTTGAAGGGTTCCTTTATATGCCTCTCTGATGGGTCTTTCCGAGGCATGGAGTTTGAAAGGGGTCTGAAGGTCTAGGGTGAGCTGTTTGTAGATGTTTTTGTGGATTATAGTGAGTGCTTTATGTAGAATTCTGTATTTTATTGGCAGCCAGTGTAGGTTTCGGAGGATGGGGGTGATGTGAGCACTTCGGTTAAGATTCTGGCTGCTGCGTTCTGGAGCATTTGTAGCGGTTTTGTTGCTGAGATGGGGAGCCCCAGGAGTAAAGCATTACAGTAGTCAGTTTTCAAGAATAACGTAGATTGAAGGACAGTTCTGAAGTCCTGGAAGTGGAGAAGTGGTTTAATTCTTTTTAGAACTTGAAGCTTATAGAAGCATTCCTTGGTGATATTATTGATTGATTTCTTTAAATTAAGATTATTGTCTAGTATGACTCCTAAATCTCTTGTTTGAGAAATCTGTGTGTCAGGTGCTGAGAATTCAGTGTTGGTCGAGTGCTCAGGGGAGATGAGAAGGATTTCCGTCTTGGATGCGTTGAGAACCAGATTCAGGCTGGAGAGGAGACTTTTTATGGATTTCAGGCAGTTTTCCCAGTAGTCCAGAGTTTTTGGCAGGGATTCTTTTATGGGGATCAATATCTGAACATCATCTGCATAGAGGTAGTGTGTTAATTTTAGGTTGGTAAGCAGATGGCAGAGGGGTAGTAAGTATATATTGAAGAGGGTTGGAGATAACGAAGAGCCTTGTGGGACGCCTAGCGTTGATTTATAGCTTGGTGATTCTTTGTTGTTGACTCTAACCTTGTAGCTTCTATTGTTGAGGAAAGAGTTGAACCATCTGAGGGCAAGACCCGCGACTCCAATGTCTGACAGACGGTTTAGCAGGATGGCATGGTTTACCGTATCGAAAGCCACTGAGATATCTAGGAGGACCAGTAGGTATGAGAGCCCTTTGTCAAGACCCAAGAGGATGTTGTCTGATAGGGAGATGAGAAGGGTTTCTGTGCTGGAGGATTTCCGGAAACCATACTGTGACGGGTATAGTATATTGTTTTCCTCAATGTAGTCAGAGAGTTGTTTGTTCACAACTTTCTCTGTGAGCTTTGCTAGAAATGGGAGGTTGGATATGGGTCTGAAATTGGAGAGTTCTTTTGTATCCAGATTGGGTTTTTTCAAGAGGGGTTTGAGAGATGCCGTTTTTAGCTCATCTGGATAGATTCCTTGGGTTAGGGAACAGTTTATGATGTTGGTTAGTGATCTAGAGATGGTGCTGGGGATGAGGAGCAGAAGTTTAGTTGGGATGTGGTCTATCGGATGGCTGGAAGGTTTCATTTTCTTAGGGGTGGATTCTATCTCCATGGTGGTAGTGGGTTCGAAGGAGTCAAGGATGTCTCTAAAGACGATGGGTGGGATTAGAGTTGAAGGCTGAGGGGATTGTGTTGGTGGGGAGGAGTGCAAGTGTGTTTGTGATTTTATCCTGAAAGAAGCGTGCGAGTTCATTGGCTTTTGATTGAGCCTGTTCATCAGGGATGGTGGGGGCAGCGGGTTTTGTGAGTTGGGATACGAAGGAAAACAGAGCTCTGGCATCATATTGTATATCGTGGATTCTGCTTGCATAAAATTCCTTTTTTGTTTGTAGAAGAGAGGTCTTGTAAAGATGGAGGGTATGTTTGTAATCCGATAGTGTTGTGGTGTTGGGGTTCTTACGCCATGTGCTTTCTTTGTGCCTGAGGTCTAGTTTCATTCGTTTAAGTTCTCCCTAAAATCTATCTTCAAATGTGGGAGTTAAATACTAAATTTAACATGTACTTATGGCACCCCAGTCGGGTCTGGCCACTAGATACCAGTATCCCTGACCTTAGAACACACCTAGGGACCGATGCTATAAAAAGCACAGAAAGCGGGTGCTGAAAAGTCAGTGCCCGCTTTCTTAATGCATGCACGGCATAATGCAGGCCGGCCGGTTATGAAAACAGACGTCAAGCTTCAATGCGCTGGCTGAGGTTTTTTTTTTAAACTTTTAAAAAAGTACAAAACAGTTTTTTCTGCTTTTCTGCACTTCTTTTCAATGCACTCAGCTATTAATGCCTGCTCCAGTCAGGCATTAATATCTGAGTGATAAATGTGCGTCTGAGTCGTCCATTTATTTTTTTGCATTGGAGTCATTGAGTAATAGCCTCATTGACATGCATTTGCATGTGATGAGCGCTCTCTCATTCGCACCGCGTCGGACGCGTGTTAAATAGGCGCTAATCTCCCTATTGCATTAGGGGTGGATTAGTGCCTATTTAACCAGTTATTATAAGCCATTCAGAACAGATTAGGGCATCTACTTGGTCTTCTATGCACCAAGCATTGCTCCATCACCTGCAAAGCAGCTGCATACGGAGATCACTGACTAACAGAATCAAAGTCTGATCTGACAATCTGCTGGGACCTTAGCAACATCTCCACAAAGTGACTGGAATCACGTAATTTATTCTGAATGCATGCACCCTGGCATGACTGCTCAGTTTCAGATTTGTGGATAAGAAACTGGAACAAAATAAGTAAATTTCATTACAGATCTAACAATTCACCTCTCTGGTTTCAACTTACCCAGGAAGGTATGGACATTGATCTATCAAATCCACACAGGATAAGAAAGATAGGCCTACAGCATTCATAAGTGGAAGATAAAATCTATCTGGCTATATTAAAAAAAAAAATAGCTGGTTAGATTTAAAAAGTTATCCAGCTAAAGTTACCTTGATAACTTTAGCTGAGTATATTCAGTGGGAAAGGTTTTCTGCTGAATATTCGGGTCCAGTTATTCAGATAACTTGACTCCGATATCTTAGCCACTTGCTAGCTTATTGAATATGGACCTAGATCGTTTGAATATCATACTCAGAGAGACTGTAGGGTCTTTCCTGGGGGAGAAGATGGTCAGGAAGGCAAATCAATGCCAGAAAAGCAGAGGCAAGTCAAAGTTGACTGTGGTAGGCCAAAGGTTGCAACCCCAAGAGGAGGAAATTGCAGAATAATACTGGAGAGCCTGCTGATAGGAGCTTGCTACAAGACGTGTTGGTTTTTGCATAGAATTTCATGCCAGCCTGCATTTAAGGACTTGCTGTATCTGTCTGGAGTGCCCCTGACACCTTAGCGGAATAAAACTATGAACTATGGTGAAGGAACAGATGTTAAAAGGACAATAAAGACTCTGATGCAAGTGCTTGGCCAGGCTGTTCCTTTTGGATAATCAGGACATGGGAAAGGGCCCGACATAGTGAGCTTCCTCTGGTTTCTTCAAGAGCTGCCATTTGGCTGCATAGTTTGGGACTTTCACTTTAGTTTTGGATTTATTTTGTTGGAAGTATTTTCATGCTCTGTGCCTCTGTCATATAACAGAAGCAGCACAGACCCATTTCACGGAGGCCAAGATTTGAAATCTGCTAATATAAAAGATTTAGTGGAGAATTTATAATCTCCCATTACGATGAACTTTTGCTAGGAGAAAGTACAAAAGTGGGCTACATACAAGCCTCTTTTCAAAAGAACTGCTAATAGTATGTGATGCAGTTTCAACTGAGGATTGCCTTTCTGATCTGGAATTGTAAGATGACTGATGATTTAAGGAATAAATGGGAGAACTACGGTCCATGGGCCAATTCTGACCCATGGAGCATTTTATTCTGGCTCCCTTTGTGTCCAGGCCCCTGACGCTCTAAAACTGTTCCGCTTCTCCTGATCCCTACTACGTCAAAAAATGCAGACAGTTTGGGTCTTTTCTAATGGCATCAGCGGTGGGCTAGCGGATGGCCATGGACTACTGGCAGGAGTGTAAGAAAGAGTTTTTTTGACAGTAAAAACAATGACCAACTCTATCGTCCTTCCCACTTCCACAATTCACAGTTCATTAAATGACCACCATAATAGGTGTCATCAAAAAATGTTTTCACACTGTTTTCTGTCTTATATTTAAACATTGGTCACTTGTGACAAAACAATTACCGGTATTTAGGATTTTTTTGTGCAAATAAAATTAATTCAGTATCATGCATCATATATCTTAATGAAGCTTATCTTATTGATTGGCTGCCATTATAATCTCATTGCCAGTATTTTTTGAGATCCACTAATGATAACTGCCTGGAACCCAACATGAATTCATGTTTTGGACAAACTGGTTCTTCATCAGTGTACAGTCACCACTGAACATATGTTCTCTCTCTTAGCATCTTCTTCCTCCGTTGATCATGACGTATAACTGGAAGTCAAGAAAACGCCATACCACCCATGAGGATTAATTCATCCACTCCAATCTTAAATATTTTTAAGGGATTTAGTATCAAAGACTAACGTGCTATTTCAATCTCCAGGCTCTTGCCCGCAATGGGCTACAACCAGTATCATTGATGAGCACCTGATTTCACATCATGTACAGCTTCCCGGGTTTTATTTATTAATTTCCTCAAACTCTAACTTTTTATTTATATTTAAAAACTAATTTACTTGTACTTATCTTACATTTTTTCTTAATCTAGCCCGCTGCGTTCACTCCACTCAATTCACCCGACATTGGCAATGTTTCGGCATAATGTTAGGTCGTCTTCAGGGGAAATTCCTGTATCTGTAAACGAAAACTCACGTTAGTCTTCTCACATCTCTTTAACCTATTTAAATAATACATTTTTCATTTTTGCTCAGCTACCGTTTACTTTTAGGCAGTCTGGCTTAACCTCGCAGCTCACAGAAAGTAAACTGTAGTTCTAGCTGAGCAAAAATGAAAAATGTAATATTTAAATAGGTTAAAGAGATGTGAGAAGACTAACGTGAGTTTTCGTTTACAGATATAGGAATTTCCCCTGAAGAAGACCTAACATTATGCCGAAACATTGCCAATGTCGGGTGAATTGAGTGAACACAGCGGGCTAGATTAATAAAAAATGTAAGATAAGTACAAGTAAATTAGTTTTTAAATATAAATGAAAAGTTAGAGTTTGGGGGAAATAAATAAATAAATAAAACCCGGGAAGCAGTACATGACGTGAAATCAGGTGCTCAATGATACTGGTTGTAGCCCATTGCGGGCAAGAGCCTGGAGATTGAAATAGCACGTTAGCCTCCGATACTGAATCCCTTAAAAATATTTAAGATTGGAGTAGATGAATTAATCCTCATGGGTGGTGTGGCATTTTCTTGGTGATATGAAAAACGTGAGGAGTTTTGAGCCACTTAGTGTTTAAGTGTATCCGGTATAACTGGAAGTGACATCCTACAAGCTCTAGAGCGCTTTCCAACAATCTGTTCAATGGCTAAGGCCTCTGAGCTAACAGCTGCGCCTTCCTATGGGAACTTAGGAAGATGATGCCAGTCTGAATGAAGAACCTGTACAACTCACCAGTAAGTTGTATGTATTACGTTATCAATCATGAAAAAAGATTCTACTTCAGGGAAAAAAAGTTAATTTTTATGAACTTGGTTTGCCCAGATGCAAATTAGTGCAAGCCTTACCTTAAAGCGTATGTACTTCAGAAGGTCAAAGTGCTTCGCATACATCCGGAAGTACTCCAGTATTTTCACATTGTGCATATAATTTGGAAAGTCATCGGGGATGGGAAAGTCACTGAAGCACATCATCTCCTTGGACGTGTTAATGATAACGGATTTGTAGATGCTAGCTCTGCCATCTTCAGGAGTTTCCTGCATGAAACAACACAGTAAACCCACAGGAAAATGAAATAACAAACAGTAACAGATCTTAACATTTAAGTACCCAGACAGTGTTTCAGTGCTAGCGATTATTTAAATATTGATGTTAGGGTAGGGAATTTGCTTTCTAGTCATCCCCCAAGGCTTGGCCTTGTTGCCATTCTCATTTAACACTTTGCATGCACCCTTTGAGGGTTGATGAGCTTTGTGTATGCTGATGAGATCCGGCTGGATCATCAGTATCTGGGAAAAGTGGGAGGGATGTCTAAAATAGATTTAAATTACATCTTGCAGTTTGTTACACTTTGGTTGATGGAGAACAATCGGGTAAGCAATGCTAAACCCCCCCCCCCCCCAGATTCTAAGTCACCCCCTATACCCCACCCCTGAATTTGGGATTTCTATGAGACTTTTATTGGAAAGGTGATTTGCTGTCTTTCTCAGGGATGGCTTGATTCTGTATTTAGTCTTGAATCCCACGTACAGATAGTGGCAGGCAAAGTTTCTCTAAGATTCAGATAGTCAGTAGTGTGTGGCCTTTTTGTTGGATGTACATTCAATTTAGATGCATTGGTAATTGCAATACTGGATTACTGTAATAGCCTATGGGTGGGCCAACCTATAGGCTCATTCATAGGATACAGAAGGTCTACAATATTGTGACCCGAGTGATCTTACAGAAGGCACAATGGTCGAGAGCTACACCTTTGCTTCTCAGGTTGCGTTGGTTTCTAATTAAGGAGCAGGCCAAGTTCAAAGTTTCCGCATTAGTCCATTGGGTGATGAGAGGTAAATGACCAGGGTATCTGCAGGACAAAATATGCTGCCCTCTGATCTAGACAGGTACTGTCTTTTTAGAAAGTGAGGACAGCTGAGTGAGAACAAGAGCCTTCTCTGTCATGACTCCCCTCTGATTGACTAAAGGCCGGAAGTGGAATAAAGCCGGTTTTGGAAACATCTGGATAATTAGGCTGATAGCTAGAACAGGGCAAGTGAGGAGTAACGGTGCCAAGATTTAGGATGGAGTTGGGGGAGGAGGAGTGAAAATTGAGGCTTTTTCTTTTCTTTCAATATTTTGAATATTATCTATTGTTGCTTGGGAAAAGGAGAGGAGAGTTTGGTTTTGGTAGAGTGTTGGGGGGGGGGGGGGAGCTGAAGGCTTCCTGATCTCAGGATTAATTGTTATGTGATTATTTTATTTGTTCCTACTGTATACCACTTCGGATGATTTCTGTAGAGATCAGGGAAGTGGTTAATAAGATAGATGGATAAATAAAGGAAACTGACATTTTAGTGGAATTTAAAATGGAGAATCCATAAACATAGGGAGGGCAGTTTTAAAAGCAGTGCAGAAATTGATTTTTCTGAAATGCTGCCCAATATGTGGGAAGGAATACGCCTGTATCTGCAGCCCAAAGAGGAATTCCTGGTGACGAGGTTAGAGAAGGGTCCCCAAGCCATGCGCATATTTTTTAATTCAAAAAAACATTTGCACACATTTTGCCAGGAAATGTACTCAAAATGTTTTACGAGGCGGAAATCTGTGTGGGGAATTTTCCCAGGAAAAGTGTACGAGGACTTTCGCTTTCAAAATTAGTGTAAAGTCTTCAGGTACTCGCTGAAGATCCCCACAGAGGGTCACTTTTAGAGGCATTTCCGCTGGTGAAATGATGCTTTACCCCCTGGAAATGGGCTTTTACGAAATGTCCCGTCCGACATGCAGGAGCCCGTGTAGGACAGAAACTTTTGTGAGTGTGCTTTGGACTTCTGCGCAGGCTTTTCCCTGAATAAACTACATGCACATAATTTAGCAGATAGATATGGATGTGGATAGTGTTGGTGGAATAATTTTCAAAGGGAAGGATGTGCAGAATTTTCCCATTTGAAAACTGGTATAAAGTTTGCAGGTTTTACACTAATTTCAAAATTACCTCCCCAGTACACAAGTCCTCTAGCAGATTTATTTCACAAAATTCAGAGGTTCCAGAAGTCTACAGTGTGAATACTACATACAAAGGTAGAGACCACCTGGTCTCCACTAGATGGGCCCTAGTTCCCTGTCCTGAGAGTACAGCTAGAGGGACAGACCATTCCTTACAGTGCCTCCCTCTGAGGTTGTCTGTGATGGTTTGCTTTGTTTCGGTGTCCATCATCTCCACTGGGAAGCTGTTCCATGTGCTCATCTTTCTTTTGTGAGCATAGATTTCCTCATGTTACTCCTGAATTTACTGCCTTTATCCTCATATTAAGGCCCTCACACGGGGAACCATTTTGATAGCTCTTCTCTGGACCACCTCTTCTTTTTCTATATATTGCTGGAGATATTATCTTCAGATGAAGCTGCACCAACGCTCTGTACCTCCTTTTTTCCCCCCAATAATTCCTCTCCCTGTGCACCCTAACATTCTCTTGGCTCTCGCCACAGCTCTACCACATTGTTTTGCTCCCTTGAGATCAATCGGTCTGAGATCTCTTTCCTGACTGATTAACATCAGAGACTCATCCTTCAATTATTTATTTGATTTAGATTTCACTTGATTATGTATTATTACTCTCTTGGAATTCAGCTCCCCAAATGCCTTTTTTGCACTAAATCTCAATTGCCAAACTCTTGACTATTCCTGGCACTTGTTTAAAATCACCCTTCATTATCTGGAGTGTTTCCCCTATTGCAGATCTTTGTATCGTCTGCAAAAAGAAAAACCTTTCCTACCAATCTCTCTGCAATATTACTTATAAACATATTGGACTCAGGACAGATCCTGTAGGTATTCCACTGATAACCCCTGTTTCCTTGGCATGAACTCCATTTATTCCTACCCTGCTATCTGTAATGGAGTTCCTATTAAAGCATCCATGGGCTGACATTATTGCAGGTAGGGTGGCATTTCCTGTTTTTCTGAAGTTGGGCTGTATATTCTTTCTTAAAGGCAAGTTATCTTTATTTATTATTAATTATTAAAATACTTTATACCTGCTCATTCCAGTGTTCAAGACAAAATACAACCAAGCAAGACAACATATTCCTGAGAGCTATCCTAGAATGCATCTTTTACAAAGATCAATTCATGATCAATTTGTCAAGATAAGCAGAGTTGTCAAATAAGCTCTACAGATAAAAGTAGACCCAGTAAGAAGACAAACTCCAAATAAGCATGAATATTAAGTCAAAGGGCTCTCAATATGGAAAAGTGGATAAACTATTTTGAATTCCAAAGGCATGCTCAAATCTGAATTTTTTTCTTAAACGTTTGTATATTTATTTATTTATTTACGTGCGTTCTTTTAATATACCGATGCTCAAGACTAGGTCTTATCGTACCAGTTTACAATAAACAAGGGGGAAACCAGTTAACATAGGAAGTGAAAAAGTTACATTAAAACAGGGGGATCGAACATGGCTGTTAAAAGAAAGGATAGGTTAACAATTTCTATTCTAAATGTATAGAAGAGTCTATCAGCAAGGAGCGGTTATATAGTATATATAATATACTATATAACAGCAAGGAGCGGTTATAATATATATATATATATTATATATATTAGGTTGTATATAACCTAATGCTTGCGAGTTCCATAATATGGGGTCAGTCACTGCAAATGTCCATGTACAGATGTCATCTAACTACCGTAAATCACTCAATGTGAAGGTACATCTAGCAGATTATGTTTAACAGATCACAGCACATGGGGAGGATTGTAAATCCTCAAGGTGACATTAATATACATTAACCTGTCACTGTTGAGGGCATTAAAATCTACATAGTCAATTTGAATTGTATTCTCCAAAACATAGGCAGCCAGTGTAATGTCCATAGCATGGGGGTGATATGATCTCTCATATTCTTTCCAATAAAAACATATGCTTCAGCTTTTTGGACTTAAAGATATAAGGACATTGACAGGAAGACAGACATACGCAGTTGCAATAATCAAGCCTTGACAATATGATGGCTTGCAAAACAATACAGAAGTCTTGAGGGTTAAGAAATGGCCTGAGTTTACGCAACATTCGCAGCTTAAGAAAAGCGGACTTAACTACTGAATTCACCTGGATGTGCATTGATAGGTTACACTCCAATATATAATACCCGGATTTCTCACCTGGCGGGGGGGAACAGATAGTGTCCATGCCTCAAACTGAATAGATGAGGATGTGTTAGTCAAGGACATTTTAGTAAGGAAAATTAATTCCTGTTTTCCCTAGGTTGTCAGACAGCTAATATTTTACTGCTGTCAGATATTTCTGCAATAAGAGTATGGAGTTAGGTCAAGAAGATGTTATAGGAATAAAAACTTGTCATCAGCATATATTATCTGATATCCAATCCCTAGATTAGACAAATCTACAAATCGTGGCCAAATAGATGTTAAAGAGGGTTGCCGAATGGGCTGACCCCTGGTGAGCACTCTTTTTAAGTGAATACCAGGTGGAGACAGTAGACCCAGTTCTGACCTGCTTCTATCTGTTAGGTATGATAGTTAAATGAAATAATATAAAGATGTAATATGCATCTGTGCATTGCACGGCTATTATCATCCGAGTACTGACCTGGTGTGAAATTCTGCATCTACTGACTCTTCTCATAATTCATAACAGCCCCATGCTATAGATGTTAGTGCTACAATGTGGACTAATGATATTATACGTGAATTCAAACAGAAATTAAATGGCTAGCTCCAAAGCACATTTGGCACAATTAATTTTTCTGACCCTACCATGATCCCACAGAAAATACACCAGCATCGTATCTTCCTTACTTTAAATCTCCAGAGACCCCCAATGTCCTCGGTCCTCTCAAAGCAGGTGGGCTCGAGTCCCTCATCCAAGCAGCATTTGATGGCAGTCAATCCGCTGGAACCAGCTCCAATCACCGCCACCCTCTTCACCATGGTCTCCGGTGCCAGGGTCTGTGATGCTCAGCAGATTCTTTTTATGCAGAAGAAAACACATCTCAGTTAATGACTTTATGTTTTGTTCATGGGAAGCTGGACAGGTCTGGTACATGGATCATACAAAAGCTTCTGAAAAGGGAAAAGACACGGGAAGCAATCAGTACTGCTGGCATTCCTCAGTTATAGCGGGGTAAATGGTGACTTGTCAAATAAAAAAAGGGGCAGATTTTCAAAGGGGTACATGGGTAAGATGTGCACGCACCCCCCCGAAAACCTGCCCCATGTCGAATAGGCTCGGCGGCGGCACAAGTCCTGGGATGGCATGTTGGGGGGGGGCGTGTTGCGATGGCACGTCATCCGGGGGTGGGGGCCGGGGTGTGGTTCTGGCCCGGGGGCGTGGCCGAGGCCTCCAAAACTGCTCCCGGGCCAGGGAATCGCGCAGCCGGCGCATGCAAGTTACGTCTGCATCTGGCAGGTGTAACTTTTAAAACAAAGGTGGGGGGGTGGGGGGAACGGAGGCAGGCTACGTGCGTATCTATTAAAATCCGGCGTACTCTTGTTTGCGCCTGGTGCAAGGCGTACTTTTATAAAATCTACCCCAAAGTGTCCTGTCCAAATGCACACAGAGAATTCATGATAGAGGGAATTTCAATTCCGAGCTCTCCTGACTTAAAGCTCAGTACCAAATTACACCGCTTCCCTGAGCAATGATTTTCTATAAAGTTTATTATTCACAAAGCTCTTGTGGCTGACATAATTACCAGTTACCCAATCTCTATTCGTAATTAGACGTTTTAAAGTTTCTAGGAACTTCCATGCTTTTTCTTCCTTTGTGGTTTTGAACTCAAGATTCAAGAGACTGAAGTTTAGCCTGGCTGCTGCTAACAACCCCAGAACCAGCCCTGGATTTGTCACGGTGCTTGTGCCTAGGGTGGGAAATATTAAGGGGCAGCAGACTAAGATAAAGATTTGCTGCCTTCCAGCTCTGCTAATTCTCATTCAGGAAAGAGCAACCCCCCACTACCCTGCAGCAGACCCTTACAGGAGCTGTGAAAGCACCAAAGTACCTAGAAGTGGCAGAATCCTTTTATCCACCTCTGCCCAGAAGATAGGATGGCTCATTGGTAAAAGCTGTATCAAATATTGCCGTTTTTAAAAGGCTGATCCTCCTCCTCCGTGGCCTTCAGATCTGCAGCAATAACTACAGGCCAGCAGTGTGGGGACAGAGCAAGCACGCAATCCCAGTCTCGGTGCTTCGCTTCCCTCCCACCATTGCTTCCTGACTAGAAAGGAAGCATGCATGATGGGAAGAGAGCAGCTGAAAGGACAAGGAGCACATGGTCACCATGTGCTCACCCTGCAGGCCTACCTTTCTGCTGCCTTTAGGGATGGGCCACAGAAACTTGTAAGAGTGGTGAGAGAAGATCATGGGAGAAGGGTGAAAGGAATCTGAGGTGGTGATGGAGAGGAATCGGGGGAAATAGATGGAGAGAGAGAAGAGCCTAAGGAAAGGAGGAGAGAGAGGAATTTGAGGACAGGAGAGATAAAGAGGACTCTGGGGAGGAGGGGGGAGGAGATGGAAAGGTACCTATGGGCCTGCAAAGAAGAGATGGAGAGGATCCTGGAGGGTAAGGTGGGAGAGATGGAGAGGATCCTGGAGGGTAAGGTGGGAGAGACAGAGAAGAACCTGGGGGGAGACTGAAAGAAATGGGAGAGGGTAGATGGAGAGGCTCCTGTGTTGGTGGTTGGAGGGGGGGGGGGCTAGTTGTAAACAGAGAATAGTCTGGAAGAAGTAGAAGGGATAAGGGGCAGAAGGGAAGATTAGCGTGAAAGGAGAGGGGCGTGATGATGCACCATGTCATCTGTACCACTGTTTTCAAAATCCTTTAAGACTTCATTCATGATTGGGATCTGCAAACCAGTCTCAAAAAAATAAATGCTTCAGACTGTGGCTTTATATTCAACTGAGATGAAGTGGGCAGAGCTTCTATATTCTCCTCTTCCTTGGCACCTTGCTCTTACTCTACATCAAGTCCGCATTGAACAAGTCTTCTCCATCTGACCATAAACCCTTGATCACATCTGCAAATCCTACATCATTTTCAAGGGTCATTATGTTTAATTGGATGTGTCAAATGGTTTCCGTTTCTGATGAACTCTCTAGAATACGCTCTGGCCATATGGTTTTCCACTCTCTAATTAAAGCTGAAGCTTTCCGTTCCTCCCTAGAATCAGTGGTTTTATCAATGGCGTTCATGAAGTTATAGTGTCACCAGAACTCACAAATTCTTGGCTTATCCTTCTCATTGCTTCCTTTTATGAACTGATGACACGTTCACTACAGGTAACAAGGCTTATTCTGTTTGTAAACCGTTGTGACGGCTTGTTCCAAACATTGGTGTATATAAAAGCCTAATAAATACATAAATAAATAAATTCATAAATGAAATAATGTGGCTGTTGGATCTTGATCCAGGAGAACTGTCAAATGATCTTTAGCAGCTGTAAAATTTGACTTTTCTCATTTGCTCTATCATGAATACCTTTAAAGTCAACATTGGAAGCACATTCTGGTTACACCCCTTCAGTGAGTTTCCAAAGCAGCTCAGGATATTCTCACTCAGCATCTGTTTGCTCAGGGATCAAGGACATTTGCACATGCCAGGTACATTTATTTATGTATTTCACTGTAATATGTTTGCTCACATCAGTTACAAGTCAATTGTCTATGTAGTCTCTTTTCTAGATAGGCTTAAAAAGGTAGGAGTCATACTCAGTCCCAAGGCTAAGTCTTCGCAAAGTCCAATAGCCTCAGGGTTTGGATTCTCTGTTGGAGAGAGGTTAGCCTTCCAGAACCCAACGTGCAGGGGTGTAAGCTAGGGTACCATAGTTCTAGATAAAATTACAGTAAATAGAGAGGTAGAAACAAATAAAACTAGAATACATTAAAGAACTAGACACACAGTTGACATACAAAATGATGATGGTAATGATGAATGTGCAAGGCACGAGCTCAGGAATCTGGGGAGCTGGAATCTCCAGCTTTGTTCCCTTCTCCCAGGCTCAACTTTCCTCCCAGCTCTCACCTGCTTTTCCTATTCCCCCAGGCTTAGCCCCACCCCCAGATTTCTCTCTCTCTGACCACCTCAGCCTTGAAGCCCCCATCTCACCCACCCTGAGCTCTCTCTGCCCATTCATCTCTCCCTCCTCGGGTTGATCCCCAGCTCTCTCTGCATCCATCTTTCTGCCATTAACTCCTTCCCAGTCCTCTTCCCCAGCTCTCTCTGGCCATTATGTTCCTCCCCATCTTGGCCCCCACTCTCTAGCCCTCCCCCTCCAGTTTGACCCACAACTCTCTCTCTTTTCCCAAGATCATTCTCCTAGCAGCTTTCCCTGGTTCCCTCCTTGTTGGCATAGGCAGACCTTGCAATCTCCTCCATCTTCCAGCCCACATGGGCCACTGCTGCTGCTTCTCCTTCAGAGCCACATGGACTGTTGCCTCTTTCTCCTTCTGGCTCACATGGGTCAATGCTCTGATCTCTGCCTTCTGGTCCACACACCAAACTCTGTGGGGCTAATCTAAAATCTGCACGCAGAGGGAAAATCTGCATTCATTTTGTGATGCACACAAATCTCTGAAGAATAATGCCTAAATCAAAACCCAAGTCCCTCGTTTCCTTCTCTGAGCTCTGCTCATGCCCTCTGAGGCAATCTCAAGCATGCTTAAGTTCTGACATAGGTTTTGATGCTGATTTTATATCAAAAAGAGAAAAAGATTATATAATATACAAAATCATAACAGAAGAAAAAAGAGGAATCAGAAGCAATCTCTCTCATATACCGGGACTCTACATGGCGGCATGGACGTGGCTACCTCCCACTATGAGGTCGGGCCTTCCTAGGCGTGCACACGCATCACCGGCCCCGCCTTTGAAGCCTCATCAGCAGGAACCTAGGGGGTGTCCCGGCTTGACATCATCAAGCCTCCGTACTTAAGCTCCACCTTCGCCCCCAGCAAGCCGACTTGGCAACAAGTTCCGTTCGTGTCTTACTCCTGCCTTTGTGTTCCTGCGACCACGACTACAGCCTCGCCTTTGGACCTTGTCTGTAGGGATGTGAATTGGGCTTCTGACGATTGAAAATATCGTACAATATTTTCAAAATAGTCAGAAATCGGGGGCTCCCCGAAACCGATAGGAAAACCCATGAAATTGTTCGTGGGGGTTCTTTTATTGTTTTGGGGGAGGGCGGGAAAAACGGCACACAAAAATAACCCCTAAACCCACCCCGACCCTTTAAAACTAATCCCTTAGCTTCCCCCACCCTCCTGACCCCCCAAAAAACTTTTTACAGGTACCTGGTGGTCCAGTGGGAGTCCTGGGAGCGATCTCCCGCTCTCGGGCCGTCGGCTGCCAGTAATCAAAATGGCGCCGATGGCCCTTTGCCCTTACCATGTGACATGGTATCCATGCCATTGGCCGGCCCCTGTCACATGGTAGGAGCACTGGATGGCCCGCGCCATTTTTAAAGATGGCGCGGGCAAATGCTGCAAAACGCAGCAGCCAGGATTCTTACCAACTCGCGTCGTAAAGACCACATCACACCAATTCTAAAAATCCAACACTGGCTACCCATCCACTATAGAATACTCTTCCAGACTCTCACTATCTTTCACAAATCTGTCTACCAGCAATCCTCACTCCAACTCTCCATCCCCCTCGAACTTCCTGCTTCCTCAAGGCCGATCAGATCCGCATACAAAGGCTCCCTCCAGGCTCCCCCAAGCAAATTCTTGGTCCACAGCTCCATAACCTGGAATTCTCTCCCCCCAGATATTCGTCAGGAACAATGCCATCTATCTTTCAGAAAGAAACTGAAAACCTGATTGTTCGTCCAGGCTTACGGTTGACAGAGCCTCTATCAACCAATATTGTCTCTTTCACCTTCCTACTCATCCCCTATCTCCTCCCCCCCCCCTCCGCCCCCTGCCACCCCTCCCCCTCCGCTTACCTCACCTGTTCCTCCCTTTCACAGGAAACTTTTTTTTCCTAATAATTGCCTATGATAAAGCACCAGCCGAATTCTTTAACCTTTTGTTAACCTTTATTAGTCTCGCTACTTAATTTATTCTTGTTAACTACTTTCAGTACTCTCCAGTAGAGATGTGAATCGTGTCCTCGATCATCTTAACGATCGATTTCGGCTGGGAGGGGGAGGGAATCGTATTGTTGCCGTTTGGGTGTGTAAACTATCGTGAAAAATCGTTAAAATCGTGAGCCAACCCCCTAAAACCCACCCCCGACCCTTTAAATTAAATCCCCCACCCTCCCGAACCCCCCCCCCCAAATGCTTTAAATTACCTGGGGATCCAGCGGTGGTCCAGAACGGCGGCGGTCCGGAACGGCCCCCTCAATTGAATCCTTTTGTCTTCAGCCGGCGCCATTTTGCAAAATGGCTGCCGCAAAATGGCGGCGGCCATAGACAAAAACGATTCGACGCAGGAGGTCATTCTGGACCCCCGCTGGACTTTTGGCAAGTCTTGTGGGGGTCAGGAGGCCCCCCCAAGCTGGCCAAAAGTTTCTGGGAGTCCAGCGGGGTTCAGGAAGTGATTTCTTGCCGCAAATCGTTTTCCGTACGGAAAATGGCGCCGGCAGGAGATCGACTGCAGGAGGTCGTTCAGCGGCGGTCCGGAACCCCCGCTGAACGACCTCCTGCAGTCGATCTCCTGCCGGCGCCATTTTCCGTACGGAAAACGATTCGCGGCAAGAAATCGCTTCCTGAACCCCGCTGGACTCCCAGAAACTTTTGGCCAGCTTGGGGGGGCCTCCTGACCCCACAAGACTTGCCAAAAGTCCAGCGGGGGTCCGGAACGACCTCCTGCGTCGAATCGTTTTTGTCTATGGCCGCCGCCATTTTGCGGCGGCCATTTTGCAAAATGGCGCCGGCTGAAGACAAAAGGATTCAATTGAGGGGGCCGTTCCGGACCGCCGCCGTTCTGGACCACCGCTGGATCCCCAGGTAATTTAAAGCATTTGGGGGGGGGGTTTTAGGGGGTTTTAGTGTGCCGGTTTTCCTGCCCTCCCCCTTCCCCCGATTTACGATTTTTTAACGATAAATCGGGGGAATTGGTATTGTATCGTGGCCCTAACGATTTTTGACGATTTAAAATATATCGGACGATATTTTAAATCGTCAAAAAACGATTCACATCCCTACTCTCCAGTTATAATATTTTGATATCTTTCCTGTCTTCCAAAGCCCATGTTTTTGCTCCCTGTTTAATGTAACTTTATCTTCTATACAGTTGTTTTATGGTTTCCCCTTGTTCCATTGTTGCACTGGGGAGGCCGACCCGTGACCTGCAGAGGAGCTAAGGAAGTGAGCAGGCCCGTGCACGGGCAGGGCACGGATGGGGCGCTTAACATTAGCTCCTGAGCTACTGTATGTGCTGCAGATGCTTCTTCTTCTTTTTTTTTTTTACTCAAGAAGAATCTGTGGCAGATTAATGCCCTGCAGGACCTTTTTATAGAAAGGTAAAAAGACATCATTGTTGCTTACTTAGCTGATAATTCCAACAGATAAAGGTGGTATAGGATTTCCTAACTTTAAAGTTTACAATTTTGCGTCTCATTTGCATACACTGGGAGATTGGCTTTTAAATCATAATGATTAGTCTGATATTAATTTAGAACAACAGGGATACCAACCCCTAGCTAAGGTGTAACAATTGCTAGGCTGGATGGCTAAATTGATATTAGTCAGGACAGCGAGAAGGGTATGGAAACATATGAGGTATACATTGAATCTATCCACTAGTGTTTCTTATTATTTACCTTTGGAAGGCAATCCTGACTTTCCCCCAGGAAATTTGAATGCTATCTTTAAAAAGAGTACAATGGCCAGACCTTGCCTGTTAGGAGATTTATTGTCAAAGAAGCACAAACAATACACAGTTTTCTTACAAAGCAAACAGGCTTTAGGCTTAACTAATAAAGATTATATGGTTCATTTGCAGGCTTTTATTTACCTTAAGCTCCTGTTACATAAAGGAGACTTGCTAATTACCTTACCGGCCTTTAATGCTTTCATCTGTTTATGCAAGACATATAGCAGTTCACTATCTCAATTACATAAATTCCTTCCTAAGCTAGTTACATACTCAGTCCTTAATATTCTAGCAGATGTTTGACAGACGGACATTCAAGTACCATTGGATGAGGAAGACATGAGAGAATGCAATGCATCACTGTAAATCCATGGAAAACATGCTTTAATGGGAATTGTAACTCAGTGTTGCATAGAACCATTATTACCCCATTATTCCAGTAACAGTCAAGTTCTTCATGTATTTTAGTACACTGTTTATGGGAGCGTCCAGTGATATTAAAGTTTTGGGAAGCTATTATACAGGCTTTAGCTAATATGATGAACCCTATCCATAATACACAATCTCTTTAAAACCCTATCCATAATACACAAATCCATCCACTCCTACAACTCCAACTGGCTTGATGAGCCCTTCTGCCTCACACGCTCGGATCGACCTACCAGATCAAACAACAAAGGAACTCTAACAATACCGCCCCTTAAAAGAGCCCGCCTCTCCGCCACTAGGGATTGCGCCATCTCCATAGCTGGCCCCAAGCAATGGAACTCCCTCCCGACTGTACTTAGACTCGAACCATGCTATTCGAAATTCAGAAAGAAACTAAAGACCTGGCTATTCCGACAAGCCTACTCAGAATAGTCCGCTTCTTAATCCCCCCCCCTCCTAACACTTGCATACATATTAATCTATCAAAATCCTCTTCAGTAATAGAAAACCCCCCTGTAATCTTCATAAGACCCCTGTACTCAATTCCTTCATTATGCCCTGTATATAAGTTCACCACTGCATATAGCTGTTTTTGTTAATGTTTACTGTTACTGTTTTTTGCACATTCTGTACTTCTGTATCTCCTTACTTATTCTCTCTTCCCCCACCCCTGTTCTTTGTATTTTCAATCTTTCAGTTGTAATGTAAACCGGTATGATGTTTGCACACTAATGCCGGTATATAAAAATCTTAAATAAATATGATGAACAAAGTAACACCTGTGAATTGCACATTTGCTTTGTTAGTGTTGCGGAGCGTGTTCATCGGGACCAATCAGGAGCTCGGAAGCGCGATCCATCTGGAGAGGAATGTGAGCCCTTGAGCCACAGCCTGACTCAGAGAGGAACCCCAAGGCACACCACGGGAGGTGAGCTGGTACCAGCACAGATAGAGCAGGAACAAGGCTGGAGCAAAGACAAGGCGTGGAATATCGGGACAGGAACAAGGCTGAAGAATACTGACCCTCCACCGGACCTGCATGCTACAAGGAGACTAACAATGCAATGGTGGTCAATGAACAGTCCTCTGACCGTTCCAAGCCCTTTTGGACCTGCCGCTGGGTAATGGCAAGAAGTGGCAGGCTGAACGGAGGCCAGGCAAGACATGGATACTTGAATGAAGACTCAGGCGAAGACGAAGATACTTGGACAAAGACTCTGGTGAAGACGTAGGTACTTAAACGAAGACTCAGGATCAAGGTTCAGGATCAAGTCAAGTACTAGGTTGAGGCTGCGATGCAGTGCGCTTTACCAGCCCCCTCCCCGCGGGACTGGTTGCGGACCAAGCTGAATGAGGGGCAGACTCTAGACGAGATAATGGAGCAAGTGAGGACATGTCCCAGAAACTGAGAGGCCTGCACCGGGGCGTGCCCTACACAGCCACTTGTGGCTGGTCGCGGACCTCGCTTTGTCGATGCAGGTACCAAACAGGTACCTGCATGGTACCATGTGCTCTGTCCAACACATGGACAGAGCAGACACAAGAATCCAAGGGCCTGCAAAGTTCAAGACACAGGACCAAGACAGGACTTGGCATCAAGCAAGGATTACCCTCCAGATGCTTGCGCTGCGAACGAGGAAGGGTGAACATCAAGGAACCAAAGGAACAGGACATCAAGGCTGGATCAGGGGACATCACGGATGTCAGGACTGGAACATGAACATCAGGGCTGGATTGCAAACATCAGGAACTTCAGGAAACATAAGAACATGCCATACTGGGTCAGACCAAGGGTCCATCAAGCCCAACATCCTGTTTCCAACAGTGGCCAATCCAGGCCATAAGAACCTGGCAAGTACCAAAAAACTAAAGTCTATTTCATGTTACCATTGCTAGTAATAGCAGTGGCTATTTTTTAAGTCAACTTAATTAATAGCAGGTAATTGACTTCTCCTCCAAGAACGTATCCAATCCTTTTTTAAACACAGCTATACTAACTGCACTAACCACATCCTCTGGCAACAAATTCCAGAGTTTAATTGTGCGTTGAGTGAAGAAGAATTTTCTCCGATTAGTTTTAGGTGTGCCACATGCTAACTTCATGGCGTGCCCCCTAGTCTTTCTATTATCTGAAAGAGTAAATAACCGATTCACATCTACCCATTCTAGACCTCTCATGATTTTAAACACCTCTATCATATCCCCTCTCAGCCGTCTCTTCTTCAAGCTGAAAAGTCCTAACCTCTTTAGTCTTTCCTCATAGGGGAGCTGTTCCATTTCCCTTATCAATTTATCCCAGGTAGGTATTACTGGCTCAGTAATAAAATGGTTTTCTTCTTTCATTTCAAATCGATTACAGCATATTACCATTGGACATTCAAAATCAAACTGGTACTCCACCAAATCAGGGGTACCCCAGGGATCATCGCTTTCTGCTCTCTTATTTAACATATACCTAATCCCTCTTTGTCACCTGTTAGAAAGCCTCAACCTGAACTTCAATATTTACGCTGATGATATCCAATTTATGATTCCTTTCTCCATTTCTTGGTCTAACACATTTTCATTACTACACCTCTACTTAACAACCATAAAAACCTGGTTACCAAACAATAGATTAAAATTCAATACTTCAAAAACTGAATTAATATACTTATCTCCTGCACCAGACTCAGCTCTTCAGCCCCCACAATCTTTTATGTTTGAAAACCAGATCATTCCCATAAATAACCACGCAAAAAATGTAGGCATGACTATAGATTCAAAATTATCCATGGCAAATAACATATTGGATACAGTTAAAAAATCTCTCTTTAAACTACTTATGCTTAATAAACTTAAACCTTTACTAACGACAGCTGATTTTCACTCCATAACACAAGCACTAATCTTAACTAAACTTGATTACTGTAACTCTCTATACTTAGGTCTACCCTTGTCAACATTACACCCACTGCAACTTGTTCAGAATGCAACTGCCAGAACCATTTTCAATTTACCAAGATCTGAACATATAACTCCAATATTACAACAATTACATTGGCTTCTGATTACCCAACGCATCACTTACAAGGTCCTAACTGTGATCTATACTCTGATTTACAATACTAATACTGTTTGGCTTTGTTCACTGTTACATATTTATAAACTTTCAGGACAACTCCGTTCAATGGACAAATGCATTTTAGAAATTCCTTCAGTCAAATTAGCAACCCAGGCTTTAACTCGAAAGCGTGCTTTTTCTGTGGCCGGCCCAACCCAGTAGAATGCTTTACCTGACTATATTAGACTGACAGTTAATCATAATGAATTTAAGAAAAAACTAAAACCTTATCTTTTCACTAAAGCATTTAACATTCAGTAACCCAATCTGTTGAACCATTTACCGGATCAGATGTATTTACTGTATTTAATGTGATTGTATTGTCCTATTTATATGAGTGTAATGTTGTAAACCGCCTAGACGAGCAGATACCTGCCTTATTCGTGCGGTATATAAGAATTTTAAATAAATAAATAAATAAATCATTTTGGTCGCCCTTCTCTGTACTTTCTCCATCGCAATTATATCTTTTTTGAGATGTGGAGACCAGAATTGTACACAGTATTCAAGGTGGGGTCTCACCATGGAGCGATACAGAGGCATTATGATACTTTACATTTTATTCACCATTCCCTTCCTAATAATTCCCAACATTATGTTTGCTTTTTTGACTGCTGCAGCACACTGAACTGACGATTTCAATGTGTTATCCACTATGACGCCGACGAGGGACAAGACCCAGACATCAAGACGATGAGACCAGAAACATCAGGATCAGGAACATGAAGAACACTGAACACGAAGCCATCTATGCAATGAAGACCATGGAGAACCTGGACCAGCAGACAGAACATAATGATGTGCAACTTGATCCGAAGGCCAGGAATGACTGAAGAGGAGCCCTTTTATATGGCTGGAACACGAAACTGTCATCAGGTGGTACTCTGGGCATATCCGTCCGCGGGCCCTTTAAATACACAGAAGAGGCGCGCCGGCGCATAGAGGCAGGAAACAGGAAGGAGCAGCACCACAGACAGCTGCATCCCTGCCGCATGGTTAGTAGGAACAGGACCAGACGGCGGCACTAGGCCATGAAGAGAGGTGAGCCCAGGGGCGGCTTCCAGGCTGCAGAAGGAAATCCCGGCCGGGCTTCCCCGCCACAGAAGCGGCATCAGCAGTGGTGGCTCCAGCCGCAAAGATGGAGGACATTGGGCAGGGTTAGCCTGCTGCGAAGGATGGCATAGGCATGACAGTCCAGGCCGCGAGTGCAGCAGCAACGGTGGCCTCCTGGCCTCTCGGGTGGCCCTGAATGCAGCGGTCCAGGCCGTGAGTGCAGGAAGATCGGCAGCAAGCGCTTCGGCGGCTTCCCAGCAGTGGCACTAGGCCGCGAAAACAGCGCGATTTGAAGGAAGATGAGAGGCCTGCTTGCCAGGATTAGCTCCGCGAGTGGGAATCATAACAGAACATCTCTCTGTAGACAAATTGCTAAGTGTGACATGTAAATTGCTATTAATCAAAGCATGTCTTATAGCAAAAGGGTGTACTCTTAAGTGGCTAGCTGATCTTCCTCTAGAAGTGGAAATGCAGCACCTCCAGCTCTTGGATATGATGTCTTTTTTTTTTTTAATATTTTCTATTTTTCACTTTTACACATTATTATTCAAGTAAATCACTTGAAAAGGAAACATGTGCAGTAAATACACATTAATAAGGAAATAGTACATACATTAGATATTGCAAAATTATATTGCATATCTATCAAGCTCACTATATAGCCCAAGATTTACACAATCCAAAGAAAGTTTATATTACAATAGAAATAAATTATTTCTAGAAACATTAATGCAGTTTTACATTAAAGACAAGAAATAAGCAAGGAAATAAGCAAGCTGTGGATTCCTTATACTTTTTAGAGGTCAAAACCTGATCTAAGCTCCTAGCCAGAGGCCGGTGAGGAGCTAAACTGAGGACCTATTTTATTAACCAGGAAAGCAGTCAACTGTGATGGTTGATAAAACAAATATGGTATCCCTTGATGTTTAATTAAACATTTACATAGAAATTTTAAAGCAAATAATGAACCTAATTCGAGAACTCTAGGCTTCAACAATAAAAATTGTCATCTCCTCTTTTGTGTCTGTCTAGATATATCTGGAAATATTTGAATTTTTTGATTCAGAAAAATATTTCTTAAAAATCCATTCTTTATCAGATTCTAATAAGAAAGTCACTATTAATGAAGCAGGTGTTGTCATACTTTCTTCTGTTTGCTCCAATACTGCTGAAATTTCCAAACTGGGAGATTCCTTCGGAGTTAAAGCTTGTATATTATCCTCATTTGATTCACTCCTCCTTAAAGGGGCATATAATATACCTTTACCATAATGGGTAAAGCACCTTCAGGAATTTTCAAAATCTCCATTAAATATCTACTCCAGATATCTTTCAGTGAAATGTGTGCCACTTTAGGAAATTTATACACCTCACCTGATTTTTCCATCTTTTCCAACTTCATCTGCAATTGTTGATTTTCTTTAATGAGCATTTGTTGGGTATTTGCATTACTTTCCAAATTCACTTTAACAGAATCTACCTTCTCCTTTGATTTCAGAACTTCATTTTCCATATCATTCATCCATTGTTCAAGCTTTTTAACATTATCTGCAATAGTATGCAGTTGTAATATCATTCTTATTGACTGTATTTATTGCTTCCCAAAGCGTTTCTAAAGAATAAAGTTGAGGCCTTACCAAGTCCTCAGTTGTTACCTCTCCGGCCTCTGGTTCAGCAGCTCCAACAGGACATCCCCTGCCAGCACCAATGGTCTCATTTCGGGCAGAGTCTTCCTGCTTCAACCACATGGGCTCCGGCCCCGACACACTGGGGGTTAGCCATTCAGCTCTCCCCTGGTCTCCTCGTGTAGGGAGGTTCCTCATCTCGGCGGGGTTAGCAGGCGGCATCCTCTCTTCCAGGGAAAAGGATGTCAACAGCTCAACACCGTCTTCGGGCTCTGCTTCCCCCCCCGATTGGTGGTCTGCGAACTTCCCTCACCGACTGTGGTTCCACACAGACATGGGTGTCCATAGGTCCTACCAAGGATGACGCCGGGAGTGCTTCCGAGGCTAAGTGCTCCCTGGTTCTGCCCTTCCACGCTGAATGCGGCATAGGACTCAGAAGGTAAATGACCAAGGCAAGAGCAACGCGTCTGTCCGTCTTGCTAAGCTACCATCTTGGGCTGAGTCGGATATGATGTCTATTGAATATTGAATGGCAGACTTAAAGATTGAGAAAGCAAATATTCAATATACAATGATGATATTTGGGAATCTTTTCTCAAAATGCTTAAGCTGGCTATTAGAAGCAATTATTATTTAAATGTACTGATTTAGAATAACATTATTGCCTTGTTATCTTTGTAATTTTACACTCATAACCTACAATTTGATGTATTGGGTGGGGGAAAGGAGGGTATGAATCTATTGTTATCTTTGTTCATGTAAAAGCAAAGGAGCTAAAATAGCACCCTAAGGTACACCACATTTGAGAATTATCAAATCTTATCATTTATTAGCCCAACTGACCCAAAGAACAGTCAGAGAAATAGTTTGTCCTATGAGAGAACTCCAACAGTTCCCAGATCAAGCAACTTCTGAGCAGAAGATGATGGTCAACTGTGTCAAACTCTGCTGTCATATCAATCAAAACAATAAGGATCCCTATTGGCTCTGGTTCTCACCTCATTTACAAGGGTAACCAGTTCTATTTCTGTGCTATGGCTCACATGGAAACCTGACTAGTTGAATGAAATACATTTATTGTTTCCAAGAACAACTTCATTTGACTCCTTATATCCTTTTTAGTAATCTTCCCCAAGAAGGGGAGATTTGACTTTGGTCTGTAATGTTTGAATAGATTTGGGTCAAGAGAATCTTTTCTACGAGGTAGATGTATTCTTTGAATGAAGATAGAAAGTAGGCTTGCTCTAAACTCATACTAATAATTGAAATAAGGTATTGATCTAAATCTAATTCTGCCTTTTTAACTAACCTGAAGGATACTGGACCGGGAACAGAGCTAACCTGAAGAGTAGCAGATCAAGAACAGAGGTAGAGCCATTCATAGATTAACATTTTCTGCAATAAAACCAATGAGATAGGAGTTAAAAGTTTGAATTTACTCATGAGACCAGAAGAGGATCAATCAGAGTTATTCACATCAAGTACAACATAATCTAAATATGAAGGTTGAGAGCATAAGGGAAATTCATTCTATTAATCTTTTCCTTGAAAAAAATCAGTGAATGACTCTGCAGATAGTTGGTTAGATTTTGGTGCCTCAGCTTACTTACAAGAGAATTGTGAAATTAGCTTATTAAAGTTTTATAGTGTTGTGACCGGCGGTCTTCGACGGCTTCGCCCCGCCTACTTCTCACTACATTTGGCTCCTCCTGCTCACCTCGGACTACTGGCTGCCGCGGCGTCTGCTACTGTCCTCTCCGGCGTCCCCGGATCGGCTTTGGTGCTGCCTCCCGCCATGCTCCTCCAAGGTTCCCTTAGGGCGCGCACGCGCATTCCGCCCTCATCTTTATTTCCACGTTGGCGCGAACTCTGGTCAGCATGATATGACGTCATGCTGCCCGGATATTTAAGCCTACAGTATTTGCTAGCTCATCGAGTTAGCAACGGTAACTCTATGGATGGGATTTGCTCTCCATACCGAAGCTGCTCTGCCACTCCAGCGCTATCTGGAACTCTGATACCCTTCGGGGCTGCTAACGGGGTACCCGCTCCTCGGGGGCCACTTCTGCTTCTTTCAGGTGCTATCAGGAAACTGGTACTCGCTCCTCGAGGGCCCATGTTCCCTTTCTACTTGGAAGACTTCATTAACAGTTTCCATCTGTGAGTACAACTACCATCTATTCCACAGCACTGCTTCACTGGAACCAGGTACTCGCTCCTTGAGGGCCTGCCCTCTGTTCTGGTACCAGACCTCTCGTCTAGTGGAATCTCTGTTACTGCTACATGAGTACAATACAACTGAGTCTCTCTGCTCTAAGGGATTAGGTGCTCGCTCCTCGAGGGCCTGCTCTCCCTGTCTCTGAGCTTCTCCTAATTCTACCTGAGACTCTGAATGCTTCTCATTGTGTACTCATAACTCTCAGTCTCTTTCCACTACAGCACAGCCTCGCAGAGGATTCGCTGTTCCAGCGTTCTGTGGGAGACCTGCCCAGCCAGGCTCAACATCTACTACTCACTACTGCCACCTCTGGTGGTTTCCAAAACTGTTTAATAAAAGATTAAAATCTGTGTTTGTGTGTCCAGAGTGTAGCCTGACACTGTGGTCCCTCACGGGACTGCCCCCCGTGATCGTGGTCAGCTGCCACAGTGTCCAAGGATCCACCCAAACATTAATAACCATAACACATAGGATGCAGTGGGGTTATGAACCAGGGTACAAGTCCCTCTGTCACTCCACCCTCCATTGCCTCAGGTACAAACTTAGGGCTAGATTCAAACTATTGCATGTGAAAGGAAGAGGGGTGTGTTTTAAGATAATAACGTATTTATCAAAATGTGCACCATTTTAGTGGTTCACATAGGTATTACCACAAAGTGCGATAACTCTTTAACACTTTGCAGTAATACCACAATTATTGGAGAGAGAGAGACTGAGACTATCTATAAGGCCCTTCTAGTATTTAGCTATTTATATCTCTGTATAGGAGGCCACCTAGTAACTCGAGGTGAGGTTTAGGTAGTAGTGTAGGGGTTAGGGGCCACTTTGACATGCAGAGTGAGACGTACGAACAGAACAGTGCTCTCTTGTGAAGATTTGATGTCCTTCAGAGTGAGGAAACTCACTCCAAGATGAGATTTGTACACTGTTCTCTCAACCTAGCTTGATGGACTCTCTACCTGGGTAATTGTGACTGACCATGCCAGACCCACTTTCCCCCATCAGGACTTGAACCCAGACCCGTAGCACCCCTGATAGCAGCTAATTGCCCAAATGAGGGACCAGCTACATATGCAAAATTCAACTTGCAGCAGGAAAGATTCACAAATTATTTATCCTTCTTCCAGTACCATTCATGATAGTGAATTTCCACTTCAGTATCCTGAAACCAGAATGATACCTTGGGAACTGGACTGAGTACTCATTATGCAGTCAGTTACTGGGGTCATTTTATCAAATGTTTTACTAAGAATTACATTCCATAGAGATACTTAGGTTTCTAGAGATTTTGAAACAAATTCACCACGGAACTGATATAATTCTGCTCTATATTATGATGTTTTCTCTCAGACATATATTGTTTCTTAATTTCAAAACATACGGGGTCAATTTTAAGTCTAAAAATAAGCAAATAATGATCAGTCCAAGAAAAGGACAATGTACAAACTGGATTTATTGATCAAGTTACCAAAGTTTTCAACAAAATCCAGGTCGAGTGTATGGTGAGGTTTAAGTTTCTCAACTAATACTTTTTGATCAAATCCCAGGTTGCATATTGTTTCTAGAAATTTAATATTGCCTGCTCTCACAGGATTTTCTGTAGGGATATTAAAATCCCTCATGCATAAAACATGATTAAATTGTAATGTGGATTTACTAATTAATTCAGACATTTCAGTTGAAGATAGATGAGAAAAGTCACGGGGATTTTATATCAAGAGTATAGGCCACAAAAACCATCCCTCAATCTTCAGAGTTCATCTATCCAATGCAAGCTCTAAACTTAATATTCTGACATTTACGGAGGAGACCGGATTGCTGGGCCCCGATTCAGGGCCGGACCATCACCCACCCTTCCCGAGCCCGGAAGTGAGAGGGAGGAGCCGCGCGCTCAAAACGCTGCGGCTCTGTGAGACGCTGAGGAGACCGGATTGCTGGGCCCCGATTCAGGGCCGGACCATCACCCACCCTTCCCGAGCCCGGAAGTGAGAGGGAGGAGCCGCGCGCTCAAAACACTGCGGCTCTGTGAGACGCTGAGGAGACCGGATTGCTGGGCCCCGATTCAGGGCTGGACCATCACCCACCCTTCCCGAGCCCGGAAGTGAGAGGGAGGAGCCGCGCGCTCAAAACGCTGCGGCTCTGTGAGACGCTGAGGAGACCGGATTGCTGGGCCCCGATTCAGGGCCGGACCATCACCCACCCTTCCCGAGCCTGGAAGTGAGAGGGAGGAGCCGCGCGCTCAAAACAGCCGCGACTCCGGTGCTTGCCACCGCCGGTGCGTCGCCAAAGCCGGTGCGCACGGCTTTGTCCGGCTTAGTCCGGACTAGGACGGACTGAGGAGAACCCAACATCCACTCTGATTGCTGAGACGCAGACAAAATCAGCTCATAACGATCGACGACCTTGATTCTGAATAAAAGATGCCTCCAAAAAGAAAAGGGAAGGTAAGGGTGTTTCCACCAGAGCCCTTGCCTTCTCTACTTCAATTGGAAATTGATCGGTTTATGACCCAGCTGGAGAAAGAGAGCACCAATGAGTCTGTTGGAGGAAACCCGGAAGGAGAACGAGTTCCCCCCCTTGATGAGGCATCTCTCAGTCCTGATACCCGACCGCCTCCGGAGATGGAGATGGAGATGCAGCAACATCAATTACCGAAGAGGTAAAGCGATTGTTGTCTACTGGAGGAGCAAGCTCCATATTGGACTCCGTGGAAGTTGAGGGATTGCTCCCTCAATCAGAGAAACAAGACTCTTCTCACCCTGAGGATCCAGGTACCACGAGGGCAAATTTAAGACCAGAGACGGTAACGTTGGGGGCAATCTGGGATTTGGTAAATGGACTAAGTGTTACTGTTAATCGACTGGAGGGGAAAATAGACTCAGTAGCTTCAGATCTTCAGCAAAAGTTTATGGGGGTACAAAGACAGACAAATGAAGTAGTAAATAGAATAGGGGAAGCTGAGAAGAAAATAAAGTCCTTACAAGATTTGAGTATAGTTATGGTAAAAGATCAGTTAGGTTGTTCCAGACGATTAGAAACAATGGAGAATAATATTAGACATTTAAATATAAGGGTAATAAACTTTCCTAGAATAGCAGGGGAAATACCTTTTGTTTCCTTTAAAAAATTCTTGGCAGAAGTTCTTGGTTTTTCTGATATTAACAATAATATGCTAGCTATAAATTCATGCTTTTTTGTAAAAAGAACTTCTGCTCAACCTTTGACCATCCCAGCTAATCTAACAAGTTTCTTAGAAAATTCTGAACTACAAGTATTAGGTAGAGAAACTTTGATTGTTTCCTTTATTACATCAATTGATATTAGTACCCTTATGAAAGCCTATTTTCAAAAATTCCCCATTATATATTGTGGCCAGAACATAAAGATCTTTCCAGATCTTGCCCCAATTACAAGAACAAAGAGGTGTGAATTTTTAGATTTGAGACAGAGTTATAGCTTTAGGTTTCTCCTTTTTGTTAAGGTACCCCTGCCGGTGTATAATTAGAAGGGGCACTGAGTCATTTAGCTTCAACCAGTCAGATCAGTTGCGTCAATTTTTAGAATTGCGAGAACCACTTGCTTCATCCCCAGTAGAACCCTAAATAGTGCAGGGGATACATAAAGACCAGCTGCAAATGAGCTGTTTCTTAAATTAAATTTCTTTCTCTTTTCTCCCTTGTAATTGTTTAGCTGTCTCAGAAGTAATATTTATATATTCCTGGAGATATGGTTACTATTTAATTTAAGATTTAAGTTACAAACACATATTATGCAATTATGTACGGTCTTAAGGAGTATTGCTTTGAAATTATTTTTTATCCCTTTTTTTCTTTTCTTGTTTGTAATTGCAGATATGTGATAGAGCTGTTTTATTCAATTCAACCATGATTGAATGTAATGATTAACCTAACTGTAAATTGAAAAATTATAAAGAATTAAAAAAAAAAAAATTCTGACATTTACAGGCTCGAGAGTAAATTATCTCCATCCCCCTCCAGAAGCCTATATTCTGCATTTACTAAAAGACGAATTGCCAGGAGGGCAAGCCTAGGCAAGACATAAATAATTATCCTCTTCTAACCTTAGGCACAGAAATTGCAACTTATACGTAACAAATTATAAATACAAGGATATTTGAAAAGGATAGAACAAACGTTTAAAAGACCAAAATTCAAACCACTGGCCATGCTAACATTTTTAGAAAAAAGGTGATACATTTCAGTCAAGCAATATGATCGCAAAAATGGTTGGAAAAAATAAAAAAGTTGTATTAGATCAGGCACAGTGACCATGCTCTATTAATACTTCAATTAGAAGGCAATACATAATTCTATCAAAACAAGTTTATTAATAACAGGCAATTAGAAGCCAATGTTATCTTAAGAAGTTCTGAAAAAATTATTTTGGGCCACAAACATCTCACACGCAAAATAGTATTCAGTCCTATGGTCTGCTCAAGGGAAGGCACTAAACAGCACGGCCCTTTGGTGTCAGCTCCCCTACAGGACTCATCTTCTTCTAGGGTCGGCTGGCATCTGAGATCACCTACAGAGAGCAGGGCTTAAGGCTGGCAGAGCCCATGGCAGGAAAAGGGAGAGAGACAGCAGCAGCACGACTTAATAAAGGAGGAGGGGAGAATCCAAGGTGGGTAAGAACCGTCCCAGCCCCCTCCTCTCTAAAGCATTTCATGGTACAATAACTGTGCTTTAGGGCTGTATCAAGGCCATCACAGATTGCATTTTGGATCCAGCCAGTGGATCCAGCTTTGGCCAAAAGTAGAGCACAAGTGTCTTTCCACTGCAAAAGTAACTTGCAGCCTGCAGGTCAGATTATCCTTAGGAAGCTACCCTCGAGGCAAGCAGTGGTTTATTCCCATGGTAGAGAGAGATATTTTCTCTGGAGGTACTTTTAGAGATACTTGTCTTTACAATCAGCCTAGGCATAGCAAGAGGACGTGAAACGTGCCCACCTTGTCAGTTCTATAGATGAGAGAAGAAACTGAAACAAAATAAAGCTCTTCCTCCACACTGTACAGCAGATTGTACACAACTAGCATCTCTTACCCTATTACAATGCATTAAACCAGGGGTGGTCAACTCTAGTCCTTGAGAGCCACAAACAGGTCCTGTCTTCAGGATATCCACAATAAATATGCATGAGATAGATTTGCATGCACTACCTCTAATGCATACAAATCTATCTCATGCATGTTTATTGCAGATATCTTGAAAACTTAGTCTGTTTGTGGAACTCAGGGCTAGAGTTGGTCACCCCTGCAGTAGACTGCAAAATTAGAAAGTGGTTGTTGTCTTATATGAGAAGTTTCTCTTTAAGAAAGCTGAAGAACTATGTCCTGTTGAGCGAGTATGTCCCTCAGTATAAAAGGGGAAACTCAAGATTTTGGTGGAGAGTCATTGGAAGGACCCCATCCAAGGAGTGTGTTCAGCCCAGGGCACCTCTCAGTGAGAGAACCCTGCATGGGCTTTTGCCCTCAAAGGGTCTGGCCCCAGGCAATAAGCTGTTCTCATTGGGGAAATAGCCTAGGAATGGTGAGTTTCCTTAAGTGGAGAAACTAAGAGACCCTGACTGATAACGTCTGAGCTTTGAGTTCAGTTTGTTTGTCTGTTCAAAGTTTTATTTATGACCTTTCAGTGACTATAGTATTTTATTTGACTTTGTTTTAAGTATTTTATTGTAATATTGTTACGATTTGTTTAATTTTTTTGTACATCACCTTGGAAGAACTTATTGTAAGTCCTGGAAGGAGATTCATACATTTTTACAAATAATAAATAAATAAGTAAAGAACATACAAAGCAGAAAGATTCAAAATTACCCCTGTCAAATGATAAATGTGTTAATAACACAAAGAAAACACATACTTGAAATATAGGTATACAAATGCTAAAAAATAAGATAGGAGCATTAGAGGGTATAGTACTGAGTGGAAGATAGATATAATTTAATTCTCAGATATCTGGTGGAAGGAAGATAACCAATGGGACATTGTGATACCAGGGTACAAATGATATCAAAATGAAAGGGATGGATCAAACTGGTGGAGGGTGGCACTGTATATTAAAGCGAACACTGAGTCAAACAGGATAAAAGTTCTGCAGGAAACAGAATGCAATGTTGAATCTTTATGGATAGAAATTCCAGGAGAAAAAGGAGAATAAAATAGCAGTTGGGGTATATTACCATTCACGTGGCCAGAATGAACAGACAGACAATGAAATGCTATAAGACATGAGGGAATTAACAAAATCAGCAGCACAATAATAATGGGTGATTTCAATTATCCATTATTGACTGGATGAATGTTACATCAGGACATGCTAGAGGGGTAAAGTTCCTAGATGAAATAAAATGACAGCTTCATGGAGCAGCTGTACAAGAATTAACAAGAGGGAAAACTATTTTAGACCTGGTCCTTGGTACACAGTATTTTGTGTGAGAGATAATAGCATTGGAGTCCCTTGACAATAACAATACAACATGATCAAATTTGACTTAATAACTGGAGGGAGGACACTAAAGAAATCTATTACAACAGCATTTAACTTTCAAAAAGGTGACTATGATAAAATGAGGAAAATGGTTAAGAAAAAATTGAAAGAAGCAACTGCAAAGGTTTACATCAGACATGGACCTTATTTAAAAATATCGTCTTGGAAGCCCAGAGCAGATGTATTCCACACATTAGAAAAGACAGAAGGAAGGCTAAACGACTACCAGTATGGTTAAAAGGCAAGGTACAAAAGGCTACAATATCTAAAAGTAGATGCCAAAGAATGTCTTTTTCAATATATTTATTGGCTGGAGACGTATAAAAGCAATAAAAATGTGTTTTTATCAAACTGACTGGCTGATAGCAATAAAAAAAACATTTTTATTGCTTTCATACGTCTCCAGCCAATAAAGATATTGAAAAAGACATTCTTTGGCATCTACTTTCCTACGTTTGCTCACAGCTTTTCTAGATTGCCTACCGTTTTGCTTTTTGGGCCTATAATATCTAAAAGAACGTCTTTCAAGAAATGGAAAAGGGATCTGAATGAAGAAAATAAGATACAACATAAGCACTGGCAAGTTAGATGCAAAGCTTTGATAAGGAAGGCAAAGAGATAATTGGAAAAGAAACTTGCTGTGGAAGCAAAATCTCATAATAAAAAACTTGTTCAGGTACATTCAAAGTAAAATGCCTGCAATGGAGTCAGTTGGACCATTAGATTATCAAGTAGTAAAAGGGGCACTTAAGTAATTTATTTTGTGTGCCATTCTTGGTAACATTGTGATTATCGGTTGCTTTTTGGTAAGGAAATCTAAGTTATTTTTGTGAAAAAAATAAAATGTGTAGGTTAAAAAATGGGGGGGGGGGGGGGGCACTTAAGGATGACAAGGCCATAGCAGAGAGACGAAATGAATTATTTGCTTCAGTCTTCACTGTGGAAAATGTAAGAGAGATACCCATGTCAGAAATGATATTCAAAGAGGATGATTCAAAGGAACTTAAACAAATTTCAAAGTACCTGGAAGATGTAATATGACAAATTGAAAAACTAAAAAGAGTAGCAAATGACCTGTACCAGATGGTATACATCCCAGAGTGCTGAAAGAACAGAGAAATGAAATTGTGGATCTGCTGTTGGTAATCTGCAAACTGTCATTAAAATCATGTATGGTACCTGAAGACTGGTGGGTGACCAATGTAATGCAAATTTTTAGAAAGGGATCCAGGAAACTACAGACCAATGAGTCTGATGTCTGTGCCAGGCAAAATGGTAGAAACTATCATAAAGAACAAAATTATTGAACATATAGATAGGCCAAATTTAATGGGACAAAGCCAACATTGATTTAGTCAAGGGAAGTCATACCTCACCAATCTGCTACATTTTTTGAAGGAGGAAATAATAATGTGGTTGTGGGAACGAGCGGTGATTCCCATAGGCGTGGAAACTCTAGCCTTCTTAACATAATAACTCTTTAATATAACTTCACACATGCACAACCATAGACTGTCTTCTCCTCAGACAGTGTATGCTCTTTACTTACAGTGTGTGTTGCTTCATCTTAGTTCAAGGTTTGGTCAGTATTGCATACAAGAGCTGCCTTCCTCTCAGAGACATGGCCTGGTCTGGTCATCCCCACCTGGATCCCAACTCTTATTGGAAAGTCTCTGGATACGCTCTCTGAGCTCCACCTGCCCCACAGGATCCCACCTATAGAGCACACTCTCCTTAGTGGATTTAAGGTGGACCAGGCATCCAGATGGGAACACCAGGGGCACTGCCTCACAGTGGTTAAAGGTGAGCCAGTTGATATAGTGTATCTGGATTTCCAGAAAGCATTTGACAATGGCCCTCATGAGAGACTTCTTAAGCAACTTAAGTCATGAGATAGGGGGCAGTGTCCTATTGTGGATTGACAACTGGTTAAAAATCAGAAAATAAAGAGTAGGGCTAAATGGAGAAAGGTGAATTACAATAATCAATGAAAGTCAACACCAGATCATGTGTCAGGGTAGTCAAAGATGAAGTTTGCATATATGGCAAGATATTTTAACTATATTTATTTATTTAAAGTTTTTTTATACCGACATTCATTTGCACATCACATCGGTTTACATGGCACAGGTATAACAACAACATATGAGATTTACATGGAACTAGTATAACAATAACGAGAACATAATTAAGGCATGTCGACAGGGAGAGGTAATGTTAATACTGTTAATGTTATATTGTTAATATGACAGTGGAATGTTATGTAAGAATCCCAAATCACCCCAAACATTTTTACCTCATCATTCAGAGCAACCAATCCATTTTTAATAACCACCTTAGTAGGGGACAAATCAAATCTAGAACATATAGTGAAAGCTAAGCTTATTAGCACAAAGTCAGACTTGCATCTCATGCAAACAGTGATTACCTTCTTTTACGGTCTTCTTGATGATTTTGTCCAGTGGCAAGAGGTTATTAAAGTGAAAGGGTGATAACACAGAACCTCGAGGGATGCCGTACTCTAAGCACTATGTTTAGAGCCAGTTTGAACCCACTGACTTCTGTCTTGAAGATAAGTTTTAAACCCCTCAGAAACAGTACTTTCAGCATCAAATACTAGAGATGTGAATCGTGTGATCAATCGTCTTAACGATCGATTTTGGCTGGGGGGGGGGGGGGGAGGGAATCTGATCGTCGTGGTTTTGTTTTTTTTTAAATCGTTTAAATCGTAAATCGGGGGAGGGCGGGAAAACCAGCACACTAAAACCACCCTAAAACCCACCCCGACCCTTTAAAATAGATCCCCCACTCTCCCGAACCCCCCCAAAATGTTTTAAATTACCTGGGGTCCAGGATGCCCCCCCAAGCTGGCCAAAAGTCCCTGGGGGTCCCTGGGGGTCCGGGAGCGATCTCCTGTGCTCGTGACGTCGGGGGACAGGAAACAAAATGGCGCCGGCGCCATTTCTATTAACGCAGCCGTGGCCCGAGAGTGGAAGATCACACCGGGACCCCCCCACTGGACCCCAGGTAATTTAAAACATTTTGGGGGGGTTCGGGAGGGTGGGGGATCTATTTTAAAGGGTCGGGTGGGTTTTAGGGTTGTTTTAGTGTGCCGGTTTTCCCGCCCTCCCCCCTCACCCGATTTACGATTTTTGATGATAAATCGGGGGAATTCCTATTGTATCGCGCCTCTAACGATTTTTGATGATTTAAAATATATCGGACGATATTTTAAATCGTGAAAAAACGATTCACATCCCTATCAAATACTGAGAATCTAGATAATAAGATAGAAGCATCACCAGTATCAAAGGCTGAACTAAGGTCTAACAGGACTAATCCAGTATCCAAATCATTGTTCAAGTGCCTAAGACATCATCCTGCAATGCGGCAACCAGCGTGAAAAACAAGTATGCCCCAAATCCAGGAAATTGTGATTATCAGGGAATTGTAATAACTGTTGACCAACAGCTCTATTATTGTAGTATTTTTATATTATAATATTATATAGGCTATTTGTTAAAAAAAACAACCTAGCTCTATGTTACTGTAACACTTTACTATTTTTCTCCTACAGCCTAAGTTCGCTTATGTTCTGTTTAATGTAACTTTATTCTTCTCATTTGGTTCATATGAGTTACCCCTGTTGTCTGTAAACCAATGTGACTTTCTGTGACTATCAGTGCTGAGCGTTCATTGGGACCTGATTTGAATGGTACTTCAGAGGAGTTTGCTGTGCCATCCTCTTTGATTTCGGTAATCGCTAATTCAGCGATGATTCAAGCCAAACTGAGCGGCTTGTAAGCCCCTGAGGCAGCTCTTTGAGCGAAACTTGGCCAGAGTCGGGCAAGCTTCAATAAAACCTGTTTTATACCGATCCATCTACGTGTTTCTTTGCTGTCAACCAATGTGATATTGCTATGAACGTCGGTATATAAAAGTTTTTAAATAAATAAATAAAATTAATTTCCCAATGAAAAAGAGGATGGAAAAGGATCTAAAAATTGCTGAAAACAGCAGAACCAAGATTTAATTTATTTCAAAATTGATTGAATCATCTGGCCTTCATAACTGGGCAGCCCAGACACCCATGTTTCTACCTCGCCCCCACCCAGCCTAGTTGACTCCATCAATACAAACAATGAAAACATGACACATACTTTGGATGAAATGGCCGCAGTCATTTATTAGAATCCCTAACAGGGGAGTCTAATTCAGGCGCCGGGTCCAGTCAATAATGTTTACAAATCGCTACTGGGCAGGTGCCAATAACTCTGATTTCCACCACAAGCAGAACCACAGGGTCTTGTTCCTTGCGAACCCACGACTGGTGTCATGACCACCAATCACCGGATGGGATCTCGGCCCGAGCCACCACAAAGCAAGCCCCGCCGGAGCCCATCCCCCATGGCCAACAAGCGATGGCCCCTAGGCCTCTTTCGCACATACAGGCACCTCCCAGCTTCCTTCTAAAGCCTCAGTATTTACAAATGCTTTCCCGGACTGGGCCACTGCCGCCACAGGGATGCGGCACACACAGGCATGGAAATAGCCTCCCCCCCCCCCCCCCCGCACGTGACGGGCTCCCCCCAAACAAATGGCTATGGCTCATGCATCCATCAGGTCCATGAATAACCTCTGAATAGCTTGTAGGAACAAATATTTTCCCAAGTGTGACAAGTATACTCCATCTGAAGCATATAACCTGCACATAAAACTCTGCGCAATGTCCGTACATCCAATCATGTCATCAGTGATATCACCCTGGCATTGTATAGCTTTGGCTACCTGTCAGTTGAACTTGCCAGGGTACCTTCCTCACCTTACTGCCCCGCGCGACCAGATTCAAAGAAATCTGAAACGTGAAGAAGCTTACAACCATGTCTGTATTAGGGATGTGAATCGTGTGTCCGATCGTCTTAACGATCGAAATCATCTGGCAGGAGAAGAAAATCGTGTTTGGCACGATTTTTTAGTTAAAAAAATCAGTTTTTCCGATTAGTATGCACTAACGGAAGTTAGTGCGCACTAACAGAAAATGATACAATTTGACACTTTTAGGTCAGTTAAGGTCAGTTTAGGAATGAATATGTATTCCTATTGGCTGCCCTCTTATTTATTCATGTTACCAAGGTTCCCACTGACAATACATGGGGGATGGGAAATGGAAACAGTTGGTAGCTTGACAAAAAAAGTAATGTGATCAGTCAATGTGACTAGAACTTGTGCCCTATCCCTGATACTCAGTGCCATATCCCTGATACCGGGAGTGTTGTGATCTTCCTGCACACACTAGTGCCCTAACCCTGATACCGGGAGTGTTGTGATCTTCCTGCACACACTAGTGCCCTAACCCTCATACCGGGAGTGTTGTGATCTTCCTGCACACAGTGCCCTATCCCTGATACCGGGAGTGTTGTGATCTTCTTGCAAGGAATCACATGTATCACAGAGACATAGTCATGGGTGGGCAGTTGCCCACCCTATTTGGGCCAAGACCCACCCAATCGGAAGAGGCCTGTTGGAGCAATGCCATCGTGGGATCCCATCTCCACGACTGCAAAAAGGAGGGAAGGAGCTGCAAGGCTACTGCAGGATCCCCTCCCCATGTCGGTGAAGAGAAGAGACAGAGCTGCAAGGCTGCCATGGGATCCCATTCCTGTGGTAGTAGAAGTAGGACTTTGGCTGTGCCTAATGAAAAGGTCCTGCATGTGTGTGGGTGAGAATGGAAGCTTGAATGTGTTTATGTGAACATGAGAATGAGAGCCTGGGTGAGAATGGGAGCCTGGATGTGTATATGGATGAGAATGGTAGCTTGAATGTGTGCATGTGGGTGAGATTGGGTGCCTGGGTGTGTGTCTCTGTGTATGCAAAAGAATGGGGGGGGGGAGAGTGAGAGCTTACCTGCTCTATCATACACACCTAGAGAGAGTGATAGCTTGTGTGTGTGTGTGTGAGAGAGAGAGAGGGAGGAAGGGAAGTAGGAGAAGAGAGACACTGAAAAGGAATTACGAAATGAGCGTCAAGAGAAAAATGGGAAGAGAAAAAAAGAGACCAGGACCAACTGATTAGAAAAATGCAAAGATTAGACTGTTCAGAGACTTTAGTTTCTCAGGCTTTCTATTTTGGTTTTGTCTGCATGTTTCTGTTTGTAATTTGTAGTCTCTTATTTCTATATTAGGTAAAGATTGGTCTCTGTTTTGCCTGTGTGTGTGACTGAAGTGCAGTATTTCTGCTAGCATGTAGTTTCTCTGTAGCAGTCCAGCTTGTTCTGTTACTCCAGTAGGTGGTGTATTAATGTTCTTGGGCCTGGTGTAGTATTTGCATTGCTGCTTTTTCATAAGGTTACTGTTATTTGAGTCCCGAGAGTCAGTGCTGTGACTGTATGGTACGGAAAGGTTCTAGATGTCTCTTTCTTTGCAGGAGTTTGTGTTATTTCACAAAATAGCAATGGAGGAATATTTTTTTTGAGGCGACACCAGAATTTGAATATTTTTTTCGTTGGTTTTAATGTGAATTGTCCTAGCTCTGCTCTGCACCTGTTCGATGATTAATGATATTTTATTGTTGTTATGATTTCTGGCTTTTTACAAAGAGGATTCATGAAAGAATACATTGATTTTTGTTTTATTACATGATCAATTGGATCTGATTGTTTTCTTTTTATATGCATTTATAAATTGCAATAAATATAAAATAAATTCATACAGATTACTAAGGAATTTTTAATGCTGGTAAGTGTTTAAAATATTTTACCTCAATTATTACAAAGTTTCATGCATGATACATAATGGCTGTTGCAAACTATTTAGAAAGCTATTAGCATTATTTATCAATACGAATACAACTAGTAGGTCTCAGATCTGCATGCCTACAGCCCACCCATGTTAACCTTGTGCGCTCCCAAAAAATCAATTCTGGCTATGCCACTGCTGTATCATGCAAAACAAGGAATCACATGCCCCTATACTATACAGAAATGTAACACTCTGCTCTATTTACAACATACTATACTGCACTGAAAGTTGTGATTGAACAGTCTGCTCAATCATTCTGCATACTGTAACATACAGAGCAAGGAATCACATGCCCCCTACTATACAGAAATATAACACTATCTACAATCATACTATACTGTACCGAAGTATGCCATACAATATTCTGCTCAGTCATACTGTAAACTGTATCACAGAGAACAAGGACTCATATGCCCCCATACTGTACAGAAAAATAACACTCTGCTCTAAAATCATATTATACTGTATTGAAGAATGTCATACAACAGTCTCTCAGTCATTCTGCATATTGTATCATAGAGAATAAGGAATCACATGCCCCATACAGTACAGAAATCTAACTATCTACAATCATACTATACCGACGGATGCCATACAATATTCTGCTCATTCGCACTGCAAACTGTATCATAGAGAACAAGGAATCCGAATATTATATATGAGATACTCCCACAACACTCTTCCTCATACCTCTTTAGACTGACCAGAAGGATGAGCCACACCACATTCTGGCCATGACCCCTCACAGAGTTCTCTCCGGAAGCTCTCTGTCCATCCCTCCCTTTACTACATGGTATAGATGGATACATCCTAGAGTACCTTGACCCATTCCTTCCCATGCAATACTATACAGAAATAGATATCACACAGCGCTCTGACCCATCCCTAATCATATTGTATGTATACACCACCCACAGTACACTATAGACTATATTACCATCCCTCCCCATTTTATACTTACGGAAGAAAGCTTCTGATATTTACCCAGTGCTGATCCAACCTGAAGATTTGTAAACTAATATATGCAAATATCTATCTATATCTTACAGAACTGTAAGTATAGCCCTGAAAAAACCATACATTCCTGAATTAGAATGCACCTATAGAAAAGTTAGGTAATAATAAAAAAAGTCAAATGCTTTTAAAAAAAGTGCTCATAGGTTTAAGATAATGCTGTTGTAGTTTCCCATCACCCATATAACGGTCTTCAGTTTCTATCCTTGTTCCACATTTATAAAAGCCACATTCGTTTTCACTCTCAAAAGAGACCAATGCTTCTGACTGCTTCCAGTATTTCAGGCATGGAATATGTTTATGGATTTGCTCTGTACTTTCAAGCTTTAGAAAGAAAGACAGAAAGACGCTGCGTGCCGTGCCGTGGGAGAGAGGGCAGCACGCTATGAGCATCGCATAACCGAGAAAGACGCTGCGTGCCGTGCCGCGAGAGAGAGGGCAGCGCGCTATAAGCATCGCGTAACCGAGAAAGACGCCGCGTGCCGTGCGAGAGAGGGCAGCGCGCTATGAGCATCGCGTAACCGAGAAAGAAGCTGCGTGCCGTGCCGTGGGAGAGAGGGCAGCACGCTATGAGCATCGCATAACCGAGAAAGACGCTGCGTGCCGTGCCGCGGGAGAGAGGGCAGCGCGCTATAAGCATCGCGTAACCGAGAAAGACGCTGCATGCCGTGTGAGAGAGGGCAGCGCGCTATGAGCATCGCGTAACCGAGAAAGAAGCTGCGTGCCGTGCGAGAGAGGGCAGTGCGCTATGAGCATCGCGTAACCGAGAAAGAAGCTGCGTGCCGTGCGAGAGAGGGCAGTGCGCTATGAGCATCGCGTAACCGAGAAAGAAGCTGCGTGCCGTGCCGCGGGAGAGAGGGCAGCGCGCTATGAGCATCACATAACTGCATCTGCCTTATTCCATAGCAGGATACTTGCCTAAAGTTTCTTCCAAGCAGCCGCCTCCAAATGTGCTCACTCTGTCCTCGTTTGGTCTCTTATTTCATGTACTTTGCTTCCTGTTAGTTATTGCTAAACCAATGGGAAGGATTCCGAATGGTTCCACTAACTTATCCTCAGTGACCTTTAATCAGAGCTGACACGGGGGAAGGAGATGTGTATATTACAGCAGCCAATATGTCAGTCGTCTACAGTAAGAGATTTGTTTTTCAGAAGTAAACAGAACTGGCACGCCTGAGGAGTCAGAGAAAGGTGAGGATCACTCCTAACCCGGCGTCATCGCTGCTAGTACAGATTTCTTTTTTGCAAATAGACACAGGTTTCTCTGGGCTACTGGTGGGTTTAATATTAAAGTGTTCCTTCAGTGACGTGTTTATTCATCAAGCTACTGTCCTGGTAAATCCCAGGCGAGAGTTCCCAATAACGAGTAATTAGTACATTTGTAATTAGAATGTATCGCGCAGTCCATTCTCCGGGAATCTCCTTGCGTTACTACAGTAAGCGAGCATGGCAGAGAAAGCTGAACCTGGAACCAGTGCCCCAGTAAGTCCTGGAAGGCTCGCAGGCGGGTCATTCAATCAAGAACATCAAAACAGCAACACACAATCCTGTGTCACTCACAGCGCCACGTTTACACTATTCCAGCTGCAGAGAGCACGACCGATGAATCAGACTTTAAACTGAGTCCATATTCTGCTGGATCCTGACAGTGTTTTATGCTTCAGCCTGGATCATGAGTGGAAGGGTTTGATGTCAGTCATACAGAAGATACAAAACCTCTCAGGTGCGGCAAAATCCAAGGAAGGGCAGAATGGAAGTCCCATATGAAATTAAAGGTTGCCACGAAATCTCTCCTTAAAATGCATTGGCATCAGAAATCCAACAAATTATATCCAAAGCACATGTCTTCCCCAAGGCATAAATCTGACACTTAAGCAACCTGGTGTAACCCCACCCCTGTGTGCATATTCTGCACGGGTGGGGCCATAAAAGCATTTTTAGTCTCTTCGGGACATGACCCAGGCTAGCAGTGCACACTGTCTCCTTCTGTCCGAGTTGTGGGTCCTTTGTTGGATGGGGGAAGGTTACCATTCAAGGCCTTGAGTGCTAAGGCTGTCTCTGTGCCCCTGGGAGAGAAGCGTCCCAGGAGAAAGCTCACGCTGTGCATCCATTGTACAAGAGCCACTCCAGATCCGGGGTGGTGTCCAGAACTGAAGGTCACTTGCAGATAAGCAGTGGTACACGGGCACAACTGAGTCAGTCCTCAGCCCCACCATTAAGCTGTTCACTTTGCAGTTCTCTCTCTCAATCTGGGCAGAAGTATCCCTTACAGGGAGCAAGGGTGCCCCCACGTCCTAGGGAGTGGAGGAGTGGAAGCCCAGGGTGGAGAAGGCTCCCGCTTTTGTTGTGTGGCAGGGATTCCCAACAGCCTCTCTCTCTCCCCAGGGCACAGACTCCTGTGTGCTGTGCTGAATGTTTCCCATTGACTCATTACTCACACTTCCTTGTTCTCTTTGTGCTTTGATTCCTTACGGGAGAAATCCAGACTCAACAACAGGGAGGAAGGGGTAAGCCAAACACTTCCCCCTCAGTCTCAAAACAAATCTCTTCCCTTGAAAAGCAATTTAACACCGGAGAGTCCTGGCACCAGGTCACTGCCTCCTCCGTCCTCGTCAAGGTGTAGAGGGGGAAGGTCAGCCCCAAAAACAGGGCGCCCCCCCCCAATCCCCGAGTCCAGGTGGTGAACAGGGTCTCAATGGGCCTCCTACCAAGACAATGTAAAAGCGGCCAGTGAGCAGCGTGGATGGAAACCCTCCTGACCCTGATGGGGATATCCTGCTTTCCCTGACCGGCCCTGAAAAACAACCAAGGCTAAGCTCCTCACGTCCTCCTAACTCCGACGCAAACCACAAGGGCTCTCCACAGACTCCCTCCAGGGGGACGGCCATTCCAGACCCCTCAAGCCTATCCTCCCCCTTACAGACCTGCACTGCTCCAACTCGAAATCAGGACTTACCCAAGGCTCACTGGGAACAGAGAATGGCTACCGGTCACCCAGCTTTCAGAGCGGCAGGAAAGTAATTGTCCTAATTCCACCTCTCACAAGAGATGTCCGCTGAGAACTGGGGCAGCCAGGGTTACCATCCCAGTGACCTGCCTGCGTTACTTTACCCTTCGCTGCCTCCGTTACAAACTTAGGGGCCGATGAAATGTTTTGGCGGAGGAAGCGGGCGCTGAACAGTCAGCGCCCGCGTTCGTAATGAGTCTCCCTGTGGGGGGCGCCGTGCAATATTTAAATTGGGGGGAGGGGGGGAGTCGCGTTAGCACGGAGAGCCCGAGTGCGTCGGCCCTCCGCAGGTTAGGAAAACCGACTCCGAGTTTATTTCCCTAAACGCCGCACAGTCAGGGGTTCAGGACGCTTCTCAATTGAGCGTCCGTTTCCTGCACCCGACTGCAGGAGTTATTTTTTTTTATTATTTATTTATTCAATTTTACAACTTATACACAAAGAACCCTTTGCATTCAATCAGGAGGAATATTCAAAAGAAAAATATTACACCACATTAATTGTAATATACAATTATTTTTAAACGATAATATTTATCCCCTTTTTTCTAAGTAACATGGGAAAGGAACAGAGAAAAGAAAAGGAGTGGATAAGAAAAATTTAAACTAGCACTCTGTTAACAACCCATTCATTTATAATTTAGAACCAGATCTTTTAGGTTATAGGGGTTTCCTTTCTGGCATCTATGAAGCCCCTTAACTGTTCTGGATTAAAGAAAACATAAGTGTTCCCAGAGTGTTTTACTACGCATCTTGCGGGGTAACGCAGAAGAAAATTTGCACCAAGAGCTATAACTTCAGGGCGCATAGTTATAAATGATTTTCTGCGTAGTTGTGTAACCCTGGAGAGATCAGGAAAAATACGGATTAATCCACCCAAATATGTTGTATTAATTGCTTTAAAGTAGTGTTTCATTATCATGGCTCTATCATACTCTGAAAACAGAGAAACAAAGAGTACAGTTCTTTCAGAAGTTTCAAGTCCAGAACTTTCCAAATACTGAGATAAGTTGTTGAAATTCCCAGTATCCCCTACTGGGGATATCTGTATTTGGCTCTGTCCTTGTCTTAAAAATAAGATCTTTTTTACAGATGGTATCTGTTCTTCTGGGATCTGTAGAATTTCCTTCAGATATCTCTTAAAAGTTAGTAATGGAATTTCCCCCACCACTTTCGGGAAATTCAAAACCCTTAGGTTTAGCTGTCTGAGATAATTTTCTACTGATTCTAGTCGTCTTGTTAAAATCCCCTGATCTTTCACACATATAGCATTTATATCAGACATTTGTTTTAACTCTAATTTTACTTGCTGTAATTCTTGTGATTGTTCTGTTCCCCTCCGATGTAATTGCTTGTCAATAGAGTCCATTTTGAGTGAGATTTCCTCCGTTTTTTGGGCTTGCTCATTAAATGCCATAGTTAACCCCGCAACCAAGTCCCAGAGGGACTCTATTGTGATTTCCGTCAGTCTTTTCACCTCTATGGGACCTCTTACTAGGCCACCCGTTCCCTCTCCTCCACCCACAGCTGTTCTAGGTCTCTGCAACATATCCTCATTTCGGTACTCACTCCTTGCTAGAGATGTGAATCGTGTCCTCGATCGTCTTAACGATCGATTTCGGCTGGGAGGGGGAGGGAATCGTATTGTTGCCGTTTGGGGGGGTAAAATATCGTGATATATCGTTAAAATCGTTAAAACCCGCTAAAACCCACCCCCGACCCTTTAAATTAAATCCCCCACCCTCCCGAACCCCCCCCAAATGACTTAAATTACCTGGTGGTCCAGCGGCGGTCCGGAACGGCAGCGGTCCGGAACGGGCTCCTGCTACTGAATCTTGTTGTCTTCGGCCGGCGCCATTTTCCAAAATGGCGCCGAAAAATGGCGGCGGCCATAGACCAACAGGATTCGACGGCAGGAGGTCCTTCCGGACCCCCGCTGGACTTTTGGCAAGTCTTGTGGGGGTCAGGAGGCCCCCCCCAAGCTGGCCAAAAGTTCCTGGAGGTCCAGCGGGGGTCAGGGAGCGATTTCCCGCCGCGAATCGTTTTCCGTACGGAAAATGGCGCCGGCAGGAGATCGACTGCAGGAGGTCGTTCAGCGAGGGTTCTGGCGCCTCGCTGAACGACCTCCTGCAGTCGATCTCCTGCCGGCGCCATTTTCCGTACGGAAAACGATTCGCGGCGGGAAATCGCTCCCTGACCCCCGCTGGACCTCCAGGAACTTTTGGCCAGCTTGGGGGGGGGCCTCCTGACCCCCACAAGACTTGCCAAAAGTCCAGCGGGGGTCCGGAAGGACCTCCTGCCGTCGAATCCTGTTGGTCTATGGCCGCCGCCATTTTTCGGCGCCATTTTGGAAAATGGCGCCGGCCGAAGACAACAAGATTCAGTAGCAGGAGCCCGTTCCGGATCCCCAGGTAATTTAAGTCATTTGGGGGGGGGTTCGGGAGGGTGGGGGATTGAAGGAGGTAGGATTTGGCAAGGAAATGTTTAAGTTATTTGGGGGGGGTTCGGGAGGGTGGGGGATTTAATTTAAAGGGTCGGGGTGGGTTTTAGCGGGTTTTAGTGTGCCGGCTCACGATTCTAACGATTTATAACGATAAATCGTTAGAATCTCTATTGTATTGTGTTCCATAACGGTTTAAGACGATATTAAAATTATCGGACGATAATTTTAATCGTCCTAAAACGATTCACATCCCTACTCCTTGCTGCAGCTTCAAAAGGGCTCGAGGCATCGGGTGATCCCTCCACTTTCGCGGAACTTCCTGGCAGTCCACCCAATGAAGTCGCCCCTGTGACAATTTGCACTGGCGACTCAACTTGCCCAGCTGTCCACGCTGAGGTAATCGGCGGTAATCGTGGTTCTGGTGGGGACAGCGATATATCCCCAAGCGGGGAAGGGACTCCTCTTCCCACACCGCTAGCGGGGCTCGTTGTCCCTAATGGAATGGGTGACGCAAATTCAGTGATTACCCGCTGTCCTGTGGTTGGTGAGGGTTCGGGTGGATAGACCCTCACCTTCCCCTTTCTTTTGTGCGGCATTATTAAAGAAATCCTATTTAGGACAAATGAAAGACAGGAGCGCTGAAATTACGTCAGCAAACAGCTAGATTTTCCAATCTGTGGCGACTCGCGCCGGACGGTGACACGCGCCGAGGGAGACCAGCTTTTGTACTGCCAGTCCCAAGCTGATGACGTCGGCGTCGATTCGTGGGCGGGGCTCCAGGGGCCGGGAAAACGCGTCTCCTCCACCCCAGCAAAAAGGTAATCCGGCTCGGCTAGTCAGTAATTCTTTTCAAGAAAAATCTCCTCTGCTCCGTCCAGGAGTTATTTTTTAACTTTTTTTTTTTTTGTTAAATTTGTTTACTTTTTCCTCCTCCTTAATATCGCATCGATATTAAGTAGGAGGCAGTACGGAAAAGCAGTTAATTTCTGATCACTAAATGTGCGTCCTAGACGTGCATTTATTTTTTTGCATCGGTAGTGAATGCTGATAGCCTCAATCACAGGCACTTGCGCGTGATGAGTGCTATTAGACTCACTCCGCGTTGGACGTGCGTTGTAGACGCGCTAATCCCCTTATTGTATAAGGGGATTAATTAGCGCCTATACAACCTGCGTTGAACTGCGGCCTTTACAATGCGTTCGGCTGAGTGCACTGTATTGCATCAGTCCCTTAGGAGCTCATTTGCTAAGTGTCAGTAGGGCTCACTGCATGGTATTTGGCTATCACCACATGGTATTTTAGATTACCATACGGTCATTTTTTTCACTAATTTTAATGCCAATCAAGAAATCTCATGCAAACCATGGAGATGAGGCTTGCCTTCAGCTTCTTCTGATAAAATAACGAATGAGTAAACCCATCCGTGGGTGTGGGGCCATGGAAGAGTTTTACTGCCTCTTTGGGGCTGAACGTAGTCTCTCACTCCCAAGGGCTGGGGGAAGGACTTGGCTTTCAGGGCCCAGGGTGGCTTGTTGAGCTTTTATCCCTGGGAGAGAGGTACGTTACCTTTGCTCTGAGCGGTAGACGTGCCAAAAAGCAAGGCTGGAGACTTTTGTGTAGTGTCCAAAGAAAATAACAAAAGTCTTTCCTAATGATAATTCAGAGAGGTAAATGTCACAATAAACTCAGTCCTCAGCACCACACTGGCTTTTTAAATTCTAGTCTTCTCCCCCAATCTGCGTGAGTCTCAAATACCAGGGCAAGAGAACTTCCACCCTCCAAGGCTTGGATGAGTAGAGTCCCCAGGTGGGCAGGGAGTCCTTTCAGCTGAGAAGGAAAAAGCTTTTCCAAAGCTGCTAAAAAAAAAGATAAGGCAAAATCTCAGTCTTTGCACAGTCCTACTCCTCTCTCTCTCTCCTGAAGATGGGCGTCTCCTGTCGTCTTCCCCTCTCAGACAAATCCCCGATAGGAGGGATCCTGGCAAGAACACTAGAAGTCAATGTCTGGGCAGGTCACAGAGGGGCAGATCTTCCATACCCAGGGTCCCGCAGGACCTCTCCCCGAGCTGCAACCTGGGGTCTCACAGTCATCGTTCAAAAAGGTGAAAGTTCCCAAAAAAAACAAACAAACCGGGACACCACCCTGCACCTAAGGAGAGGAGTCACCCACCTTACCCAAAAGTCCTAGGCTAAGTGGAGCCCGAGCCCAAACTTAACTCAACGGAAAAATCTCTCCAACCCCCCTGCAAACTAATATTGCCCCCAGAGCTGTCAAGAGAGAGAGCTGCTTATAAACCCTAAGAGGGGAGGGCCACTCCAGCATGCTCAGAAGGAGGGGCTACATACAAATAACACCACTGCTAATTATTCCCCTCTAACTGCACGATCCCTATCTCAGAGGAGATCACCCAGGGCACCACTGCTAATTATTCCCCTCTAACTGCACGATCCCTATCTCAGAGGAGATCACCCAGGGCACCACTGCTAATTATTCCCCTCTAACTGCACGATCCCTATCTCAGAGGAGATCACCCAGGGCACCACTGCTAATTATTCCCCTCTAACTGCACGATCCCTATCTCAGAGGAGATCACCCAGGGCACCTCTGCTAATTATTCCCCTCTAACTGCACGATCCCTATCTCAGAGGAGATCACCCAGGGCACCACTGCTAATTATTCCCCTCTAACTGCACGATCCCTGTCTCAGAGGAGATCACCAGGGCACCACTGCTAATTATTCCCCTCTAACTGCACGATCCCTGTCTCAGAGGAGATCACCCAGGGCACCACTGCTAATTATTCCCCTCTAACTGCACGACCCCCGTCTCAGAGGAGATCACCCAGGGCACCTCTGCTAATTATTCCCCTCTAACTGCACGATCCCCGTCTCAGAGGAGATCACCCAGGGCACCACTGCTAATTATTCCCCTCTAACTGCACGACCCCCGTCTCAGAGGAGATCACCCAGGGCACCTCTGCTAATTATTCCCCTCTAACTGCACGATCCCTGTCTCAGAGGAGATCACCCAGGGCACCACTGCTAATTATTCCCCTCTAACTGCACGACCCCCGTCTCAGAGGAGATCACCCAGGGCACCTCTGCTAATTATTCCCCTCTAACTGCACGACCCCCGTCTCAGAGGAGATCACCAGGGCACCACTGCTAATTATTCCCCTCTAACTGCACGATCCCTATCTCAGAGGAGATCACCCAGGGCACCTCTGCTAATTATTCCCCTCTAACTGCACGATCCCTGTCTCAGAGGAGATCACCAGGGCACCACTGCTAATTATTCCCCTCTAACTGCACGATCCCTGTCTCAGAGGAGATCACCCAGGGCACCACTGCTAATTATTCCCCTCTAACTGCACGACCCCCGTCTCAGAGGAGATCACCAGGGCACCACTGCTAATTATTCCCCTCTAACTGCACGATCCCTATCTCAGAGGAGATCACCCAGGGCACCTCTGCTAATTATTCCCCTCTAACTGCACGATCCCTGTCTCAGAGGAGATCACCAGGGCACCACTGCTAATTATTCCCCTCTAACTGCACGATCCCTGTCTCAGAGGAGATCACCCAGGGCACCACTGCTAATTATTCCCCTCTAACTGCACGATCCCTGTCTCAGAGGAGATCACCCAGGGCACCACTGCTAATTATTCCCCTCTAACTGCACGATCCCTATCTCAGAGGAGATCACCCAGGGCACCACTGCTAATTATTCCCCTCTAACTGCACGATCCCCGTCTCAGAGGAGATCACCCAGGGCACCACTGCTAATTATTCCCCTCTAACTGCACGATCCCTATCTCAGAGGAGATCACCCAGGGCACCACTGCTAATTATTCCCCTCTAACTGCACGATCCCCGTCTCAGAGGAGATCACCCAGGGCATCACTGCTAATTATTCCCCTCTAACTGCACGATCCCTATCTCAGAGGAGATCACCCAGGGCACCACTGCTAAGCTGGCCCGAGGGACCATTACAGGTGTTTTTTAAAAAATATTTCTCATCTGGAAGAAATTGCTACACCTCCGTAGTTGCCGCTATTGGGGATATTCCCTAAATAAAGCCTGGAAATGGCCAATACTGTGCATTATTTTTCCCAAACCCTCCTAACACAGCTACCCAGTTCTCAGCCTATAAAAACGTTACCTGCCAGGCCCTGCTTCTTCTAGCCAAAATGTTTGGCCAGTCTAGTGTGGCTTGCAGACTGGATGCTGCAGGCTGCTTAAGCAGCAAGAGAGAGAGGAGGCTGAGATGCCACTGGTGCCCAAGCCAGTAGAGAGGCAGAGCAGCAGCAGGTGCAGAAGGGAGCTGCAGAGGGCACGTCCGGTATCACCATGCAGTGCCCGCCAGGAGCACAGATTCCATCCCTGCGCCGCATTGCTGGCTCTGCCAGAGGCGGACGAGATCAGGGGTACAGCTCAAGCTCGTTATACGAAGAGTTTAAAGCAGTCACAGGCAGGTCCCATGCCACCCTAGGATTCATGAAACTCCTGAGCTCACTGCATTTCATGGTTTCAGGCTCCTTCCAAAAATACAGTCAGCATCATAGGAGGCAGGTCCCAAGCCACGTTTTCCAGGTGTTTACATCAGAGCCACGTGCAGCTGAGCTCACATTTATATCAGAGGTGAGAATGGCAGGCTCTGAAGAGAGATTTCTAGGCCATGGCACAATTCCCATTGCCCTGCACTCATGTAGTCCTCATCCTACCACAATGGGAAACTCTTCCACTCCCTCCATGTGCAGGTAGTGTATGATGTACAAATGCATAGCCTTAATGTTGTGCTGAGGTGCCTGGGACCCACCCATAGCCCTAATACCCTGCGGCAATCAGCATTTGTTTGTGCACTTTGATGATGGAAGGTGTGGTCATGGTTGCAAATTTCTGTTTCCTATCTTTTGTGTGTATGCCAGGGAGACATGTAGCAGCTAAGGAACAGCGTACCTATCATGATTAATTCATTTAGAAGCATTATCTCTGCATGTGCGTCACTGTCTCACATTCCCACACTCCTTAGATGGAGGGGTGAGGAGGGGGGTAGAGGGAAGCAAAAGAGCTGGGAAGCGACCACTGGAGGCAGCTTTTCATACATGACCCTGCTTATCCCATTCACAGTCTAATAGATTATAAACAAGGGTCTCACCATTACAAGTTCATGAGTATTTTCATCTTAACTACATGGTAAGCTCTTCAGAGAAGGGACCCTCAAGTATGGTTTTTCTTCCAACAGAAAATCAAAAGCACTGTCCCAGTACAATCCAACGTGGGTGGAAAATAAATACTGAACCACAATACTCCACCTCATCAACAACTTTATGCTATTATATTATAGACCATCATAATAGGCGTCATCAGAAAAATGTAATTAAACACTTTCTCTTCAGCCTTATCCATAATCATAGGTCTACAAAAAAGTGTCCCATTATTTTTTTCTTGTTTGTTATGCATTTGAAAAATATCAAAATAAACGTTCGTTTTTCAGATTTTATAATTGTAATGTCATAACTTATCTGATATCAGTGACGCCAAACAGCCATCACAAAATGATTCTTTCCTAGGTCATTTTCTGCACGGACCTCTGTGTTCTTCTCAACGTTGAAATGCCCATCTATCATCAGCCTGTCACGGGACCATAGTTTGCATCCTGACGGTCTATAATATAATAGCATAATGTTTTCTTCCAGCAGAACAGCAAATGCTGATTGTCGTCATAGACGTCCTCAGCTGTAATAGCATTTTCAGAATGAGAGCCACATCGAAACTGTTAAGATTTTGCCCGCTACACAATGCCAACCCTACTCTGCTGCCTCCTGCAGTGATGCTTCCGTACTAGCAGAGGCCGCCCGTGATCTCTGCTCAGAACTATTCCAGCCGTCTCCTCAGGGGCCTCCTGGCTCAGCCCACGATGCAGCCTCCTCTCCACCAGAGAACCTCAGTGAACGTAAGCCTCCTTCTTACTGCCTGCACCACACCCGGCCTCCAGCCCTATGGAAACCCAGCCTTGCCTATGTCCTATCGCCTTTCCATGCAGTCACTCTCGGTCGGCTCTCTGACGTGGTCGCTGTTTCCCCGCCTGAAGCTTTGTGGCTTAGGCCTTAGGTTTCCCCATGCTTGCTCTCATTCCCTATTTCTTGATCCTTTGGCGTAGTAGAAAACAGACCAGGGTCAACGAAGTCATCTGTTAAAGAGAGCTTGCCTGTAGAACTCAGACCTTGTAGACGGGGGCTCTAGTCAAGCAACTATTTTATCCTATTGGGAATGTGAATCTTGCCAGCACATGAATCCTGCATTACAACCTGAATGCAAAACCTGAAAGGTTCCTAACCCAGAAACGCCTTTTTGGAACGGTAACCAGCATCAAGTAGAGATGAACTGTTCTGTGCTGCAACCGAACCAGCTGCATCTCAGAAAACCACCTCTGTATGCCAGTGATCTGAATCCGGTACCAGTCAAGACAAAGCCAGATTCAGCTGCGGCCCAGGAAATCATTTCTGATAGACATAAAACAATGAACTGTCTTGTTGTCACCTACATAATCCTCCAACCTTTGACGAGTGCATTAGCTGCCACCTCCTTAACCCAATTAAATGGAGGTGCGCCAGATGTCAGTGTGCTGCCTCCCTGTGATCTGTGACCTGCAGTACTGGGGGGCATGTAAAACGCTTCCCACAGCTTAGGAGTCAGGGTTTGCTAATATCCAGCCTGCGGAGCGGGAAAAGGATACCAGAGAAAACTCATCTTGCAGTCAGAGACCTCACCAGCAGTCTTAGACATAATAAAACCCCTATAGCAGAGAAACGGAAATCTCCAGCACATCCAGGCATTCTCAGGACAAGCAAACTGCAAACTACAGGCAGCCCAACTAACTTTAGCTGCAATTCAATTTAGTGCAATTTAGCTGCACCCACCCTCCATAGCTTTCCACAGATACATACTTAAGAGAAATTAAGGAACCAAAAGTTAATTTATACGATATGTTATGTTCTGCTTACTACATATTAAGTTTACTATTTATCATGTTTATATTAAGATATATTCTGCTTTATATATTAGTTTAAAAAACAATTCTGTTCATATTTGGATGCCTCCTTAGTTATGCTGCGCTCTGTTTATATGTTATAAGTTATCTGCTATTTGTTATATGTAACGCTCTCTAGCAAATTTTGTGGTTATCATGTAAACCGGAATAATCTGTATTCGTACAGGAACTTCGGTATAGAAAACTTTAAAATAAATAATAAAAATAAATTCTGCAAAAAAAGAGCCTCCAAGCCTGACTCTGCTAGCATTAAAAGGGAGCACCACACGGGTTTTCTGGAAGTCAGTATAAGCCCCATTTGTCAGGCTAATTTAAATTCCCAAGCCAGCACAGTTACTCTGGGTCAGGACAAAGTAGATTCCTTACCTGCAGAAATGGCTTCTGTTTCACGTTGCTCTCTCTTACCTGAGCTCCTGCTCCAACAATGCTTCACAGAGACCTGCAGGCAGGGTAAGCCAACTGCCCCTGCTTCTCAAGAACTGCCCTCTGCAAAGCAGGAAGCTCATTCAACCTGCTCCTCAGTCGCTCTCAACAGGTCCTTAACAGGCTCCACCCTGTCTCTCGGGGAATTAGCCTGCAGCTTTGTGGCTGTTGCAGCTCTGCCATCCAAGAAGCTTCAGGAGAAAAACAGCCCAGCAGAGGATTTTCAAAGAGACTCAAAGTCATTCCTGCCTCATTCTCAAGCAAAACTTATTCCATCTACTCCATGTTTGGAGGGATCCACTCATCCTAGTTCATTTCTGAAAAAAGCCTGCAGTTCCAGCACCCAGAACCAGAGAGAGGTGCTGTGGTCCCAGTCCCAGTCTATCAGCACCCAGAACCAGAGAGAGGTGCTGTGGTCCCAGTCCCAGTCTATCAGCACCAGAACCAGAGGGAGGTGCTGTGGTCCCAGTCCCAGTCTATCAGCACCCAGAACCAGAGGGAGGTGCTGTGGTCCCAGTCTATCAGCACCCAGAACCAGAGGGAGGTGCTGTGGTCCCAGTCCCAGTCTATCAGCACCCAGAACCAGAGGGAGGTGCTGTGGTCCCGGTCCCAGTCTATCAGCACCCAGAACCAGAGGGAGGTGCTGTGGTCCCGGTCCCAGTCTATCAGCACCCAGAACCAGAGGGAGGTGCTGTGGTCCCGGACCCAGTCTATCAGCACCCAGAACCAGAGGGAGGTGCTGTGGTCCCAGTCCCAGTCTATCAGCACCCAGAACCAGAGGGAGGTGCTGTGGTCCCAGTCCCAGTCTATCAGCACCAGAACCAGAGGGAGGTGCTGTGGTCCCAGTCCCAGTCTATCAGCACCCAGAACCAGAGGGAGGTGCTGTGGTCCCAGTCTATCAGCACCCAGAACCAGAGGGAGGTGCTGTGGTCCCAGTCCCAGTCTATCAGCACCCAGAACCAGAGGGAGGTGCTGTGGTCCCGGTCCCAGTCTATCAGCACCCAGAACCAGAGGGAGGTGCTGTGGTCCCGGACCCAGTCTATCAGCACCCAGAACCAGAGGGAGGTGCTGTGGTCCCAGTCCCAGTCTATCAGCACCAGAACCAGAGGGAGGTGCTGTGGTCCCAGTCCCAGTCTATCAGCACCCAGAACCAGAGGGAGGTGCTGTGGTCCCAGTCTCAGTCTATCAGCACCCAGAACCAGAGAGAGGTGCTGTGGTCCCAGTCCCAGTCTATCAGCACCCAGAACCAGAGGGAGGTGCTGTGGTCCCAGTCCCAGTCTATCAGCACCCAGAACCAGAGGGAGGTGCTGTGGTCCCAGTCCCAGTCTATCAGCACCCAGAACCAGAGGGAGGTGCTGTGGTCCCAGTCCCAGTCTATCAGCACCCAGAACCAGAGGGAGGTGCTGTGGTCCCAGTCCCAGTCTATCAGCACCCAGAACCAGAGGGAGGGGCTGTGGTCCCAGTCCCAGTCTATCAGCACCCAGAACCAGAGGGAGGTGCTGTGGTCCCAGTCCCAGTCTATCAGCACCCAGAACCAGAGGGAGGTGCTGTGGTCCCAGTCCCAGTCTATCAGCACCCAGAACCAGAGGGAGGTGCTGTGGTCCCAGTCCCAGTCTATCAGCACCCAGAACCAGAGGGAGGTGCTGTGGTCCCGGTCCCAGTCTATCAGCACCCAGAACCAGAGGGAGGTGCTGTGGTCCCGGACCCAGTCTATCAGCACCCAGAACCAGAGGGAGGTGCTGTGGTCCCAGTCTATCAGCACCCAGAACCAGAGGGAGGTGCTGTGGTCCCGGTCCCAGTCTATCAGCACCCAGAACCAGAGGGAGGTGCTGTGGTCCCAGTCCCAGTCTATCAGCACCCAGAACCAGAGAGAGGTGCTGTGGTCCCAGTCCCAGTCTATCAGCACCCAGAACCAGAGGGAGGTGCTGTGGTCCCGGTCCCAGTCTATCAGCACCCAGAACCAGAGGGAGGTGCTGTGGTCCCGGTCCCAGTCTATCAGCACCCAGAACCAGAGGGAGGTGCTGTGGTCCCAGTCCCAGTCTATCAGCACCCAGAACCAGAGGGAGGTGCTGTGGTCCCAGTCCCAGTCTATCAGCACCCAGAACCAGAGGGAGGTGCTGTGGTCCCAGTCTATCAGCACCCAGAACCAGAGGGAGGTGCTGTGGTCCCGGTCCCAGTCTATCAGCACCCAGAACCAGAGGGAGGTGCTGTGGTCCCGGTCCCAGTCTATCAGCACCCAGAACCAGAGGGAGGTGCTGTGGTCCCAGTCCCAGTCTATCAGCACCCAGAACCAGAGGGAGGTGCTGTGGTCCCGGTCCCAGTCTATCAGCACCCAGAACCAGAGGGAGGTGCTGTGGTCCCAGTCCCAGTCTATCAGCACCCAGAACCAGAGGGAGGTGCTGTGCTCCCAGTCCCAGTCTATCAGCACCCAGAACCAGAGGGAGGTGCTGTGGTCCCGGTCCCAGTCTATCAGCACCCAGAACCAGAGGGAGGTGCTGTGGTCCCAGTCCCAGTCTATCAGCACCCAGAACCAGAGGGAGGTGCTGTGGTCCCAGTCCCAGTCTATCAGCACCCAGAACCAGAGGGAGGTGCTGTGGTCCCGGACCCAGTCTATCAGCACCCAGAACCAGAGGGGGGGTGATGTGGTGCCGGTCCCAGTCTATCAGCACCCAGAACCAGAGGGAGGTGCTGTGGTCCCGGTCCCAGTCTATCAGCACCCAGAACCAGAGGGAGGTGCTGTGGTCCCGGTCCCAGTCTATCAGCACCCAGAACCAGAGGGAGGTGCTGTTGTCCCGGTCCCAGTCTATCAGCACCCAGAACCAGAGAGAGGTGCTGTGGTCCCAGTCCCAGTCTATCAGCACCCAGAACCAGAGGGAGGTGCTGTGGTCCCAGTCCCAGTCTATCAGCACCCAGAACCAGAGGGAGGTGCTGTGGTCCCGGTCCCAGTCTATCAGCACCCAGAACCAGAGGGAGGTGCTGTGGTCCCGGTCCCAGTCTATCAGCACCCAGAACCAGAGGGAGGTGCTGTGGTCCCGGTCCCAGTCTATCAGCACCCAGAACCAGAGGGAGGTGCTGTGGTCCCAGTCTATCAGCACCCAGAACCAGAGAGAGGTGCTGTGGTCCCAGTCCCAGTCTATCAGCACCCAGAACCAGAGAGAGGTGCTGTGGTCCCAGTCCCAGTCTATCAGCACCCAGAACCAGAGGGAGGTGCTGTGGTCCCAGTCTCAGTCTATCAGCACCCAGAACCAGAGGGAGGTGCTGTGGTCCCAGTCCCAGTCTATCAGCACCCAGAACCAGAGGGAGGTGCTGTGGTCCCAGTCCCAGTCTATCAGCACCCAGAACCAGAGGGAGGTGCTGTGGTCCCAGTCCCAATCTATCAGCACCAGAACCAGAGGGAGGTGCTGTGGTCCCGGTCCCAGTCTATCAGCACCCAGAACCAGAGGGAGGTGCTGTGGTCCCAGTCCCAGTCTATCAGCACCCAGAACCAGAGAGAGGTGCTGTGGTCCCAGTCCCAGTCTATCAGCACCCAGAACCAGAGGGAGGTGCTGTGGTCCCAGTCCCAGTCTATCAGCACCCAGAACCAGAGGGAGGTGCTGTGGTCCCAGTCCCAGTCTATCAGCACCCAGAACCAGAGGGAGGTGCTGTGGTCCCAGTCCCAGTCTATCAGCACCCAGAACCAGAGGGAGGGGCTGTGGTCCCAGTCCCAGTCTATCAGCACCCAGAACCAGAGGGAGGTGCTGTGGTCCCAGTCCCAGTCTATCAGCACCCAGAACCAGAGGGAGGGGCTGTGCTCCCAGTCCCAGTCTATCAGCACCCAGAACCAGAGAGAGGTGCTGTGGTCCCAGTCCCAGTCTATCAGCACCCAGAACCAGAGGGAGGGGCTGTGCTCCCAGTCCCAGTCTATCAGCACCCAGAACCAGAGGGAGGTGCTGTGGTCCCAGTCCCAGTCTATCAGCACCAGAACCAGAGGGAGGTGCTGTGGTCCCAGTCCCAGTCTATCAGCACCCAGAACCAGAGGGAGGTGCTGTGGTCCCAGTCCCAGTCTATCAGCACCCAGAACCAGAGGGAGGTGCTGTGGTCCCAGTCCCAGTCTATCAGCACCCAGAACCAGAGGGAGGTGCTGTGGTCCCAGTCCCAGTCTATCAGCACCCAGAACCAGAGAGAGGTGCTGTGGTCCCAGTCCCAGTCTATCAGCACCCAGAACCAGAGGGAGGGGCTGTGCTCCCAGTCCCAGTCTATCAGCACCCAGAACCAGAGGGAGGTGCTGTGGTCCCAGTCCCAGTCTATCAGCACCAGAACCAGAGGGAGGTGCTGTGGTCCCAGTCCCAGTCTATCAGCACCCAGAACCAGAGAGAGGTGCTGTGGTCCCAGTCCCAGTCTATCAGCACCCAGAACCAGAGGGAGGTGCTGTGGTCCCAGTCCCAGTCTATCAGCACCCAGAACCAGAGGGAGGTGCTGTGGTCCCAGTCCCAGTCTATCAGCACCCAGAACCAGAGGGAGGGGCTGTGCTCCCAGTCCCAGTCTATCAGCACCCAGAACCAGAGAGAGGTGCTGTGGTCCCAGTCCCAGTCTATCAGCACCCAGAACCAGAGGGAGGGGCTGTGGTCCCAGTCCCAGTCTATCAGCACCCAGAACCAGAGGGAGGTGCTGTGGTCCCGGTCCCAGTCTATCAGCACCCAGAACCAGAGGGAGGTGCTGTGGTCCCAGTCCCAGTCTATCAGCACCCAGAACCAGAGGGAGGTGCTGTGGTCCCGGTCCCAGTCTATCAGCACCCAGAACCAGAGGGAGGTGCTGTGGTCCCGGTCCCAGTCTATCAGCACCCAGAACCAGAGGGAGGTGCTGTGGTCCCGGTCCCAGTCTATCAGCACCCAGAACCAGAGGGGGGTGCTGTGGTGCCGGTCCCAGTCTATCAGCACCCAGAACCAGAGGGAGGTGCTGTGGTCCCGGTCCCAGTCTATCAGCACCCAGAACCAGAGGGAGGTGCTGTGGTCCCGGTCCCAGTCTATCAGCACCCAGAACCAGAGGGAGGTGCTGTGGTCCCGGTCCCAGTCTATCAGCACCCAGAACCAGAGGGAGGTGCTGTTGTCCCGGTCCCAGTCTATCAGCACCCAGAACCAGAGAGAGGTGCTGTGGTCCCGGTCCCAGTCTATCAGCACCCAGAACCAGAGGGAGGTGCTGTGGTCCCGGTCCCAGTCTATCAGCACCCAGAACCAGAGGGAGGGGCTGTGCTCCCGGTCCCAGTCTATCAGCACCCAGAACCAGAGAGAGGTGCTGTGGTCCCAGTCCCAGTCTATCAGCACCCAGAACCAGAGGGAGGTGCTGTGGTCCCAGTCCCAGTCTATCAGCACCCAGAACCAGAGGGAGGTGCTGTGGTCCCAGTCCCAGTCTATCAGCACCAGAACCAGAGGGAGGTGCTGTGGTCCCAGTCCCAGTCTATCAGCACCCAGAACCAGAGAGAGGTGCTGTGGTCCCAGTCCCAGTCTATCAGCACCCAGAACCAGAGGGAGGTGCTGTGGTCCCAGTCCCAGTCTATCAGCACCCAGAACCAGAGGGAGGTGCTGTGGTCCCAGTCCCAGTCTATCAGCACCCAGAACCAGAGGGAGGTGCTGTGGTCCCAGTCCCAGTCTATCAGCACCCAGAACCAGAGAGAGGTGCTGTGGTCCCAGTCTCAGTCTATCAGCACCCAGAACCAGAGAGAGGTGCTGTGGTCCCAGTCCCAGTCTATCAGCACCCAGAACCAGAGGGAGGTGCTGTGGTCCCAGTCTCAGTCTATCAGCACCCAGAACCAGAGGGAGGTGCTGTGGTCCCAGTCCCAGTCTATCAGCACCCAGAACCAGAGGGAGGGGCTGTGGTCCCAGTCCCAGTCTATCAGCACCCAGAACCAGAGGGAGGTGCTGTGGTCCCAGTCTCAGTCTATCAGCACCCAGAACCAGAGAGAGGTGCTGTGGTCCCAGTCCCAGTCTATCAGCACCCAGAACCAGAGGGAGGTGCTGTGGTCCCAGTCCCAGTCTATCAGCACCCAGAACCAGAGGGAGGTGCTGTGGTCCCAGTCCCAGTCTATCAGCACCCAGAACCAGAGGGAGGTGCTGTGGTCCCAGTCCCAGTCTATAAGCACCCAGAACCAGAGGGAGGGGCTGTGCTCCCAGTCCCAGTCTATCAGCACCCAGAACCAGAGGGAGGTGCTGTGGTCCCGGTCCCAGTCTATCAGCACCCAGAACCAGAGGGAGGTGCTGTGCTCCCGGTCCCAGTCTATCAGCACCCAGAACCAGAGGGAGGTGCTGTGGTCCCGGTCCCAGTCTATCAGCACCCAGAACCAGAGGGAGGTGCTGTGGTCCCGGTTCCAGTCTATCAGCACCCAGAACCAGAGGGAGGTGCTGTGGTCCCAGTCTATCAGCACCCAGAACCAGAGGGAGCTGCTGTGGTCCCAGTCCCAGTCTATCAGCACCCAGAACCAGAGGGAGGTGCTGTGGTCCCAGTCCCAGTCTATCAGCACCCAGAACCAGAGGGAGGGGCTGTGGTCCCAGTCCCAGTCTATCAGCATCCAGAACCAGAGGGAGGTGCTGTGGTCCCAGTCCCAGTCTATCAGCACCCAGAACCAGAGGGAGGTGCTGTGGTCCCAGTCCCAGTCTATCAGCACCCAGAAACAGAGGGAGGTACTGTGGTCCCAGTCCCAGTCTATCAGCACCCAGAACCAGAGGGAGGTGCTGTGGTCCCAGTCCCAGTCTATCAGCACCCAGAACCAGAGGGAGGTGCTGTGGTCCCAGTCCCAGTCTATCAGCACCCAGAACCAGAGGGAGGTGCTGTGGTCCCAGTCCCAGTCTATCAGCACCCAGAACCAGAGGGAGGTGCTGTGGTCCCGGTCCCAGTCCCAGTCTATCAGCACCCAGAACCAGAGAGAGGTGCTGTGGTCCCAGTCCCAGTCTATCAGCACCCAGAACCAGAGGGAGGTGCTGTGGTCCCAGTCCCAGTCTATCAGCACCCAGAACCAGAGGGAGGTGCTGTGGTCCCAGTCCCAGTCTATCAGCACCCAGAACCAGAGGGAGGTGCTGTGGTCCCAGTCCCAGTCTATCAGCACCCAGAACCAGAGGGAGGTGCTGTGGTCCCAGTCCCAGTCTATCAGCACCCAGAACCAGAGGGAGGTGCTGTGGTCTCAGTCCCAGTCTATCAGCACCCAGAACCAGAGAGAGGTGCTGTGGTCCCAGTCTCAGTCTATCAGCACCCAGAACCAGAGGGAGGTGCTGTGGTCCCAGTCCCAGTCTATCAGCACCCAGAACCAGAGAGAGGTGCTGTGGTCCCAGTCTCAGTCTATCAGCACCCAGAACCAGAGGGAGGTGCTGTGGTCCCAGTCTCAGTCTATCAGCACCCAGAACCAGAGGGAGGTGCTGTGGTCCCAGTCTCAGTCTATCAGCACCCAGAACCAGAGGGAGGTGCTGTGGTCCCAGTCTCAGTCTATCAGCACCGAGAACCAGAGGGAGGTGCTGTGGTCCCAGTCCCAGTCTATCAGCACCCAGAACCAGAGAGAGGTGCTGTGGTCCCAGTCTCAGTCTATCAGCACCCAGAACCAGAGGGAGGTGCTGTGGTCCCAGTCTCAGTCTATCAGCACCCAGAACCAGAGGGAGGTGCTGTGGTCCCAGTCCCAGTCTATCAGCACCCAGAACCAGAGGGAGGTGCTGTGGTCCCAGTCCCAGTCTATCAGCACCCAGAACCAGAGGGAGGTGCTGTGGTCCCAGTCCCAGTCTATCAGCACCCAGAACCAGAGGGAGGTGCTGTGGTCCCAGTCCCAGTCTATCAGCACCCAGAACCAGAGGGAGGTGCTGTGGTCCAGTCTATCAGCACCCAGAACCAGAGGGAGGAGCTGTGGTCCCAGTCTCAGTCTATCAGCACCCAGAACCAGAGGGAGGTGCTGTGGTCCCAGTCCCAGTCTATCAGCACCCAGAACCAGAGAGAGGTGCTGTGGTCCCAGTCTCAGTCTATCAGCACCCAGAACCAGAGGGAGGTGCTGTGGTCCCAGTCTCAGTCTATCAGCACCCAGAACCAGAGGGAGGTGCTGTGGTCCCAGTCTCAGTCTATCAGCACCCAGAACCAGAGGGAGGTGCTGTGGTCCCAGTCCCAGTCTATCAGCACCCAGAACCAGAGGGAGGTGCTGTGGTCCCAGTCCCAGTCTATCAGCACCCAGAACCAGAGGGAGGTGCTGTGGTCCCAGTCCCAGTCTATCAGCACCCAGAACCAGAGGGAGGTGCTGTGGTCCCAGTCCCAGTCTATCAGCACCCAGAACCAGAGGGAGGTGCTGTGGTCCCAGTCTCAGTCTATCAGCACCCAGAACCAGAGGGAGGTGCTGTGCTCCCAGTCCCAGTCTATCAGCACCCAGAACCAGAGAGAGGTTCTGTGGTCCCAGTCCCAGTCTATCAGCACCCAGAACCAGAGGGAGGTGCTGTGGTCCCAGTCCCAGTCTATCAGCACCCAGAACCAGAGGGAGGTGCTGTGGTCCCAGTCCCAGTCTATCAGCACCCAGAACCAGAGAGAGGTGCTGTGGTCCCAGTCCCAGTCTATCAGCACCCAGAACCAGAGGGAGGTGCTGTGGTCCCAGTCTCAGTCTATCAGTACCCAGAACCAGAGGGAGGTGCTGTGGTCCCAGTCCCAGTCTATCAGCACCCAGAACCAGAGGGAGGTGCTGTGGTCCCAGTCCCAGTCTATCAGCACCCAGAACCAGAGGGAGGTGCTGTGGTCTCAGTCCCAGTCTATCAGCACCGAGAACCAGAGGGAGGTGCTGTGGTCCCAGTCCCAGTCTATCAGCACCCAGAACCAGAGAGAGGTGCTGTGGTCCCAGTCCCAGTCTATCAGCACCCAGAACCAGAGGGAGGTGCTGTGGTCCCAGTCTCAGTCTATCAGCACCCAGAACCAGAGGGAGGTGCTGTGGTCCCAGTCCCAGTCTATCAGCACCCAGAACCAGAGGGAGGTGCTGTGGTCCCAGTCCCAGTCTATCAGCACCCAGAACCAGAGGGAGGTGCTGTGGTCCCAGTCTCAGTCTATCAGCACCCAGAACCAGAGGGAGGTGCTGTGGTCTCAGTCTCAGTCTATCAGCACCAGAACCAGAGGGAGGTGCTGTGGTCCCAGTCCCAGTCTATCAGCACCCAGAACCAGAGGGAGGTGCTGTGGTCCCAGTCTCAGTCTATCAGTACCCAGAACCAGAGGGAGGTGCTGTGGTCCCAGTCCCAGTCTATCAGCACCCAGAACCAGAGGGAGGTGCTGTGGTCCCAGTCCCAGTCTATCAGCACGCGGAGGAGGTGCTGGTCCAGTTCCTGAAGAAACCAACGGGTGAAACAGGAGCTTCCTGTCAGGACATTTGTTAAATTAAGATCAAGAAGGAATAAATACTGAAAGCAACCCAGAACATGATAAGTTTAGGGGACACTAATTAATAGGGACATTTGTTAAATTAAGATCAAGAGGGATTACAGCTAAAGTAAGATCAATTAACATTCATAATACAAATTGTTTTGAAGTAATTCGTTTACATTGTAACAGGATTAAATGGATATGTTTACATTGTAATTAGGGATTGTTGCAATATTTATGTAACATTTATGTGTTTGATGTTAATGTGGAATAGTGATGTATTCTATGTTAATTACATGATGTTTAGATGAATGAATGAGGGTGTGAGGGCTTGGAAATATAGGCTATGTTTTATGTATTTTAATAATATAAGAAATAACATTTGAAATATTTGAAATGTAAATGCGGGTGTATTATTTGTGAATTTATCACTTAAAATACCTGTATTGAACCCAGTACAGAAAAATGTATTTTTTGACCAGTTCCTGAATGGCCAGATGGGGGCACTCTTTCAGATCCTGAGTGCTCAGAAGAGGGTACTATTCCTGAGCCTGACCACCCAGAAGATGGCAAGATCCCTGTCTGCCCAGGAAAGGGTGCTACTCATGTTGTCCAGTGCCAGGAAGACACCAGCCCAAAGGTCCAGCCATTGCTCCAAACACGGAGAGACTCTGAGCCAATGGTTCTACCAACGTGCCTTGCACCTGGGTTCCAGTTTACCAGAGATCCAGTCAGCCCAGGAGATGGCTCCAGTTTTGATCCAGTGCACCAAGGAGAGGGCACCTTTTCAGTCCGCCTAGCAAGGGGTGCCTGCCCTGACAAACAGCTTCCCAGCCAAGTTTAGTCTTGCCTACCCAGCTATAACCCCAATAGAAAATGGGACTCAGGAGGAGGGGATCTTAAAGAGAGGATTTTGCCCATTATGCAACCCCATCCTACCATGCTACCTCCTGCAATGACACCTCCCTACCAGCAGAGGCCTCCAGTGAGCTCTGCTCAGAACTATTCTAGCCATCTCCTCACTGGCTGTTATTGATCTGATGCTCTATTCAGGATCTGATGCTAGAAGTTAGCAACCTGTTATTAATCTGATGCCTGATGGGAGGAGCAATCAGATAGTAGTTAGCACTCTGTTCGAGATCTGTAGTTATATATGAAAGCTGAGGGTGGATCCTTGGACCAGTGGCAGATGACACCCCCGGGGGATGATCACACACTAGTTAAGAACATAAGAACATAAGAACCTAAGAATATGCCATACTGGGTCAGACCAAGGGTCCATCAAGCCCAGCATTCTGTTTCCAACAGAGGCCAATCCAGGCCACAAGAACCTGGCAAGTGCCCCAAAACTAAGTCTATAATTCAGTATACTGTCTTTTATTAGACAGTATACTGAACCACCAGAGGTGGCAGTAATGAGCTGGTAAGCCCGGCTGGGCTGTAGTCCCTCAGATACTGAAACTGTGATCCCTGGAGGCTGAGCTGAAAGACTGAGATATAGTGAGTAGGCAGGGTATGCAGATGGTAACACTCACACAATGTCCCAATGAAGCCCAGGAGCTAGAAAGTATAGGCCCTCGAGGAGTGAGTACCTGGTTCCAGGGAAGATCAGAGAGAGCGATGGTAACTCACTGATGTAGCTGATATAGTTGGTAGTGAAGACTTCCAGGCAGAAGAGTATACGAAGTAAGTCTGGGATGAGGGCCCTCGAGGAGCGAGTACCGGTTCCAGACTGTCACCTGAAAAAACAAGTAGAGAGTGAGGCCCCCAAGGAGCGGGTACCTCTGGTAAGTCCGAGGAGGCAGAGTAGCTTAGGTAACGAAACCCATGCTAACTCAATGTGTTAGCAAATTCTAAGAACCTAAATATCCGTCGCGGGTGACGTTGTCTTCGGAGGACACCCCCGAGGTTCGCGCCAATGCCGATACTTCAATCAGGGCCGCGCCGCACGCATGCCCCTAGGCCTCCAGGAAACATGGCGGTTGCAGCGTCGAGCCGGTCCGGGAATGCCCGAGGACAAGTGGCAGGAGAACGCTGTTGCAGCCAGTCTTCCCGCAGATGGAGAGGGAGGCGCCAGAGAGGTAAGGAGGGCGGAGAGAGTGCGTCGGGCACCGACGGACACAACACTGGCCTCCTGACTCAGTCCATGATGCAGACTCCTCTCCACCCAGGGACACCAGTGAGATTAGCTTTCAGCCTTACCAAGCTCCTTCTCACTGCCTCCAGCCCTATGTAACCCACCCTTGACTATTGACCATTGCCTTCTAATGGAATCACTCGGATCTCTCACCTGGCTACAGTTTCCCTGCCTAAATGCCTTGTGGCCTTTGGGCCTTCTTGTTTTGCCCCATGGCTTTCTTAGCCTTCTTTCTCCTTGCCTTACCTTGTGGCCTATGGGCCTTCTTGCTCCTAGTCCCTTGTCTTGTCGCCTACTGAGGCCTTGTGTTACCTTGTGGCATTCAAGCCTTCTTGCTCCTACTATCTCATCTGTGGCCTATGCTAGGCCTTACCTTGCCTTGCATAGGGGCCTTCTGGTCTATTTCCTAGTGGCCTACAGGCCTTTAGCTTTGTTGCCTTCGAGCTTCTATGTTCTCTGTTCTGTGTTACCCTTTTCTGCCTTGTCTAGGTCCTGCCTTGTTTGGTCTTGTCCATGTCTGGTCTTGTTGTGTCCTGCCAGTCCTGTCTGAGTCAGTATTCTGTCCAGACTTGTCTGTTCCAGTGTTCAGTCCAGCTCCCTGTCTGTGCCAGTATCCTGTTCTTAGATCCTGCCCTGTTCCTGCCCAGCACCTTGCCTTGCTTGCATCATTCCCTGGCTGCATACGCTACCTTGCTTTTCCTCTGTCTTTTTCAGCCTCATTCCTTGCTCTGTGTCCAAACCTCCAGCCAGTGCCTGTCTCCAGGCTCTGCCTGCACTCCATCAGCCTTACCAGCCCATCCAAGCCTTGCTCCATAGTACAGACTCACCATCATGTACTGCCACTGCAGAGACCTACTGGCCCCCAGAAAACAAGGACTCATCCTGCGGGGGAAGGGGCTACTTAGGTGGATGACCGGCCCTACTCCTACCCCGCATCCTGCCTTGCAGTCCTGTAATGCTTCTGGGGTGAAGTTCCCCCCAGCAGCAGAGAGATCCTGACAGAAACTTTAACAATACTCAGAAGGATGAGATAGACTCCCCCCCCCCCCCCCCCCCCAGCCAACTATCTTAGAGTTGGAAGAGTAGTGGAGCGGGGGTTGTGCTCTGGAGTGTACTGAGCCGGTGGGCAGGGTGTGGGGTTCAAAGTTTTCAAATACCAAAATAAACCTGCTATTGCATAAACTTACACATTTATTTCAATCTGACAACTGCATCATCAAAAAAAACATACGTTGCAAGCTACAACAGAAAAACATTTTATTCTAGTGTGACTCGTGGGCTTGCTTTTGACTGGCAAGAAATTTAATGTTAGGCTCCATGTCAGTCACATACTGTTGCGACCGTCGCTGCCCGACATCTTCACTCTGCCCTCTTTACCTCTGTGGCGACTCCCTCCAGGTCTGAAGGACAGCTGGCTGCCGCGGCGTCTCCCTGCTGTCTCTCTCTGGCGTCCCCGGGCCGGCTCGATGCTGCAGATCCGCCATGTTGCCTGAAAACTAGGGCACGAACGTGCGCTCCGAGTGAAGTACCAGCAAGGGCGCGAACCTCAGGGGCGTTCCCCTGAGATGACGTCATCTCAGGGGCGTTCCCCTGAGATGACGTCACCCGCTTCCGATATTGAAAGGTCTCTGATATCGCTACTAGTTGAGTTAGCAAGGACTGAGGTTCAGACTGGGTTCCCTGCCTAAGCTACTCTGCCTCCTCAGACTTACCAGAGGTACCCGCTCCTCGGGGGCCTCGCTCTCTCTTTGCCTTTCAGGTTACAGACTGGAACCGGTACTCACTCCTCGAGGGCCCTCGTTCCTAACTATCTGCTGATTCTCTTCTGCTTGGAAGTCATCATTAACTACATCATTGTGAGTTACCATCGCTCTCTCAGAGCTTTCCCTGGAACCAGGTACTCGCTCCTCGAGGGCCTATCCTTTCCAGCTCCTGAGCTCCCTGAGACCAATATATGTGAGTGTTGTCATCTAGTTCTGTTCATGAACTCTGCGTACCCTGTCTACTGTTTCTCAACAGCTCAGCCATCCAGGGATCGCTGTTCCAGTACCTGAGGGACTTCAGCCCTGCCGGGCACTTCAGCTCACTACTGCCACCTCTGGTGATTTCAAGACCTGTTTAATAAAAGAACTAGTGTATGTCTGTCTCCATACTCTAAGCCTAGCTGGTGGTCCCCGAGGGCGTGGTCATCTGCCACCGGCCCAAGGATCCACTTACTACTATCTCCAGCAGTCTATAACAACAGATTGCTAAGTCCGCCTATGGAATACATCAGATTGACACTCCTATCTGATTGCTCCTCCCACCAGCATAGTGGATCATGACACATACAGTCTCAATGACTGATGCAGATGTGTGTCAGTGATTCTTGAGCTTATCTAAGATGTACCGGTAAGAAATTTTATTCTTGAAAAGGTTTGATCACATAGAGAGGTGCTGCCAAAGATGGTGGATATTTTAAGAGCCAGAAGGGTAGCATAGAGCTTAAGAAGATTATTTGATTTAAACAAGTCTTTCAGGGCATCACTGGTTTGTAAATTGACCAACTCAAGCTGATAAGAAAGCAGGGCTTTATTTATATCGGCTTCAGATGGATTTTGAAAAAGGCGAATGCCTTTGGTGTAGCTCTGAAGTTCACAGAATCTTTGCTGGATCTCCGTCCATAACATTTCCAGTGCATCAGCATACTTTTCTTTTTTTCTTTTTTGTTTTTTACTGGAAATGGGACTCCTGTGGCTTTAGCAAACAATAATTCAACATCTGTTGAAATGTAGAAAAACGAGTTAAGATTTTCTCCTTCATGAGTTTTGCAAGCAGCCTTGGTTTTCCTATTAACGTCTTTATATGTGAACACATGTCACAAGTGAGTTTCCTTTTGCCTTAAGGCTGTAGATTAAGGAAGTTCAAACATTCTCTTGTGTCGCTCAAAAAAGGTGAGGTACCATATTCATTCTGAATTGGTGAGCTCAGGGACAATTTTATTCTTTGGCAATAGAAATACATCAATAAAAGCTTTCCAACTGGGGGGACAAGATGGTTTCAAGTGGCTAGACGCCTTACTGCTGGGCTCTTCTTTGCACATTTGTTCCCACTTTTGACTTCCCATGGCTCCGAAGAGGAAGGGGAAAGTAAGGGTTTCCCCCACCAAACCCTCCTTACCTCCCGGTAAGCAGTTTATTACATCTTTTGCGTCAGCTGTGGGCCTCCCTCAATCTCCCGGCAGTATGCTCCCCTCTGAAGCCCTTGACGAGGTAACGTCAGTGCTTCCAAGGGACGCGGTTTCCCTCAGCCCTCGGGAACAGTCTTTTTCTGCCAGCCAACAAACGGGCGCCTTCTGATGATGCAGTTGAAGCGTCTACAATTGACTCCTTGCAGGCGTCTGTGCGGGTGGGAGCTGAAGGTGCCGCTCTGTCCGTTGTAACATCTTTGCCTGCTTCTGGTCCCTCCAAACAGGGTTTGCTTTCTGACATTGCTGGATTGGGAAGAGGACTGGTTTCTTCTCCATTGGCTTCTCTTTCTTCAGTGGCTCTACAGATGAAGGACGTCTTCCAGATGCCAGCAAAGCAGACAGTTATAACTTTAGAATCTCTCTGGGAACTCATGGAGAACTTTTCCAGGATCTTGCCCACCTCTGTCTCTAAAGTGGATTTGGTGATTTCCAAACTGGATCCCATAGTTATGCATCAGGAAAATTCTATTCAAGAGCATTTCAGGCAACTTGAAGCTGTTCAACAGGATATTGGGAAGATTAATGTTGCTCTGTCTTCTTTCATCAAGGATATCGGAGCTCTTTCTCATAGATTGAAATTAATGGAGAATTTCCCTCATTGGTTCAATCTCAGAATTTTGAATTTTCATAAGATTTTGGGGGAACTTCTGACTGGCACCTTAAAGAATTATTTTCACCAAGTTCTTGGTATTCCACCTGCAGAATCTCCACAAGATAACCTTTCTTCCGTCTTCTCTTTCTGTGTATCCTTCTGCTGGGAACCAATTTCCCCCCTTTGAATCTTATAGAATTTCTTGAAGCATCCAGTCAGCAGATAATGTATAGAGCTACTTTGCTTGTGTCCTTTACATTTAAATTGGATCTTTCTAAAGTAATGTCCTTGTACTTTTGGAATTTTAATTCTCCTTTCTGTGAGCACATTTTGCATATTTCTCTAGATGTCTCCAGGTCCACCCAGCAGAGGAGGAAAGGTTTTTTAGCTCCTGGGAAAGATGCTCTTCGTTTGGGTGCTTCTTTCGTTTTACATTATCCATGCAAATGTTTTGTTAAGTTACGTTCTGTTACTTGTGGTTTTGGTTGCTCCTGAGCAGCTACAATCCAAGCGACTTCTTCTCCAGTCCTGACTGATTCTTAGTTAAGAACATAAGAAAAAGCCATACTGGGTCAGACCAAGGGTCCATCAAGCCCAGCATCCTGTTTCCAACAGTGGCCAATCCAGGCCATAAGAACCTGGCAAGTACCCAAAAACGAAGTCTATTCCATGTTACCATTGCTAATGGCAGTGGCTATTCTCTCAGTGAACTTAATAGCAGGTAATGGACTTCTCCTCCAAGAACTTATCCAATCCTTTTTTAAACACAGCTATACTAACTGCACTAACCACATTCTCTGGCAACAAATTCCAGAGTTTAATTATGCGTTGAGTAAAAAAGAATTTTCTCCGATTAGTTTTAAATGTGCCCCATGCTAACTTCATGGAGTGCCCCCTAGTCTTTCTACTATCCGAAAGAGTAAATAACCGATTCACATCTACCCGTTCTAGACCTCTCATGATTTTAAACACCTCTATCATATCCCCCCCTCAGTCGTCTCTTCTCCAAGCTGAAAAGTCCTAACCTCTTTAGTCTTTCCTCATAGGGGAGTTGTTACATTCCCCTTATCATTTTGGTAGCCCTTCTCTGTACCTTCTCCATCGCAATTATATCTTTTTTGAGATGCGGCTACCAGGCTTAGCCTGGCGAACCTGGCCCTGGCAAGGAATCTTTCTTCAGTTGTAGCTGCAGCCACGAGAAGCGCTGAAAAGGAACGGTCTCAAATTGTTAAGTGTTCGCTCACAAAACTCCTGGTAAGACTCCTATTGAATATATATATTTCCTTTATATTGGGTAACTTTGCTATCTCTTTGTAAATGCCACATACAAAGAGAAAAGCAAAACTGAGAGATTATTCGTCTACCCCAGAGAGGTTGAATCAACCCAAAATAGAGGACTGTTTTGCGAGAACTCCTATAATTACCCCAGAAGGGGGTGCCGCTGGAGGGGTTGACAAAGAGCAGGGTCTCCCCACCCAGGCACATGAAATATCACTGACCCCAGGGGCGCCAACAACTCCTGAGCCACCAGCCGGTCCTCGAGTGGGGATTTCACTTGGAGGTGATCCCATACTCAAAATGGATTCTTTAACAACAAGTGATCAGAGAGGAGCAGTTGGTTCAACTAGCCTCTTGGAAAGCTCACAGCTGGGCTCTATGGAACAAAGTGGAATTACATCTCCATTGGAGGGAGGGACTGGTAATATCCAGGAAGGACTCTTGGCTGGAATTTCTGTTATTACTCCTAAAAATGTTACTCTTGGAGAAATAGGAAATATGCTGGTTTCCATGCAGAAATCAATAAACAACATTGTTAATACATTGCAGGAAGTGCTAAATAAGAATGTGGTCCTTCAATCTAAGATTGAAAAAGTTGAAGAATCTGTAAATTCTGTACAACTTAAGGTAGATAAAATGGATAAAATTCAACTGAATTTAATAAAATCTGAAAAATCCCATTTTGAGAGATTAGAAGTATTGGAAAATCAGGTGAAGAAAAACAATTTGAGGATATTGAATTTTCCTAAGACTGCTTTAATAAACCCAACAGATTTATTTAAAAGTTACCTAGTTAATATCCTGAAATATACAAAGGAAGCAATACCAGCTATTGCAAGAATATACTATATCTCTCAAAATGAGGAAATGAAAAAACAAGATCAAGATAAAGATAATCAACCTGAATTAGATTTGTCAGAATTGTTAGAAAAATCTTTTGAAACCTGTATAAACACTAGAGCTACTCTCATAGTACAATTCTCTTTTACATCTGAGAGAGATTCTTTGATGAGAATATATTTTGGGCACCAAAATGATAAGTTTTACGGACAGGTTATTAGGATCTTCCCGGACATATCATATACAACAAGGGTTAAGAGAAAAGAATTTTTGGCGTTGAGAAGTGAAGCTCAGAATAAGGGAATAAAATTCCTATTAAGGTACCCATGTCAATGTATCATTATTAGTCAAGGGAACAAGTATATTTTTTCACAGGCAAGCCAGCTAAGACAATACCTGGATACCCAGTCCCTAAGAGCTACCAATGAGTTGGTTTAAAAATGATATATAGGAGGAAATGAAAATTCTTTGTGTCTTATTTCCTTTTACTATCTGCTCTAAGTCTGTTTAAATTTTCAGCTCTTCTTTTGCTTGATTTTAATTTCCTGGATGGATATTCACAGTTTGATTTAAGATTAAGTTGTTAAATAATTCCTAGATGAATATTTCTTAAGAACTGTGTAATGTATTAATGAGACATGAAATAATAAACAATAAATTAAAAAAAAAAAACCAAAGAATTGTACACAGTATTCAAGGTGCGGTCTCACCATGGAGCGATACAGAGGCATTATGACATTTTCCGTTTTATTCACCATTCCTTTTCTAATAATTCCCAACATTCTGTTTGCTTTTTTGACTGCCGCAGAACACTGTACCGACGATTTCAATGTGTTATCCACTATGACACTTAGATCTCTTTCTTGGGTTGTAGCACCTAATATGGAACCCAACATTGTGTAATTATAGCATGGGTTATTTTTCCCTATATGCATCACCTTGCACTTATCCACATTAAATTTCATCTGCCATTTGGATGCCCAATTTTCCAGTCTCACAAGGTCTTCCTGCAATTTATCACAATCTGCTCTGAACTACTCTGAACAATTTTGTGTCATCTGCAAATTTGATTATCTCACTCGTCGTATTTCTTTCCAGATCATTTATAAATATATTGAACAGTAAGGGTCCCAATACAGATCCCTGAGGCACTCCACTGTCCACTCCCTTCCACTGAGAAAATTGCCCATTTAATCCTACTCTCTGTTTTCTGTCTTTTAGCCAGTTTGCAATCCACGAAAGGACATCGCCACCTATCCCATGACTTTTTACTTTTCCTAGAAGCCTCTCATGAGGAACTTTGTCAAACGCCTTCTGAAAATCCAAGTATACTATATCTACCGGTTCACCTTTATCCACATGTTTATTAACTCCTTCAAAAAAGTGAAGCAGATTTGTGAGGCAAGACTTGCCTTGGGTAAAGCCATGCTGACTTTGCTCCATTAAACCATGTCTTTCTATATGTTCTGTGATTTTGATGTTTAGAACACTTTTCACTATTTTTCCTGGTACTGAAGTCAGGCTAACCGGTCTGTAGTTTCCCGGATCGCCCCTGGAGCCCTTTTTAAATATTGGGGTTACATTTGCTATCCTCCAATCTTCAGGTACAATGGATGATTTTAATGATAAGTTACAAATTTATTAGAGTCTATTTATTAGAGTCTATTTATAACAGATGGGGGCCCGTATTTGTTATCGGCCTTTTCCTTTCCTTTATTCCCTGGAATTACATCCCCTTCTTTAATTGTTTCTTATTCTACGGGGTAGTGACAATACTTCGACAATAAGTTCTGTTTCCTGTATGTTTAACTCTTTCCTAAATTTTATATATTATTGCTAATAATGATAGCTGTTATATGTTTATTTATTTATTTTATTTATTTTATTTATTTAAAAACTTTTCTATACCGTCGTTAAGTTAAGTAACCATCACAACGGTTTACAGAAGGGCACGATGTTACTTTTTATCACCCCTTAGTGCTTTGTACAAAGACTTATGATGCTTTGGATGATTAAAATTGCATAAATATACCCCTCCCTAAAAATGGGGTGTTATGTTCATAAGTAGATACGTTACTGTCATGTTGACAGCTGCAGGAATGGCAGTTATATGCATTTCACATATTGTATGTTCTCTGGTGCATACCTATACTGTTGTGTGTTATTTCTGCTGTATTCAATGTGACTGTTGTTATATTTGGTCAACACCTGAATAAACATTATTATGCAAAAAAAAAAAAAATTGCATAAATAAAAAAGTTTAAAAAAAAATAAATTTGTTTCAGGAAGCAAGTTGAAAATTAGATTGTCAGCCCTGTGGGGATAGGGAAATACCTTTAGTACCTGAATGTAATCTGCGTTGATGTACATTCTGAAGTGCCAAAAGTGGAATATGAAAATCTAAGTAGGGAAATCCGTACAGGGCCTGAATGTAATCCACTTTGAAGCGCTGGAAAAAAGTGCGAAAAGCGGAATATAAATAAATAAAGCAATAAATGAAATAAAAATAAATAAGAGCGTTTCAGAACTCTAGCTCTACTCAAGCATCACACTTGTGTGGGGTACAGCGTATCTCCATACACCGAGTGAAGATCAGAAAGACTTTCCTGGTGTTATCTGTGATAAAGACTTGTTTGCACAGGCCACAATTATCTTCATGATGGACCCTGCTGCACTGTCTGTCCGCATAACACACGCTGATGATGTATACTGGCTGTGCAAGGTCATGTGCAGCCCCTTCCCTGATCATGCTTGGAGCACCATCAGTTGAAATACCCAGGGCCGGTGCTTCCATTAGGCAGACCGGGCAGTCACCTAGAGCGCCAGTTGTGAGGGCGGTAAGATCCTGCCAGCACAAGGCCTAAAGGGGTGGCTGTGTCAGAGTGGAGCCCTGTGCCGGCCGGGTCACTGCTGCTAGTAGGAGGGAGGGAGGGAGTGCTGGATATTACTGCCCTTTGGAGACCAGCAAGCTCTTCAGAGAGCTTGAAATTTGAGTCTACCTCACAGAAAAAAATTAGAAACTGGGCCGTGTCACATATATCATTAATCTCATCAAAGTGCAGGTGAAAAAAAAAAAAAGACAAAATTGTTAGATTTTGTTTGCAGCCCGGACAAGCAAGTTATCCCTCATTTCTGCAAATCTTTGTACGATTGCAGCTGAAGGGAACCCTACAGGGCATTTTGCTTCTCCGGGCACTCCTCTTCGGCAGCGGTGTCCATGCATGCCTAACAAAGTCTCCCACTGTCCGCAGTCAGTTTAGTGTTACAAAAGCTGCCGCGAGCAGGTGGCACATTCTCCTCGTGTTTCTGCTTACAAGTCAGCCGCTCTGCTGAGAGGCCACGTTTAAGTCTTGCTGTTTTTGCCAGGTTGCACCTTCCCTTGCAGAATACCAACATTTTCTTTGCGATGAGTCTGAAAGTGTCGGCAGACTTTGTTTTTCTTAAATACCGACACATACTCCCGGGAAACGAAACGAACAGCCTTTTCCCTGAACCGTACAGAAACAGAATTCTTTGTCCATTATTGGTTGAATACGCTGCACTCTGAATCCACCCTCTTCTCTTCGCGGTACAGAATTTTGACCAAGGTTTTCAATAGGTCCCCTAAAAAAAATCCTAAAAATAAGATACAGCGATATTTGTAGAACATAAAGGACAAATGATAGGGCAGGAAGACAGATAAAAATGCTGTACTTAGCACAACAGCTTAATTTCCATGCCTTTTTCATACTATGTCCTCGTCACAAGTCAGTGACGAGGTGCGCAACAGAATTCACAACCTCTTGCCATTACTGTCCCAGCTCAGAAAGGATCGAGTGTGAATCCAGCCTAGTTGAATGTCCTGGGACAGCAGGGGTCGTCTCATCATAAACTGCAATTGCATTCCCATCAATTATTTTCAAATAGAACTTCTTCATAGTAAAAATGACTGTCATGTTTGAAAATAATATTTGAGTAGGGGGCCAAAAAGATGGGGGAAGTGCTGGATGGAAGTGAAAAGGGGGCATAGGTGGGAGGGCAGAGGGGGGAGATACTAGCCGGGGTGACTGCCAACAGGGGAAAGAAATTCTTCATATGCTAAAAAGATTTTCATTTCTGCTGTCGGCATTCACCCCTGCCCAGTACCTCCATGTCTGCCCCGCCACTCCCATGCCCTGCACTGCCACTCACTACCCAGTATTTTCCCCTCTTTTGCTGCCCTCCTCCCAGCTGCTCTGTAACTGATTCCTCACCACACTCGCAAGCCTCTCCTTACTTACCACTGCCACTAGGCATGCGTTTATTCATTTTTAAAGCATCACTCTGTATACAATTGTGGCGGTTCACAGCAGCATTAGAACATAACATCAACATAGTCATAGTAAGTGAAAACTAGGGATGTGCAGAGCAAACGTTTATGTCCATATGTCCAAAGGGGGTCCCATTTGCGGCCAATATGGACATAAAAAAAATTAAATGAGTTGGGTATATGTCCATATGTGCAAAAAAAAAATTTAAACCCCCTCACCCTCCTTAATCCCCCCCCAAGCTGGCCAAAAGTTCCTTTTGGGCCGAACGAGCCTTCCGGCGCGAACTCGCTGGGAATCACGTGACGCCGCGTCACTCGACGTGGCGCCAACGTCACATGCTTCTCGCCAAGGATTGCAGAAATGGCGTCCTCACTCCTCGCTCGATCACCAGGGAGTTGTGGTAAGTCTTTGGGGGGGGATTAAGGAAGGTGAGGGGTTTAAATTTTTATTTTGGCTCAACAATCGCAATTTCCCACATATCCAACATAGCTATGTTGGATATGTGGGAAATCCGATCGTTTATGTCGCATCACTTTTTTAAGTTAAAAAAAAAATATGAGTAGTGTTTTACATATGCGGTCAATACGAATGCACACCCCTAGTGAAAACATAAGGATACATCATAGTAAAACCATCTAATATATTACAACTTGTTTATTGCCGTTTCTCTCTCTAGAGGTTAGTAATAAGCTGCTAGCCCTCCATTACTCTATCCGATTGCTGCAGTCAAAAAAGCAAACAGAATGTTGGGAATTATTAGAAAGGGAATGGTGAATAAAACGGAAAATGTCATAATGCCTCTGTATCGCTCCATGGTGAGACCGCACCTTGAATACTGTCTACAATTCTGGTCGCCGCATCTCAAAAAAGATATAATTGCGATGGAGAAAGTACAGAGAAGGGCTACCAAAATGATAAGGGGAATGGAACAACTCCCCTATGAGGAAAGACTAAAGAGGTTAGGACTTTTCAGCTTGGAGAAGAGACGACTGAGGGGGGATATGATAGAGGTGTTTAAAATCATGAGAGGTCTAGAACGGATAGAAGTGAATCGGTTATTTACTCTTTCGGATAGTAGAAAGACTAGGGGGCACTCCATGAAGTTAGCATGGGGCACATTTAAAACTAATCGGAGAAAGTTCTTTTTTACTCAACGCACAATTAAACTCTGGAATTTGTTGCCAGAGAATGTGGTTAGTGCAGTTAGTATAGCTGTGTTTAAAAAAGGATTGGATAAGTTCTTGGAGGAGAAGTCCATTACCTGCTATTAAGTTCACTTAGAGAATAGCCACTGCCATTAGCAATGGTTACATGGAATAGACTTAGTTTTTGGGTACTTGCCAGGTTCTTATGGCCTGGATTGGCCACTGTTGGAAACAGGATGCTAGGCTTGATGGACCCTTGGTCTGACCCAGTATGGCATTTTCTTATGTTCTTATGTTCTTATGTTCTTACCATGGCCACTGAATTGCAGCAGACCGGGAACCCTGTCCATAACAAATTATTAGCCAGGTAGAATAAAGAAATCTATTGCTATCCCTTGGAGTGAAGAAAATGAATTAGATCTACTTATGGGATCTGCCAGATACTTGCATCCTGGATTGTCCACCATCAGAGACAGGATGCTGGGCTCAATGGACCTTGGTCTGCCCCAACATGCCAATTTTTATATTCTTATACAAGGTAATTTTAAAAATTAATAAAGTTGCATTCATACAGCCTCCTGCCAGCTTATGCCATATGCAGAGCTGACTAAAGGAGAACGGCTATAGTTATAACACACCAAAAACACTCTTAAGATATCAAACAATCACACTTTGTTAACAATATTTTTTCAATAGTGATTATAAATGGCACATCCCATCCCTCTGACAACCAAGAAAGAAGAGACCCGAGAGGCTGTAGCAAATCCCATCAGCCAGTGATCAAAAAAAAAAAAAGGCCCAAGAAACCACCAGTGTATCCTAACCTGCTGGCGACCAAGATAGAAAGAGAGAAGAGACTTGACAGGCTGAAGCAAATCCAGTCATCTAGTAACCATGAAAAAAAGGCCCGACAAATCATCAGTGCATCCTAACTTGCTAGTGGCCAAGAAAGAAGAGGCCTGGCATGCTGCCGGTGCACCCCATCCTGCCTGAGTGAGGAGGAGACTATGTGATTCTCCCTCTCCCCACAGATTCCATGAAAAGAGAGTGAGAGCAAGTGTCTATATTTGGCCAGTGTGGGTGGGACTGGAGGTGAAGTGAGACCTAATAATGGCAAATAGAGGCACAGGCCACCTCCTATGCACAAATACAGTTTTCCCAGCCCGCCCAAACAACTTTCTGAAAGTTTCAAAACTGTCTAAAAATCAGCCAAGATTCCCTTTTCCAACATTAATATTTGGGAAAAGCCACTCTTTGGGAACTATTTGCCAAAAGGAGGCCCAAATCCAGATCTCTGGGCGGGGGATTAAATTGAACCATTATGCCAAAGCTGAGGCTCAAACGTGGCTGGTAAGTATTGAACCCACTCAGGACCAGTGCAACCACTGTGCAAGCCGTGCACCCGCACAGGGCAGTGGCCTAGAGAAGGCAGCTGCCTGAGGGCCGCCACTGAGTTGAGTGAACTGCTGACACCACCGCAAGGAGGAAGATCCACAAAGCCCTGCAACAAAACACAAAAATCCTAATCCATGACTCAGAATCAACCCTTACTCTCACTAAGGGTATGGCCAAGCCATGCAGCATAACAATTAAAAAATGCAGTATTCCCTTCTGCCCCATATCACTATTCAATACAACTTAACTCGTACTATGCTTACTAAAGAATTCTGCGAGGGGCGACTGCCTTCAGTTTGACCCTTTGCTGGTGACCCTGCCACCCGTGATGGATCATCTTTTACAGGTAGCCCATGGTGATCTCATCAAGAAAGGGTGGGATTTCAACAGTAACAAAGTGGGCAGCAGTGTCCAAATTTGGCCAAAGTATCTTTCTTCCACAGGGGAGGTAGATAGAAAAGCAATTCCCAATTGGCTTAGGCAGCTCTCACTCCCAGTGCTGAATGGAAATATTGTATTTTGTCTTCCCATACTACCATTTGAAATTCAAAAGAAGTGAGTTGCTTGCTATTATCAATCACCATCTCCACCAGTGACAAATAAGAAGTTAACAAGGATGACAGGTTGCTGTGTTGAACGTGACAGATAGAGGAAACATCCCTAACCATGTAAAAAATGGTTTGCTAAGTACTAACAATAAGACTCCATCCTTTATTCAAAAGTCTAAATGGGTCCTTATATTCATGTTCATATTTAGCAGCGGGTTCTTGGCTGATTCAGCTAAGCACAAGGAGAATTTTTGAGAAATCAAAGGAATCTGAGAATAAATATGGACTTCTCTATCTATTTAAAATGCGTGAAGGCACTCAAAAATTGAGCAAGGAATTGTTACACACCCGTCCCGCGCACGGGCCTGCTCACCTTCATGGTTCCTTGGCAGGTCCTGGGCCGGCCTCCCTAGCGGCAGCTGCTAGCACTTCCAGGCCCCAGCATCCCGCGGTGGAGGTCACCAGGCCTTCCATTGCGCACTAGGCCTTAACACCGGAGCTCAGCGTCTTCGGTGCTGTTGGCCATGCCCCTCTGTGCGCGCGCAGACTGCCCAGCCTCTTGTAGGGCCAAGGGCGGGTCTTATCTCTGTGGCGCACTCTGATTCTCCATTATAAGGAAATCCCTGCCTGTACTTCCTTGCCTTGGCAATCGGGTCGGCTTGTAGATTGCCTCCGCGCTTGTTCTTGCTCCTGTCTTGTTCCAGGATCCTTCTGTTCCAGTTTGTTCCTGCTTCCTAGTTCCAGCGTCCCTCTCTTCCTGTTCGTCTGACTCCCAGGTAGTACCTCCGGACTGACTCTCTGGTACTGACCTCGGCTTGATAATCAACCCTTCTGGCGCCTGCCTCCTAACTCCGGTCTGTTCCTTGACTCGCCTGCCTGTCGCCTGTCTCTTGACCTCAGCCTGCATGTGACTTCATCTGACCTCCAGTACCTGACCTCAGCCTTGTTGACCATTCTTCAGACTGACTTCTGGACTATAACCTCTGCCTGCTTGACCTCATCTCTAGATTCTGGCTCTGTTCCTAGCCTTGATATCACCTATGCTATTCTGGTCCTCATTGTTCCACCTGACCTCCAGTCTAGAACCTGACAGCACTCCCCTCCTATTGGTGGGCACACCGGACTTCCACTCTCCCAGGAAACCCTGCGAGGCCCACCTAAGTCCAAGCGGCCCAGGTCCCTACAGTCTCCTCCCGGGGGGACCTCAGGCTTCCAGTGGTGAAGCTCTTCCTAGCCTCTGTCTCCGTCTGTGGTCCTCTCCCTGGGGGCAGTTGCCTCCTAGTCCCTACCAGGAGGTGGATCTCCACTGCCACAGGACAAGAGTCCACCCCCGAGTGCAACAGGAATAGCATACTTACATTATAAACCATCAATAAGCAGAGATAAAGATAGTGTTAAAAGACTGTTTATTTAAGGGACAATAGTATACTCTACATACTTTGCAATATTTCAGATTACTTATGGGAAGTAGTAAGTCTTACCTTACTTCAAACTACTACTTATATTTTTGAGCCATTATTCAAGAAAATACTGTGACAGTAAATTTTAAACAGGCGTGCGGGCACATGTGCATGTATTCGTCAGCCCGCGCCCAGGGACGCGGCCATTTTATAACATCCGTGTGCATAAAATAACCTGATTGCGCACACATGTGCAGCCACTTTTAAGTGGGCGTACGCCTATGTGCAAAATGCTGCTTCTACCACATAAGTAGAGGGATTTTATTAGACACGCGCGCAATTGGCAAAACCAGTTTTCCCAGTTCATTCTCAGTTCGCCCAGGTAAGGAAAAGGACTTCCAACCCCCGCTTGCTTAATAGCCTCCCTTCTCTCCTGTTAGACCCGATCCTTAAATCCCTGCCAATCTGCCTATTTATCTTTATTTTAGAACTTGCACGTCATCCATACGCGGCAGGGGACGCCAGTGCGTGCCTGTGCGTGTAAGTATTTCCGCACTCATTTGCAGCTGAAATCCAGGAATGCCCATGCCCTGCCCAGAACACACCCAACCCACCCCTTTTTGGGAACTTTTGTGCGCACAGTGGGAGATACGCGTGTACCCGGGCAGGTTTTTAAAATCTGTTCGGAGCGCGCCGGCCCAACATATTCGCGCATCCCCTAATTGATGTGCATGTCGGGCTTTTAAAATTCAGCCATGTATTTGCTATTTTCTTAGGAGAAGTCATTTGCCATCAGTCATATCACTGTATCCATCTGGTCTATAATGATTATGAAATTGCAAATATGATGCATACTGGGGATGTGCATTCATTTTTTACAAATTCCAAAAATGTAATGAATGAGGCCATTTTTGGTTGATTCCAAACAGAAGAAACTGAAAATAGTCATCTAGGAAAGTACATGAAAAATTTGGGGGTATTTTTGTATTTATGGCATTTAAAAAAAAAAAAAATAGACCCTCTGTGGCCTTGGTGGGGTCTTCCCAGCACTGAGGCCTAGCCCAAGGCCAGAACCATCAATAAGGCCTAGGCCTGGGCTGAGCCTGGCACTGAGGTCTAGGTCTGGCTTCAAGGGCCAGGTCGGTATCTCCAGCTGCTGTCCCAATCTCCGTGCTTGAAAGCTGCTGCCTTCCACCTGGAAGATGGCACTGAACTGAAGTCCCTTAGATGCCATCCTCTGGTATGGATGGCACCATTTTGATATACAGCTTTATAAATCGATGGCTTTACTTCAGAATGGCACAAATTGCACCAGTGGAAGGCACTGAACTGACATCACTTCGGCACCTTCCTTCAGGCGGATGGCATCGTTTTTCAAGCTCTGGGACCGGGAGGAACAACTAGCCTCAGCACCGGGTCTTGGCAGTCTAATATTTTTATTGGTTCGGGGTTTGTCCTTTGTTTGATTTTTTTTTTGGTTTTGTTTGCCTAACAAAGCAAACCATAAAAAGCATTAAACAAACTGAATAAAAATGAAAAAAAAAAAATCCCTGAAATACTAAAAACAAATCAAACTCAACATTTTGGGGCTGAACATCTCTAGAGCCCTGTTCATTAGCATTTCAATGAGACGTGAGGGTAAGTGAGTAAAGCTTTGTGTGTGTGTGTGTATAATGGTGGGAGTGGAGAGAAGAGAGGGCAGGGTTCAATAGCATTTCAATGAGACGTGAGGGTAGGTGAGTAAAGCTTTGTGTGTGTGGGGGGGGGGGGAGTGGAGAGAAGGGAGGGCTCAGATTGCATCTGCTGATGTCTGCGTTCACTACCCTTTTACCTTGTACAAAGTTAATATTTTACCCCATTTGACATTAAAGGTCTGGTGAGTATCAGCCTCTTATTGGTTGTGGTGCTCTAACCTTCACGTTTAATATGTTACAAGGCACAGGACAATGTACTTTCTATTTACAGAAGTAAGAAATTAAGACTGATCACATCCCACACAACCGGAATGTCCCAGATATCAAAATGATTTCAGGTTTGAGTTGAATTACACAGTATGGAAGTTATTGAGCTTTGAAGAGAAAGCACTAGCGTATATTGTTAGTAGTACAAATAATTAGTTGCCAATGTTTCATGAAACTCTTTGCAGTTTTTGGCAGGGCATAACCAACAGAGTACATCAAGTATAATTCCATACTATGTTATTCCATTACTTAGAGAAAAGGTAAATTTCTTCTCAGTAATAGTGAATTCATCATAGTCTAATTTCAAATGTCTAACATTAAGGAGTCTAAGTAGTAAAAAGCATTACAGCTAGCTAATGCATGTGCTAATGCATATTAAAATGAGTTAACCTGCAGGTTAAATAGTGCTAATGCTTCTGAGGTGGTATTAGCGCATCAAGGTGCAATATATAAGAGGGAGTGAAGTGAAATAAAACTTATAAGGAAAACTCCACTTAACAGTAAATGAACACCCTTCTCAAATATAGTTATCAACCTGGTATAAATACAAGCAGGCAGGAAAGGCTTCAGAGAACCACAGGAGAGCCAATGCTCGCCATTTTGGCTTCAATCCATCGTGTCTTGAAAACCTCCTTGTGAATGGTTTGTGCTATTTTAGTGTAAATAAAAGTTTTTTTTAATGTAATTTTTATTAATTAAATCAGTTACACCAAATGAAATAATAAAAGAAATATGAATTACCATAGGAAATAATCCAAGGCACAGCAACTATTAATTAGCATCTAACAGGCCCCATCAAGAATAGGGCGAGAGTCAAGAAAATAACAATTCAGAATAACAAAACAGGAAAGAGTAGAACTTCCAGAGACAAGAGGAATTAAATAAAAGATTCTCAAACCCCCCCTCCACAATAGCTGTAATTCCCAATCCTGAAACCCCATGTTCTTGTCGATGGGATGGATCTAAAAGCACAAATTATTTCAAAATGAAACCAAACATTTCCATGGGTACATAAGTAAAAAGGTTGCCCCCATATCTAGTACCTTCCGTTTCACATCAAGAAATTGCTTCCTCTGGGCTTGAGGTGCCTGTGAGACATTAAGGAATTTTGCATCTGCAGAAAGAGAAATCTTTATAGGAAAACTATATTTAAAGAATTAAATCTGCATCTTGTTCTGCAGCAAAAGAAACAGTTAAGGTGGCTCTAGTACGTATCTCATCAATGGAAGCTTCTAGGGATGTGCAGACAAAAAGTTTATGTTCATAAGTCCATAAGTCGAAGGGGGGGGGTCAATTTCGGTCAATATGGACATATGGAGAATTCCATAAGTTGAGTCTATGTCCATACGTGCACCGATTCCCTAAATAAAAATTTAAACCCCTCACCCTCCTTAATCCCCCCCCCCCCCAAGACTTACCAAAACTCCCTGGTGGTCCAGCGGCGAGTCAGGACGCCATTTCTATATTCCTTTGCGAGGAGCACGTGATGTCAGCATCACGTCGGAGTGACGCGGACGTCACGTGATTCCCCGCGCGTTCGCTCCGGGACACAACCGGACACAACCGGAACTTTTGGCCAGCTTGGGGGGCCTCCTGACCCCCCCAAGCTGGCCAAAAGTTCCGGTTGTGTCCAACGAGGGTCCGGTTGTGTCCCGGAGCGAACGCGCGGGGAATCACGTGACGTCCGCATCACGTCGGAGTGACGCGGACGTCACGTGATTCGCCGCGCGTTTCGCTCCGGGACACAACCGGACACAACCGGAACTTTTGGCCAGCTTGGGGGGGCCTCCTGAACCCCCAAGCTGGCCAAAAGTTCCAGTTGTGTCCAACGAGGGTCCCGGAGCGAACGCGCGGGGAATCACGTGACGTCCGTGTCACTCCGACGTGACGCCGACGTCACATGCTCCTCGCAAAGGAATATAGAAATGGCGTCCTGACTCTCCGCTGGACCACCAGGGAGTTTTGGTAAGTCTTGGGGGGGGATTAAGGAGGGTGAGGGGTTTAAATTTTTATTTAGGATCAACAATCGCGATTTCCAACGTATTCAACATAGCTATGTTGAATAAGTTGGAAATCCGATCATTTTCGCCTCATCACTTTTTTAAGTTTAAAAAAAAAAATTACGTTGCGTTTTACATATGCGTTGAAAACGAATGCACACCCCTAGAAGCTTCAAGAAATGTGGAAATCCCAGGACTATCAACTCCACCCTCTACCCCCCCTCACCACTTTCCTCAATATCTGTCCTAAATTCAGCTGCACGACTTATCTGTCACCAAAGTCACTACGCTCATATAACCCCTCTTCTGAAGTCACTGCATTGGCCCCCTATCCGCTCCCGCATACAGTTCAAGCTCCTCTTTCTCACCTACAACGCCTTCCCTCTGCAGCACCTCACTTCCTCTCCTCTCTTATCTCTCTCTGCACTCCTCCTCATGCACTCCGCTCGTTGGATGTCACTCCTATCTGTGCCCTTCTCCTTTACTGCCAATTCCAGACTCCGTGCTATGCACCTGGCTGCGCCGTGTGCTTGGAATAGCCTTCCTGAACTGGTGCCTCATGCTCCCTCTCTTGCCATGTTTAAATCCCATCTAAAGACCCACCTTTTTGAAACTGCTTTTAGTCTTAACTTTCTTTTCTTTTTAAACATTGTCTTGCTTTATACCCCAAGCCTCTTGTCTTATTAGATTGTAAGCTCAACTGAGCAGGGACTCTCTTTTTGTGTGTTTGTATAGCGCTGCGTATGTTGTGTAGCGTTATAGAAATGTTAAGTAGCAGTAGTAATATGAAATAAAATGACAAGAGGTGTTACAACCAGAGCAGTGGACCCTTGGACTGGCCTTGTGGAGTTGAAAGGAAAGGCCAGGAGGCGGCACGGAACCAGACGAAGAAGCTGGATCTTCACCCTGGAAGCCCGAGATCCCCCCAGGAGGAGCTGGGCCGCTGGGATTTAGGAGAAGACTTGCGAGATGCAAGAACACAGCGTCAAGACAGTCTGAGTACTGGGCGGGTGGCAACGGATCACGTGGAGACGAGCTGGGGTCAGGAGCCGAGAAGACGATCCGAGGAGGAGATGGTCAGGAACCAGGAACCATGGACCGAAGCAGGAGCAGGATCTGGAACTGCGGAGAATTCAGAGCTGGAACTGAAGCGGGAGCAGGAGCAGGAACGGAACTGAAGATTTGGAGCTGGAACTGAAGCGGAAGGAGGAGCAGGAACGACACTGAAGATCCGGAGCTGGAACTGAAGCGGAAGCAGGAGCAGAAATGAAACTGAAGATCTAAAGCAGAGGTGAAGGCAGGAACAACAGAATCACAGGAACAGCAACTAACTATCCAAGCAGGGAACCTCGTTGCAAGGCAATCTTGTCAGTCAGACGCCAGGTTTAAATCTCCGCCGGCATCTGACATCACTCCTGGGGGTGGCCTGCGGTCTGGCGGGAAAAGCCCTTTAAATGCTCCCTCCTCGTGCGTGCGCGCGTCTAGGAGGGGTGGAGCCTGGAGCCGAAGCTTGGCAGCGTCTCTCTCGTAGAGATGCCGTCGCGGGAAGGCCTATGTAGGCCCAACGACTGGCGGACTTCGCAGCCGGCTGCCCGGGGGAGAAGTTAAGGACCCGGTCGCGAGACTCGTGACCAGGACCGCAACAAGAGGTGGGTGGCACCTTAGGCCTCAATTAATTGTCTATAAGGAGCTACACCAGACTAACATGGCCATCGCTCTGAAGATGAATATCAAATAAAGAATTAGAAAAAAATCCTCAGCAGTGTTTCAACATTGATTCAACGAGGCCAATGTTTCGCCTAAATGGATTAGTTAGAGAACCTTTAATTCTGCAAAACAGCGTAAAGCAGAATTCAGAAACCAACTAGCAATGACTTTCACAATTTCAGGAAGTTTCTAGTTTTTACATAAAATGCCGGTGTCCTTTCTCGTAACCAACATTCAAGCTGATTGATGGCCTACTCAGAAGACTTTTTTAAGAAAGGGACACAAAACCACAACAGCACGATTTATGCGCATGTTGAGAATGCTGAGCAGGTAATCAAAAGTGATCCAGGGAAGTGGTTTCATTGAGCGAAAGTCACATTGACTCTGTCCAATCGAAGAACTGTAAAGGATCTTTAAACTAATGATTTAAAGAAGTTTCAGTAACGAATGTTAGGAAGAAATCACACAGTGAATGCTAACCAATCAAAAAGATTGTTGAAAATCTTTAAATTGATGATGTGAAAAACAAGGCAATTTCATTCATAAAAAGAAATGCCTCTCAAATGGGGAATTTAAGCCTCTCAGCTCCAAAGCTTGTAGACAAAAAAAAATCCACTTCTTTTCTAATCTCTAAGTCATAATCTTTTTATCACAATCACCAAAAACACGACTATTGAGGCAATGGCAAAGTGCATATGTTTATATTATTGTAAACCTCCTAGCATGGTTGTCCTTATAGGCAGTATATAGGAAATATTATTATTATTATTATTATTAATAAAATATGTCCATACTAACTCACCTAGTCTTCTTACAGTACTTGCAAGGTTTATAGATTGGATTTTGTGTAATTTTAAGGCTTTACACAACAATGATGCATGTAGAGAATAGTTACTAAAGTTAAGGAAAAAGTATGCATAAAGTCAGCATAATTTCCAAGCCAAAGGAAGTCAGGATAGATTTAATCCTAGCTATAACTCTTGGATGCTTAAAGGAAGACATATATAAATAAAAGAGCATGCTCTAATACTAATAATTTGAAGACTCTCCATGGCCCTCAGTCATCTGCTTAACTAAGCACGGGATGGATACTGTGTCCTGCCAACACTCTGGAAGGATTTTCTGTTTACAGCTGAGGTTTAGCCACATTCATGGTTAAGAGTCTGGGAAGTAGAATAACAGGATCTCTGGCACTGAGATCCTAAAATAAATCAGAATATTGTGAGGTCCTGGCAATTTGAATCTCCGAGAGGTTCTTCTGGGTCACAGGACATTCCTCTCCTGCGCAGCCCATAAACATGGGGCAGCGTTCCAGGTCTCAGTTCAGTTTCTCTCCCCTCTCCTGCCATTATTCGTTTTTTAGTACGTCATTCTATCATATTGAAGTTTGTTTGTCTGCTGCCCTCCCAAGTCTTCTGCTTCATTCCTCTCCCTCCCACCACTTATTATTCCAGTTCTTGGACGATCTTTCGATGAAGAATCACTCATCCTCCAAAACTATTCTTTTTGGAGTGATTTCTTTATTCGACTTTCAGTATCCGTAACTAAGGCTGTTGCCTTCCTGGCATGGTACAATAATATTATTTTGTACAAAGAGGGGTACAGCCCTGACTTGATCAGCCTTAGGTGGCTGTAGGGGTTGGTGTATGGGCAGGAGAGGGAGTTCACAGACCTCCATAAAAGGAGAAAACACAAAAGACATTTTGAGCTTCTCTCAGGTCTGAAAACTTCTAATCTCAAATTTCCCTTGTTTTTAACTTTAGTAAAGCGGAAAACATTTGCATTAAGCTCTTCTCAGAATCAGAGAGCAGAGCGGTCTGGCAGGAGCACAATCTTTTGGATAACTGAAGCTTTGTCATGTCCAGAGCCCCTTCATCAGTAGCATCAGGGCCAGATTAAGCTTTAGCCAAACAAGGCACTCACCTTGGGAGTGGCAAAGCATAGCAGCAGTGACAGCAAAAGAAGAGCACTGATACCACCCAGACACAAAGAGCTATCAATGCTCTTAATCGCCTTGTTCTCACATCTTTTGTGTGCACAAATACACAGCCGTAGCAAGTACTGCTTTTCACATATGGCTTTGTTTATTTTTGTGCCATCCGTTTTCAAAGCTTTTCTGAATTGTACTGTACACGCTAAAACCAAGCTTTGAATATTTTCCCACACTGAATGCATAAATTTGTGTCAATGGATGTGTTCCAGGGGCAGGGCTTAACTCTACCCAGTAAGCAAGTATATTCAACAATGTATGGGTAAGTTACATGCAGAAGTGTGGTCAGAGAAATCACAGACCTAGATTTATCTAGGTACATGGATAAGTTTATCCCCACATATTCAGAGAGAGACTTGAGTGCATAGGTCCTCAGGAATAACTGGGACAAGTTATGCATGCAATTTTCCCCACATAAATTTGCCACTTACTGCATCACTGAATATTGACCTCTTTATTTTTAAGTGATTTGACTCACTTCTGACAGGACCAGTCAGCTTTGTTCTTAAATCTTAGTTGGTAGTGCAAGGAACAGGAAGGGAGGGAGTGTGGCTGGAGCATATAGAGCAGAGAAGAGAAGAGTTACTCTGCTCCCTGATTCTGACCCTCCCTTTTTGTTGTTTCCCCTCTCCCCTCGCAGGCAGCTGCAGAGAACAGGAGGTGCGGGCTGAGGCTGCAGCAGAAAGATACTCTGCTCTCTAATCTAGACCCTCTTCTCCTCGCCTGCAGAAAACAGGAAGGGAGGGTGTGATGCTGGCGTGCACAAAGCAGAACAGAAAAGAACTGCTCTGCTCCCAAATCCAACCCCTCTCCTTCTGTCATTCTCCCTGCCTGGGAACAGGAAGAGGTGGGCTGGAGCAGATACCAACAGGCCTGCAGCTCTCTGTACTCCTGGGATTCAGCTGCTAATGGGGAAGTTGGGGGAGAAGGGGGAATGAAGAGGTGAAGGCTGAAAGAGGGTGAGGTGAGAAGGGGTGAATGCCTGGGGAGTGCGAGGGGCGAATGTTGAGGTTGGTGAGGAAGTGCCGATTGCTTAGGGGAGAGTTTCTTGCAGAAGAGATGAAGGGGGTGAAAGCAGATAGTACTGTCCTTGTCTGCAACACCTCCATGGGAAGCATCCTCCATGCCTTCACCAGCCTTACTGTAAAGAAATAATTCCTTAGATCACTCTCTTGCACTCTCATCCCATGACCATTCATTTTAGAACCTAATTTCCTTTCAAAGAGATCTGTCTCTGTTAGGTTGAGGACCCAGCTCGGCTGGGTGCCCACACGGGAACAGTCTAGTACTCCAGGGTTACACTAGACTAGGGGATCTTCGGCCTCTACCAGCCACCTTCACCTCAGCTTGAGCCCTTGGGTTCTGGTGTCCAGAAGGTCTTGAACAAGGGAGATACCTAAGGCTAAAACTGGACTGGAAACTGGAGTGGAGAGGAACGAATTCATGGGAAGCTGAACAGGCCTGGGGATTCAGGCTGCAGGGATGGAGACAGAAGTCAGGCAGGGCTGAAGAGGCAGCATGCAGGGCTGGAGGCTGATGTCAGACAGGACTGGAGATAGAAGCCAGAGCAGACTTGGGATCCAGGCTGCAGGGCTGAAGGCTGATGACTGGTAGGTCTGACGCTCAGGCAGGAACCAAGGTCTAGATTGGAACAGTGGAACAAAACAGAGGTTCCTGATACTGGCAAGCTTGGGATAGAAGGCTTGGGAGCCAGGGAGCAATGTTTGAGGCAAGGTGGCTTGGAAGTCAGGGAATAAGCAAGCTTAGAAATAGGAAGGTTTAGGGAAGCCACCAAGCAATCTAGAATACAGGATGGCTAAGGAAGGGACAAGGCAGAAGGCTACGGGAAGCCACAAGGAATACAGAGACAAGGAGCCGAGCAGACTCAATGACAAGACCCAGAGTGTAGACAGAGGCAGGGCTAAATAGGCAGGGATTTGCCCAGACATGAAGTTACCAAGACTAGAGATGGAAAGAGGGTAGGTGCAGCTCTTGGAGGACCTCTGATGATGGGAAGCTGCATGACAAGCAGAATGTCAACAGTCTCATGTACATTTATTCTTTGGATTTATTCTAATGTTTCTATTAGATCTCCACTTTCCTCCTTTCCTTCACGATATACATGTTTGGATTTTTTAACCTGTTCCCATAAGCTTTATGATCGAGACTATTGACCATTTTAGTAGCTGCCCTCTGGACTGACTCTTCTTGAAGGTGCAGTCTCCAGAATTGAACACAATACTCCAAATGAGATCTCACCAGCGACTTATATGGATGCTCGTCACCTCCTTTTTCCTTCTGGCTATTTATTTATTTGTTTGTTTATTTATTTATTTACTATTTTTTATCTACCGACATTCGTAGGTACATCATGCCAGTTTACATAGAACAGAATATAGAAAAATCACATATAACAACGTGAACATATCAAAACGGGTTCACCCTCATATATGAGCAACTATACATATACACTGAAACAGCGTTTCAAATCTTTATGCACTTATTATAGAAGTGCTAGCCCACCTTTTATAATCATAGGGTGCCCCTATTTTTTCTTTATTTTTGCGTCTTTTTTTGTGTCACGTTAACGTATGTCGCTGTTATAAGCACAGAAATGTTTTTGAAAAAGATGCCCTCTTTTTTTGTATAATGTAAAAGCTTTAACTCCAATCCAATGCAATTTAACAAAGGAAAAGTACACTTATCTTTTCCAAAGAAAACAGTCTAGAGCAAAAAGCTCGTCAGCTTTGCTCTACCGAACGCCCGACACCACTGGTGTTTCGAAAATCTCTTCTTCAGGGGCTTTGGACACTAAAAGAAATAACAAAAGCATGTTAGGTGCAAACACCGCTGACCATTGCCCAAAACTTGTTGTCAAAAACTTACAAATTGGAAGTCAAAAAGCAAGTTCCTATGTTATACGGCATAGAGTGGCCGCCACAAAATAAAAGAAAAAATAGGGGCACCCTTATTGCCAATTTGGTATCATTCACAAAAAGACAAACCTTTCCTACAGAATCGCATATGAAAATGTTGAACAGAACCAGACCGAGGACCAATCTCTGCAACACAACAATGGTAACTCTCCTTTCCTCGGAGTGAACTCCTTTAACCACTACTATTTGTCGCTTCCCAGAAAACCCGTTTCTAACACAGCCAGTCATTTAATGGCCCATACTCATGCTCAGTTTGTTTATAAGTTTCCCATGGGGAACCATGTCAAAGGCCTTACTGAAATCCAAGTACATCAATCATTCAATGCATTCTTGTTTGACATTGGATTACAGAAGCTGTATTATCCTCTGTTTTAGCAGCAATTCCATTATTTATTCATCCTCAGTCTGTAATCCACAAACTTTCTCACTTTCACTTTCGTGAAGAGGAAGCACATCTGCCTGCTTCCAGTCCTTTGGAACCGCTCCTGACTCTAAAGAAGGGTTAAAAATGTCCTTAAATCCCCTTAATACCTCCAAACATATGCCATCCAGCCCCATTACTTTATCTAATGTTAGGGATGTGCTGTCTTATTTTTTTAAAGAAAGAAAAGAAAAATAAATGACATTATTTGTGTTCATTTTTTTTGGTTTTGTTTCATCTCACTGTGCGACCCTTCCACAGTGGCCATTTTATTTTCTACCTGCATTTCCTTATTACAAAAAACCCAAAAAAACAAAACACTACCCCTCTAGGATTTTCTTCCCCTTTTCCTCAGATCTCCTCAGACCCCTTCCAGGCTCTCCCAGCTTATCAGTCACTCCTGCCCTATTGCTGTAATAAATAAAAATGGTGCTGGCTGACCCGAGGCTGGTGCCATTCACAGTGAGGTCTATACTTCAACCTGCCACCGGCCTCAGGTCAGCCAGCATCTGGGAAGGAGCAACTGGGGAGCATGTCCGTCCCTTTTTGGAGATTATTATTGCTGGTAAGCTGGAAGAGCCTGGAAAGGGTTCAAGGAGGTCAGAGGAAGAAAGGGAGTGAGGAAACCTGTGGGGGGTGGAGTTGCAATTAGGCAGTGCAGGTTTCAGTTTCAGTGTGTGCTATGGTAAATTAGCAAAACAAAATAAAAGAACGTCCCCCCTCCAACAACAAAATGAAATGAAATCCCCTTCCACCAATGACATGAAACAAGAACAACAACAAAAAAAAGATGGACTGCCCTACTTTTAGTTTTGCGAGTTCCTCATGAGCAACACAGTCTTCTGAAAATTGTTTGAGGTCTGCTTCACTTCCTTTTCTAGTTGTAGCAGTTTTTGGTGGTCCTAGTCCAAACCATTCTTCAATGAACACTGAACAGAAAATATTTGATAATTCTGCTTTCTCCTTGTTAGCCTCTTCATATTCTCCTCCTTCACCCTTGAGTTTTACAATCCCATTTTTTGCACTTCCTCCTGCCACTGACACACATAAGAACATGCCATATACCAGTTCACTTTGACTCTCCAGCACTTCACCCTGACCCCCATCACTTAACCCAGACCTCCCACTCAAAATGTGCAGAGAAAAGACAAGTAAATTAATTTCTGTGACTCAGCAAGTGTAAATTTATATACACAAGTCCGGAAATTTATGCTTGTATACTACAGATGTGCATTCGTTTTTGCTGAATTGGAAATTGTCCAATTCGGCATGTTTCAGGGAGCCCGAAAAAGATTGGGATTTTCCCATTTTTTTTTGCAAAAATTCATTTTTCCGATTAGTGCGTACTTATGGGAGTTAGCGCGCACTAACTAAAAATCGATTTTTCGTGAAAAAAAAGACCTGAACCGAAAAAACCCGACATTTTCCATGGCAGCCGAAAAATGAAGAACGACACGAACACAAAAAGTGATGCACATCTCTACTGCTTACAAAATACAAACTGTGTGTAAGCTTCGGAAACTTGCTGTAGAATACCCCTAAACCACCCTTCCCTCACCTTTAATATTTTGTCAGAGAAAGAAAGGACCACTCAGTAGCTGCATTTAGACTGATTCTTTAATGCAGGAAACCAAAGCAAAAATAGATGTGACCCCCCTAGAGGTTGGCCTCGAGATGTCACTAAGTATCTGTGTAGAACATGCTATCAATGAGCCTTCCATCCTTCACAGCCTCTTCCAAGCTGGAGGGTCTGGATTGGATGTCTCAACACTATTTAGCCAGCCATTTTAGGACCCTTTGAGATCAATTTTAGGAAGCCTTGTGACAGTAAGGATGGTTTGATCTTTCACTCTGGTGGGGCCTCCCAGCTTCACCCTGGGTTTTCAGTTGGAAGTGATACCTCATTGTGCACTCCCTGCCAGAGGGTCCTTTTAGTATTTTATAGAGAGAGAGTTTTTTAAGCCTGATTCCTTTTGGGATGAAAGGGCTTTCACCCTGTGAGTCCACTCTAAACCTTAGGGGGTAGATTTTATAACTCTACATACGCCGGATTTTATAAGATACACACGTAGCTGCGCGTATCTTATAAAATCCGGGGTCAGCGTGCGCAAGGGAGTGCACATTTGTGCAGCTTGCGCGTGCCGAGCCCTGCACACACTGCCCGTTCCCTCCACCCTTCCCCCCCCCCCCCCCCCGCACCTTCCCCTCCCTTCCCCTCCCTAACCCAACCCCCGGCCCTATCTAAACCCCCCTACCTTTATCGCACAAGTTATGCCTGCTTGAAGAGTATTAGCTTCTACCCACCACCACTGGAATACTCCTGGCTGACCGCCATGTGACCTGCCTTCTTACCTTCTTATCTTGCATATTGGGGTTAAGTCCAGCCAGATGTTGTCTTAATTTTGCTGGTTCATGCATACTTCAAGCCTTTGCAAAATATTATGCAAGTATATGCTACTTACATGTGTAACAATTTTAAATGCTGAAAACATTGAAAACTAAAGCTTAGATTGAAAAAGGTAGAGGAGGGTAAATCATTTTGTAAAAACAAAGAGTTCTTCACAGAGTGGACCATAGCTAATGTCACGCTGAAGGAAGGTGAGCCCTTGGGCCCCTGTCAAGTTGGCATAGCCTAGTTCGTGCAAGCACAGATTAGGCCCTCAACAGGCATAAACTGAAGGGTATCAGGCTACGGCCAGGGCAGGCAAAGTTCAGGCCAATGCAAGAGGTAGGCAGCAGTCAAGGCTGGCAGAGTTCATGCAGGGATGAGGAAACAGGTCGAGGTCAGGGCAGGTCGCAAGTAAATGTAACGACAAAGAGCCAGGCCGGATCAACAACAAGAAGTCAGACCGAAGGGAATGAGATGCAGGCAAGCAGGAACCAGGACAGGTGAGGAGTCAGGAGCAGAGCAAGGCACCCCCTTGCCTGTGCCGACTCCACACTGAGCCATGCTGCCTTCCCCCATTCCCTACCCCCCACCCCACCTTCCCTTCCCTTCCCCTCCCCTACCTCCCCCACCCTTTCCCCCTACTTTTTTCTTTGTTTTTCTCCTGTTTTAAAACTTACTTCAGCCCTGGGGGCGCCAGCCAACTGGCGGCGTGCGATCCCTGGCACAGCGGCTAATGGTCACTGTGCCAGGAGCCTCTGACCCCGCCCCGCCCTGCCCCTTTTCGCAAGTCCTGGGACTTACATGCATCCCGGGGCTTTATGTGCATCGCTGGGCCTTTTGAAAATCCGGCCCTTAATCTATTATCATAATTTTAGGTTCTGACAGCAATGATATTGGCGTGTTGGTATTTACGTTAGGTTGTATGCATTTCGAAAGAGCCATGTTTTCAGTTCCCATTTAAAACTCTTTCTTTCTGTCATCTGACGTACTGACTCTGGAACAGAGATCCACAACTTGGGACCTACTATGGAGAACATTCGGTCTCTATTAATGTGTGTTAAATGTGTGCTCTGTATTGTAGGCACCTTTAGAAGTCCTTTGTGGAGAGTAAGGTTGAAGTGTCACTCCTGTTAAGCATGGGTTAATGTTATTACTTTATAATGAATTCTGGTTTGTTTGTATGGGAAGCCAGTGTAGTGCTATCAGCAAGGGGATGATGTGGTCAAATTTCCTTGTGTTAATTTGTTTACTTTTCTCCATTAGAGTCAATGGGGTAAATAATGCAGCCTAGTTTGGACCTCAAATTGGAATTTTCTAATCATTTCTAATAAAACAAGTGGGTAGACATCATCAGAATGGTGAAGGCCTGGTTGTCACTGAACAACCAGAACAAGAGCAAGAAGCAAGTCCTCCAACAGGCATGATTTGCAACTATTTCCAGTGATGCTAGTGACAGCATTCCTGCCCCTTATTTGCCTACAGCCTGATTCCCATTTACCTATCAAGTCTTCTCATTAAATTGGTCCAACCTCTGCAGCAGAGATAATATCCCATCTGCTGCTATTTTCATCTAGGTGTTGAAAATTCACCTATTAGTAACTTCGCTAGACAAAACCTAGCCACCTAAATCGAGTGCTCAGCAGTATCCGAAAAGACACCATGCTGTCTCCCCCTCATCCCAAAGTAGATCCCCCACCCAAGCCAGTCTGCTCCCTTCCCATCCATTTCCAATCTATCAAAGACCTTCAGTCAACCTCCCTCCAAGATCCGGGTCCCTGCACCCACTCCTTATCTATCAGTGGCCCTTCCAAGAAGATTCTAGCCCCGTGGGACTTCCCATGCCTCTGGAATCCCAATTCATGATTTCAGAGATTGGCAAGAGAGATGTGGTCTCTCTACTGCCAGCATGGTTAAGCTATGCAGAAGGCGTTGCCTAGATGTGTGCAGAAGTGCATCATTCTGAATAGCTCAGTGTTTCCAGCAGAAAGGAGATCATATCTCTCCTGCTGGAAAAAAAACAGAAGTGCCTCCGGCATCATGAATTGAGATTGAAGAGAAATGGAGTTAGAGGTGATAAGTAGTTCAGAAAGCAAGTCATATCTGTGAATATTAGGGATGTGCAGAAGAAAAAATGTCCTTTCAGTTCATTCATTCATTTTATAGGGAACCTCTATTCAATTCATTGGTTTAAAAAAAAATGTTGTTTGTTCATTTTATTTGTTCATTCTTTTATCATTAAAGTCAACAGAGGAAGCACTGCAGCCTATTTGGGGCTCCAAAACTGGTATTTAAATCATTTCTAATGGAACTGGTGGGTAGACATCATTAGAAGGGTGAAGGCATGCCAAAGAATCAAAACTATGTCCACGTGGTACCAAAAGTAGTATGAAGATAGCAAGGACCCGCAATGGGGCAAAACGGTATCAGCAGTGTTGTCCATGCTGAGTGGGAGAAACTAGAGAGCTGGCAGATGAAAGAAGGGACAGAGAAGAACAACCAAATCAAAACGAAGGAGCCTTGGATGTCTCCAGAGAAGCAGAAATGAGGGGGGGGGGGGGGGGGGGAGGAGAGCTGCAGGAGGAGGAGTACATTTGGATTATTAAAGGCATGCATTCTATTCAACTCCCAATCTGTTCCCCACACAAATAGATGAAAAGTTACACAGGCACTTTGTATGCATGAACCTCGTAGTCTGTTATAATTTTTGGTTGCAACAATTTATATTTTGTGCATCGAAAACTATATTTCACCATGTATACATTTCTCGAAAAGACTTCTTCTTCCATTTAGGAGCTACATTTAATACTAAGGATGAGTCTAATAATTGTGCCAAGCAAATGAAACAGTAAACATGGATATGGAAAAAAAAAAAAAAAGAAAAATGGTTAATTGTGATCGACTTCAAACAATGATAGGGAGGACATGTAATATGAAAAAACAGAGGAAGGAGAGAAATCAGAGGAAAGACGTTAAAAAATGAGGATTTGTTAAATGTATATGTGCTCTTTGATCTGTGAGACAGAAAATGAATAATTAGATATGAAGCAAAACTGCAGCTAAGACAAATATGAGAGCCAATACCTTAAAAAGTAATGGGATTGGGGAGGAACTGTCTGTCATGATTGTCCAGTATTCGAGTTTTTGTGGGTTTGATAATTCAGTCTCTTTGGGTCAGGAGAGCTTGCCTGGCTCCATCCCACTTCCCAGGTCCATTCAGGCGGTACTGATAAGGTGTACATGGTCCAAAGAACACTTCCTTGGCTAGCTTTGGGTCCTTCAGGAGAAGGGAGAGCAAGTTGGGCTTCACGTCTATCTGTATGACAAGTTCATCCATGTACTGTATGTAGTCCGCTTGCAGAGTATAGCGGGGACTGTCCACCCAGCTGGGAAGAAGAAGGGAAAACCTAGTGATCAGCACAGCCTTTATAAAATGATAAGGTATTGAATTTAAACCATAAGGATAGCCTACTTTTTGGATTATTTATTTATTTATTTATTTATTTATTTAGAAACTTTTATATACCGGTATTAGTGGGGACATCATACCGGTTTACAGTTGAACAAAAGAATTGAAAATACATATTAACAGGGGAAAATGAACATGGGGGGGATAAACCAGAGGCAGTATGGAAGCGAAAGATTAAAATAAACAAGAACAGAACAGAACATAACAATATAGTAATGTCGATAAATCCTTAATATAAGGAATATGCGATTTATACATTTTTATATACCGACATTAGATCAGTGATGTCACATCGGTTCAGCAGGCAATTTGTTAATTCATTTTGCCACCCCTCGTAGTTTTTCTAGAGAGCAAAACCTGTTTCCTACCGGTAGGATCACTGGGTCTCCCAGCAAAGTCATTACAAGGTTCCACTTTTGTGTTAGCTCCCTTTTATTCTAACAGGTTCAATTCACTACATATCTCTCCTGTTTTATATGCCCTATACTGGTTACCAGCAGAATGGAGGATTAAGTTTAAAATGTTATCCTTAATCCATAAAGCATTAAGCAGTGATGTCCAATTGTGCATTAGCACACTGTTGAAAATGTATAGGCCTGCTCATTCTTTGCAATCTTCTGGCTGATGTTTATTGGACGTACCTACAGTTAAGACTATTAGATTGGTAGCATTGAAAGAGAAAGACATTTTGCAGTAGCTGGCCCATTCTCTGGCGTGGGTTGCCTGAAAGGCTTTGGTTAGAGCAGTGTTTCATGACATTTAAAATGGCACTTAAAACTTTTCTTTTTGACAAGACCTTTAACTTGTTTCTATAGGGTTCGATATTCAAAAGCCATTTCGACGGCTAATTGAAACGTTATCCGTCTAAATGACAAAGCGGCGATATTCAATGTCATATGCATAAGTCTGGGGAGTTCTGGGAGCAGGTGGGAGGTGTTTCGGAGAGGAGCCAAGTTAGCCACATAAGTTATGCATCTAACTCCAATATTCAGAGTTAGCTGCTTAACTTATTCGACTGACTCTGGTGACGTGGCTGAATATACCTTGCTGGTTAGTCAAATATGTCTATCTGAGCTGACTAACTAGCTGAGCTGCTCATTGGCTGAATATCAGCCTTATAATTTTTAGTGCTTGTTTTTCAGTAACCGCTGGTACAGTTTAAGATGTAAATTTATGCCATTTTGATTGAAATGTCTTATTTTGGCTATTGGCATCTTCTTGAACATGGACTTTGTTTTTCTGTGAGCCGGTTAGAATATTAGATGATGCGGCATTTAAATGTTTAAATAAATAAATACTTAAATGTAAATAGGTCTTTCAGCTCATCTGGATTTTGTGGCCCCACCAACCCAGAGTGGACTTTGAGGCCACATGCCAGCTCACAAGCAAGGAGACCAGAGGAAAGACTTACTGAAGCCCCTCCACGTCTCTGAATCCGGAGGAATCCGCTTCTCTCTTTACGTACCTGGACTCAGCACTTACTAGCTGATACAGAGATGGTCTCTAGCTTTGGCCGTCACCGCTGCGCTTAGCTTCCTGCACTCGCTGCCTTTCAGCTGCTTCTGCAGCAAAGTCTACATCGGGAGCCGGCTACCGGACCAAGACACAGCACTGAGGGATCTCGGAAATTGCCTCAGGAATTCTCAGCTGGGGGAGAGTCCTTAAGATGTCACCGCAGGAGAGCGGGGCTCAATCTTTCTCCAATTTAAAGGTAAATTTTCCTCTTCTAACAAGTATTGCAATCCCGCTATACCACCAATGCTGGTATAGGGAAAGCACTTCCACATCTGTTAGCAGATGGAGAGATACTCAAAGGGACCCAGCTGCTGTGTTAAGCAAAGTTAAACAGAACAGATTCTAAACAAGCTGCCAAGCGGCACCGTGAGCATCTTTGATTTGCCAGAGGACAGATTCAGTCTGGACTCTTGGCTATCCTTTTGTAATTCTTTACTCATTATTTATTATAAATAAATTAAACAAAACAAAACCCTGCTTCCTTCAGTGGTTCTAGAAACTGAAAATCAGCAGTTTACACCCCTATGCATTTAACAAAGTTCATACCTTCTCCTTGTTTCATCTGGGGCCCTCTCTCTCTTCCTGGCTAGTTAGACTCCTTTCCCAGGCATCTCTGCCCAGGACCAGGATTCCCTGCTGTACTAGCTTTAAGGTAGACCAGGCCAAATCTCTGGAGTCTCTTTTATGGTGTTATGGGGTTTTCCCCTGTATATCCCTTCATGTACCCTTCCCCTCAGCTCAAGTCTCTCAGTCGAAGTGCCTGCCCTTACTAGGGGTATATGCCTGAGAAAACATAATTCCCTATTTTCCTTCCCCATCTTATACTGGGGATTTCTACTCTTCTTGGTTTTCCCCTCTCCCTCCCAAGCTGTGGAGACAGTTAAAGGTCGGCCACCATCTTGGACCCGGGGTTACCTAGACGCGCATGCGGGCCTCATTTGAGCACGTCATGGCAGGAACATCGGGGGCAACCGTGCCCAATGACGTCAACCCACTTGTGTATTTAATCGGGCCTGCCTTTTCCTTCCTCAAGTTAGCAAGGAGTTCCGTCTTGCTGATCTCTCCACTCTCAAGGACTTCCTGTTCCTGATTTGGTCTTGGCATCCAGACGCTCCTCAGGGGCTCCTCGGGGGTTCCCCTGCGTTCCCGACTATCCGCTCCTCAGAGGGCCTTCCTACCTGACTGCTACTAGATCTGTTCCTCAGATCTCTAACTCTCTCCAGGAACCATCTAGTGTGAGTACAAAGTGATCTCAAGGCATTTAAGAAAAGTTTAAAAACATGGCTTTTTAAACAGGCATTTTACAAGGAGACAGGAGAATAGAAATTATTCAGGAATAAGCAGATAAGCACCGACACACAGTACTTAGGAGGATACAGTAGAGTAGTCTATGAACCCCACATCACAACTAGCATATTGATAACACTATGCATGATAAATTTACCCGTAAAAGTACTTTCAGTACACTCGGTCATGACCCACTTCTCTAAAAATTATTTTGTCTAATGATATATTGTAACCGAACCTTTGACGGCACCTGTTAGAATGTACTATGGTACACTTTTACCTACATTAAATATGTGCCTACATGTAAACCGTTGCGATGGTATATAACTTAGCGACGGTATAGAAAAGATTTTTGAGATGCGGTGACCACAACTGCACAGAGTATTCAAGGTGTGGTCTCATCATAGAGCAATACAGAGGTCTAAATAAATACCTCTACAGAATTCTACTAAAGACTGCCTTTGTGATTCCATGAGGTGTATCCCAATCCTCGGGCCATTATCGCGTTCCTTCAGTGGAAGTCATTCAGCTTTCCTGCTCTACAGAGTACCTCAACATCTTCTACAGGAGTCACTTCCGGGTTCAGGTACCGCTGCCCATTCTTCAACATCTACTGTACGGACATCCTCGGCAAACCCCGCTCCTCTGGCCACTACCGGATCCTTATTACTGAAGGTGCCTATACTCAGAGGGGATTCACGGCGTACCCCACTCCGCGGGTCACTACCGGATCTTCTCAACTGTGCCTCACCCTGGATAATTCCCATTTCCCAGTACTGTACTACCTTGTCTGCATTCTGTGGACATTACTTTTTCTGTCCAATATAATAAAGTCTCCACTTCTAGCTGAGTCCCATGCTGCTGAGACTGCGCCTGCTGACGGTGGGCTCACAGGGCTCCTCCCTGTGGGCAGAGACAACTTTCATCTCAGCCCAGGGTTCACATCCTTCCTTAAACATAACAGATCTTGATGGAGTTCTCCCCTTTTTAGTTACTTTATGGGAGGAGGCTGAGAGGAATCTTGGACATAGCTCATAAAACATGAGACAAAAGGGAACCCCAGATAGAACCTCATTGACCCACCTCCTCACCTAAAAAAAGCTGAGGAGGTGGTCTACCTATGTCTAGAGAAGGCTCAGACTACCCATGCCCAAGGTTACAACCTCCCCACGGTCCAAAGAGTATTTCAGCTGGGGGACTACCTTATGTCCTTGTCCTTCTCCCATCTTCAGAAAGTAAGTTTAGCCCATTGGCAAGGACCCTATGAAGGTTTGGAGAAAGCAAGATCCATAGATTACAAAATAGCCACCCAGCCAGATAAATGAAAGAAATCTACCAGGTAAACCTTCTGAAGAAGTGGGTTGTGCAGGTGTGCAGAGTGGTGCAAGAAGAACAGTTTGGTCCTGAGGTCTGACCTGAAGAAGACCGAACCCAGACAGTTGACTTAAATCAGCTGGTGGAGAAAAACAAGATCTTCTCAAATGTACCAGGTCGTACCCACCTGGTGCAGCATGACAACATTAAGTCTCCTGGAGTTGTGTGGCATTGACCCTATTGTACTCCTGAGGCCAGGTGCCGCATCATTGAGATTGAAGTGAAGGAGATGCTCTGACTTGGAGTTGTAGAAGAGTCTAACAATGATTGGAACTCCTCCATACTGCTGGTTCCGAAGCCAGTTAAGAGCATAAGGTTCTGCATTGATTTTAAGAAGATCAATAAGGTTTCAAAACTAGACACATACCTGATGCCTTGAATGGACGAACTGATTGAACATCTAGGATCAGCTCAGTTCATTTCTACCCTGGACCTTTCAATAGGGTATTGGTAGGTGCATCTCACACCTGTGGCAAAGGAGAAGACTGCATTCTTAAGTCAGGTAGATTTTTCCAGTTCACAGTCCTCCCTTTTGGACTCCATGGCACCCCTGTAAAGTTTCAGTGCTTGACTGACCACCTGCTCCATCAAGAATACGCAGCCACCTACTTGAATGATATCATGGTGTAGAACCCAGATTGGAAGAGACATCTGTGCCAACTCCAGGCCATGTTAACCAGTCTGAGGAAAGCAGGACTGATGGCCAACTCTAAGAAGTGCTTTCTGGGAGGGCAAGAAGTCCAGTATCTTTCCTTTACCCTGAGGAAAGTTAAGGTCCATCCGCAGACTCAGAAGATCGAGGCAATCATCGAGATGCCAGTCTCGCCAACAAAAGTGAAAGTGAGAGATTTCCTAGCCCTTACAGGCTATTGCAGAACATTTATCCCCAATTACTCAGAGAAGGCAGCGCCTCTCACAATAATGTTGTTGAAGAAAGCACCAGATCAAGCAGAGGATTCCTTTTGGGCTCTGAAAGAAGTATTATGCTCTGAACTGGTTCTGATAAGTCCAGACTTCACTTAACTGTTATGATGGCTCAACCGAATAACGGTATATAAAACTCTGCAAATAAATAAATAAATAAATAAACTGTTCACGTTAAGCCTCAGATGTAGGCTTGGGAGCAGTCTTATTCCAAGAGAAGGATGGCCAAGAACATCATACATTAGCAGGAAGTTTGATGCCATGGGAAAGGCATTGCACAACAGTTAAGAAGGAGGCCGTAGCAGTCAAGTGGGCCTTAGAAGCCTTGTGCTACTAGCTGTTGGGATGGCAGTTCACATTCGTAATAGACCACCAACTGCTCTTATAGATAAATAGAAATATGGAGATCCATATTCAAAAGCTATTTGTACATATAACATAATAGTTATCTGTCTAAATGACTTACCCGGCAATATTTAGCCTTTATCCAGCTAAATTCTAGCCGGCTAATAAATTAGGGGACAAATTTAACCGGATAAGTTATTGATGGTCCAGGGCATAACTGGGAGGAGTTGAGTTAACTGGCAAAGTTAATCAGATGCCAGCCGACTAAGTCTGGTCAAGTCAAAGAGCTGTCTTAAACTTAGCTGGCTATAGTTAGCCAGCCAAATAATTAAGATAGTCGGCTATATTCAGTAGTGTGGGTGCCCTGTTGAATATGCTTCCAAAGTTAGCCAGCTAACATTGCTATCCGGACTGTGCCCGAACATAAACTTCAAGGAGTCCAATGCAAGGGTTATGAGATGGATCCTGGCCCTACAGCCCTTCAACTATAAAATACTACATAGGGCAGGAAAGGAAAACATCAGTGTGGATTTCCTGTCCAGAGAGGTGTCCCTGGTACAGGCGGGTGCTCCCCCGAATAAGGGCGAGCTGAGGGGGAGGGTATGTGAGGGAGTGTTCAGGAAACTCCCTCAAACCACTTTAAGGGACCGGCCACAGAGGTCTAGTCCTTAAGGATCAGCCACGCAAGGGATTCTGGGTGAAAGGAGGCTCCCCTCACCATACTATAAGGAGGGTTAGACAGGCCCCAGGGAGCAGGTGGGAAGCCAGCGAATGCAAAGACCAGTTATGTTTGCACTTGCTTGTACCCAGCACTACAAGGTGAGCAGTTTTCTTTCTGTTTTCTTTTGCACTATAAATTAATTTGAAGCTAAGAAAACAGCCAGAGTCTGCCTCCTTATTCCTCTTGGCTGTTTCCTATGCCATGACTGGCCATGTTACCGCAGGCAGAATATAAATCAAATAAAAAGAAAAAATATCCACATCACTTCCCTCATTATGTGTTCCTAGGCTCTGGACATCCTATAGCATGTTCACCCTCAATGTGTTAATTGAGCTCAATTAAGGAAAAATTAATGTTCTGCCCAGTTATGCATCAGTGCAACTTTAGGACTCACTGTTGGGCGCCATGAAAAATGGGGTGCGCTGCTCATCTGAGGACCGGATTCCACGAGCAGCTGGGAGTGCCACGAAAGGTCACCACGCCCTCGATGTGACCCAAGATACCCTCTTGTACCGCGGCGCACTTTGACTAGCCCTTCACACAGAAAAGAAGGCCTGTCCTGAGTGTGTGCACTACCCCTGCACTGTATTCTCACTAATCACAAAATATAAAATAGAACCTGAGCACAGGAAAGAAGGCCTGTCCTGAGTGTGTGCACTACCCCTGCACTGTATTCTCACTAATCACAAAATATAAAATAGAACCTGAGCACAGGAAAGAAGGCCTATCCTGAGTGTGTGCCCTACCCCTGCACTGTATTCTCACTAATCACAAAATATAAAATAGAACCTGAGCACAGGAAAGAAGGCCTATCCTGAGTGTGTGCACTACCCCTGCTCTGTATTCTCACTAATCACAAAATATAAAATAGAGCCTGAGCACAGGAAAGAAGGCCTATCCTGAGTGTGTGCACTACCCCTGTACTGTATTCTCACTAATCACAAAATATAAAATAGAGCCTGAGCACAGGAAAGAAGGCCTATCCTGAGTGTGTGCACTACCCCTGCACTGTATTCTCACTAATCACAAAATATAAAATAGAGCCTGAGCACAGGAAAGAAGGCCTGTCCCGAGTGTGTGCACTACCCCTGCACTGTATTCTCACTAATCACAAAATATAAAATAGAGCCTGAGCACAGGAGAGAAGGCCTATCCTGAGTGTGTGCACTACCCCTGCACTGTATTCTCACTAATCACAAAATATAAAATAGAGCCTGAGCACAGGAAAGAAGGCCTGTCCTGAGTGTGTGCACTACCCCCTGCACTGTATTCTCACTAATCACAAAATATAAATAGAGCCTGAGCACAGGAAAGAAGGCCTGTCCCGAGTGTGTGCACTACCCCTGCACTGTATTTCTCACTAATCACAAAATATAAAATAGAACCTGAGCACAGGAGAGAAGGCCTATCCTGAGTGTGTGCACTACCCCTGCACTGTATTCTCACTAATCACAAAATATAAAATAGAACCTGAGCACAGGAGAGAAGGCCTGTCCTGAGTGTGTGCACTACCCCTGCACTGTATTCTCACTAATCACAAAATATAAAATAGAACCTGAGCACAGGAAAGAAGGCCTATCCTGAGTGTGTGCACTGCCCCTGCACTGTATTCTCACTAAACACAAAATATAAAATAGAACCTGAGCACAGGAGAGAAGGCCTGTCCTGAGTGTGTGCACTACCCCTGCACTGTATTCTCACATAAGCCAAAATATAAAATAGAACCTGAGCACAGGAAATAAGGCCTATCCTGAGTGTGTGCACTGCCCCTGCACTGTATTCTCACTAATCACAAAATATAAAATAGAGCCTGAGCACAGGAAAGAAGGCCTATCCTGAGTGTGTGCACTGCCCCTGCACTGTATTCTCACTAATCACAAAATATAAAATAGAGCCTGAGCACAGGAAAGAAGGCCTGTCCTGAGTGTGTGCACTACCCCTGCACTGTATTCTCACTAATCACAAAATATAAAATAGAGCCTGAGCACAGGAAAGAAGGCCTATCCTGAGTGTGTGCACTACCCCTGCACTGTATTCTCACTAATCACAAAATATAAAATAGAGCCTGAGCACAGGAAAGAAGGCCTGTCCTGAGTGTGTGCACTACCCCTGCACTGTATTCTCACTAATCACAAAATATAAAATAGAGCCTGAGCACTGGAAAGAAGGCCTGTCCCGAGTGTGTGCACTACCCCTGCCCGTATTCTCACTAATCACAAAATATAAAATAGAGCCTGAGCACAGGAGAGAAGGCCTATCCTGAGTGTGTGCACTACCCCTGCACTGTATTCTCACTAATCACAAAATATAAAATAGAGCCTGAGCACAGGAAAGAAGGCCTATCCTGAGTGTGTGCACTACCCCTGCACTGTATTCTCACTAATCACAAAATATAAAATAGAGCCTGAGCACAGGAAAGAAGGCCTATCCTGAGTGTGTGCACTACCCCTGCACTGTATTCTCACTAATCACAAAATATAAAATAGAGCCTGAGCACTGGAAAGAAGGCCTGTCCCGAGTGTGTGCACTACCCCTGCCCGTATTCTCACTAATCACAAAATATAAAATAGAGCCTGAGCACAGGAGAGAAGGCCTATCCTGAGTGTGTGCACTACCCCTGCACTGTATTCTCACTAATCACAAAATATAAAATAGAGCCTGAGCACAGGAAAGAAGGCCTGTCCTGAGTGTGTGCACTACCCCTGCACTGTATTCTCACTAATCACAAAATATAAAATAGAGCCTGAGCATTCTGTCTGATTCTAGCTTCTATTACTAAGGAGACTTACAGTCGCTGAATCAGGGGTTCTTCAGGTCTCTGCACCCAGGCTTTCTCTGGGTCACTTTCTGCTTTTCTCTGGCTCTGAGCAGTGCAGTGGCAGTGTGCAGCGCTTCCCCCAGTTCATCTCTGATTCGGGGCTCTCAGCTTCCTCTTCCCTGCTGGCTTTGCTGCTTTTCCTTCTCTTCGGGGGAAAGGTCCTCCTTTTCTTCTTTCCTGCTTTGCTCCTCAACTCTCTTCGGGCTCTTTTCTTCAGCCTGCGGAGCCCCTTTTATCTCTCTTCAGGTGTTTTTCTCACTGGAAACTCTTGTGCTGCTTGTTGACAGCAGTGCTAATGCATGGTAATCTCGCTACCTCTGTCACTTCTTCTTGCACCTGAATAGCACAACTCTGCTTGGGGGAGGGGAGCTCTTTTGATTTGTTTTTTTACTATTTACATTTTGATAGCAAGCATTCAGCTGCAGTGGATAGGATGAAACCTGTTTATTTAATTCTTTATTTTCCAGTTTTCAAAATACAACCCTTCACATTGACAGTTGTGAAAACAGTATATGTTACAATCATCGTACCCCCAGAATACCCCAGTCCCAACCCAATCCCCCAATCTCTAAGCATGAGTCGTCGTCTTAGGAAGAGCCAAGCTCAACCAATCCTTGTGAGTAAGGCCTCTCATCTTTGAAGGTGAGGCGTCGAGAGGCCGTCATTGTAAGTCAAGCAATCTACTCCTTACTTTGGCGGTCAAAGACATAATATATACAGTCCATCTGTCCACGAATGCAGGGGTAGCGCTCTTAGCGGATATATGTTCCAATACTATCATCTGATGCAGTTTCAGTCTTCACGTCGTTACCTCCTCCTTGAGCCGCATATCCAACATCGACTTTTTAGCCAACCAGAGAGCTTTTTGTAGAAGATCCCATTGTCGGATTGAAACCTTGGGAGACACCCGGTCCATTACTTCGAATAAACAAAAGTGAGAAGTTTCTGGGAGTGGAGTAGCCAAGAGTTTGCTGAGGAACCTTAAAACATTCTGCCAAAACCTAGGAATCTTAACACATTCCCAAAATTGGTGAAATAGGGTGCCTGGGCTTAACTTACACTTAATACATAGGTCAGAACCACTGAGTTTGACTTTGAATGCCCAGGTACGAGACACATAGAGTCGTCTCAGAAATTTGAATTGTGTTTCCCTTAATAAGACATTTTCTGACACTTTTTGGAGATCTGCGAAACACTTTCCCAAGGCCTTGGTAGGTAATGTGGCATCTAGCTCCCTGTTCCATCGGTCCATCAGGCTTAGCAATTGCCCAGCTCCCTTAAGCTCCCTATGCAGAGAGGCAAAAGTCATTTTGTGCTCCTTTGGGATGGCAAAGAAATTAAGAAAAACAGATGTATTAGGGGAGAACAACCTGGGAAGTAAATCGTGTTCAGTGAAATGACATATTTGCAAGTGTACATAAAATTCCTTATGTGATAAATCATACTGCAATCATAGAGTGTCAAAGGTTTGCACCTTAGCTGTGTCACTGTGAAAGAATTGGGGCAGATATTCCAAGCCTTTACTCTCCCATGCTTCAATAACTGCATTTCCCTGACCGGGGGTAAATCCAGAATGGCCCCGTATAGTAATAAATGGTGATACCATCCAGGAGACTCCAAGTCTATCACAAAGCCCTTGCCAAGCTACCCTACAGTGTATGAGAAGGGGGTTATGAGAGATCCAACTTGGTAGAGCTTTCCTCAGAACATGTAACAAATTCTGAAGTTGGAAGGGGCCTCAGCAAACTTTGCAAAAAGTGGACTGGTGAGTATAACTCAGACCCCAACAGCCAATCCTGAATATGCTGTAGGAGACAGGCCAAGTTATAATCTTGAATGTTTGGGGAGGCCGTTCCCCTCTTGTCCCACGGGAGCTTTAACACTGATAATGATGCCCAAGCCCGTTTCCCCCACCATACATAGGCACTGAGACCCATTTCTAGCTCTTTAACATGCTTCCTTTTAAGACAGATAGGTAGCATCTGCAGCACATAGAGCCAGCGAGGGAGCTCCATCATTTTGAATAGTTGTAGTCGCCCACTTATAGAGATAGGTAGTGCCCGCCACCCTTCCAGCCTCCCCTTAGTTTTAGACAGTAGGGGCATGATATTACAATCATAGACATAGTCTATATTGGTAGGTATCTTAATCCCCAGGTATTTCATCTCCTTGTCGACCCATCTTAGGGGGAAGGGGCCCGGCCATTGCTTTTTGAGGGAGTCCATTACATCCAGTGCCTCAGATTTATCCAAGTTAATTTTGAGACCTGAAAACGTGCCAAGCTCCTCTGAAGTTCCATCACCTTTGCCAGTGAGTGCACAGGGTCTGTTAAAAACGCCAGCACGTCATCTGCAAAGGCAGCAATTTTGTATCTCGGCCTGAACCTCAAACCCCCCCAATATCCGCAGCTGTGGCAATCTTCCTCAGGAGAGGATCCAGGGACAAGAGTATAAAGTAGTGGTGACAATGGGCACCCCTGCCGGGTTCCGCGGTGCAAATCAAATTCCTGAGACATAACCCCATTAACCAAGATACTAGAGAAGGGCGCCTGATATAGTAAAGAGATGTATCGATCAATATCCTCTACGAATCCATATTGACTCAGTACCATGAACATATATTTCCAAGCCACCCGCTCAAACGCTTCTTCAGCATCAAAGCCTACTGCCAAGGCTGCCTTCCCCAGTGCGCCATCGCTGTCCACATGCATACTATATGTTGGCCTTATGTATGACCCTTCACAAAGCCGCCTTGGTGTAGGGAGATCAAGGAGGGCAGGATTCCATGTAGCCTAGTGGCTATAATTTTAGCAAATAATTTAGAATCAAAATTTAATAAGGAAATTGGTCGATAAGAAGCCGCTTGTAGTGGATCTTTCCCGCCCTTAGGAAGTACTGTTATATAGGCCAGAGTCGCTATTTTTGGGAAGGACCCTCCGGCTGGTGCAGCTCAGAAGTATTCCTTGAGATCCCCACTTACTTCCATACTCAATATCTTATAACACTCAGCATTAAACCCATCGGGTCCCGGAGCTTTGACAGAGGGACTATTTTTGATCCCCGCTACTATCTCTGGTATCTGAATGGGCTGGTTAGGCCACTCTGGTTGTTGTGAAGAGTGTGCTTTTAGACTTTAATTACCTTCTCCACCCTAGGGACCCACCTAAGTCCGGCCGGCCACCAGAACACAAGGGCTCAACCTGCATGGGATGGGGCTGGTAAAGGTGAAGCTCCAGACTTTCCCGCTATAGGGGCACATTTGCCAGCTGCCGGCTTAGGCCTGGTGGGTTCATCTTTGAGGCTACATAAACTACGCCACAGCACAAAAGGCTCACCAATATCCTTCACAAAGCTCAAGCAGAAATTAATTGTGCTGCTTCATAGTCAGTTTAGCTGATTCAGGGTTTCGTGATTCAGAGATAACAGGAAAACATGTCGGTGTCCTGCCCACACTTAGTCTTTTTTGCCGGGCCTTTATTTATTGCAGTCGGCCCTTTAAGGCGATGGAGGTCCCTTGAGATTGGGGTTGCCATCACATCTAAAGGCCGCTAGCTGCATGTTTTGTCCCACAGGGTTTTGCTGCAAGATGAAACAATGTGCCGTACAGCCACAATATTTTTCCAGGGGAGGGGTCCGCTATCATAGCACCACCACCTGCACAATAGTAGGACCCTCCCACGAAAAAACATTGCAGCTTAGTGGCTCTAGGTATAAGCTGGATAATGCTGAATTAGCCAGGTAAGTGTCCTTGCTCCAGAACGCCCCCGTTCTGCTCCTCAGAGCCTGATTTACTAAGGCTTTTCTCCCATTTTGTGTCTATGGGAAAAATGCTTAGTAAACGGAAGCCTTAGCTGACTTTTTAGCTGGATAAAAAGTTAGCTTGCCAAGTGGCAGTCACTGACTTTGCCCAGATGTTCAAACAGCACCACCTAGCTGGCCATGTCTGAATGTAAGCAGTGACGTGGCACTGAATATTGGGTCTAATCAGTTTGTAGGATGTTCACAACTTGAGTATCGTAATTGTAGTCCACAGTCTGCAGGGTATCTCGTTCAAGAGAACATTTTCACAGTGTAAAAGTCTTCACAGTCCAGCAAATAATATCCCATCTCTTCACTAAAGCTGATTGCATGTCCCCTAAACACATCCAGAATTTCTATTTCTGTAGGAACAGGCTCCTATTCAAGATAACATAGCAATATTCATCCCGCATCCACTATGAAATCCTTTGAAACAGTATTAAAGCAAGCATTGTTGTGAAGAGGAATATAGTTAAAAACATCACGCTAGCTTTAAAATATGTTCATTCCTTTCAGTGGAGTACTGGGTGGCTAACAATTGTTCACTATGGTCAAACATATATTATTGTGCTCTGCTAGGTTAACTACAGGTATTGTAACTGGTAAATTCACAAATAGTATACCCGTATTTACATTTTAAATATTTCAAATTTTATTCCTTATATTATTTAAAACACATAAAGCATACCCTATATGTCAACACATTCATACACTCATTCACTCATCTAAACATCATGTAATACACAATGTTTTAAAATTAACAATACATCACTATTTCACTTTAACATCAGACTCATAAATGTTACAGAAATATTGCAACAATCCCTAATTACAATGTAAACAATTTATTTCAAAAACACTTTTGTAACAAATATTTCTGTTCCTTAATGTTCCCTAAACTTATCATATTTCATGTGGCTTTCAATATTAATTCCTTATTAGCCTTATTTGACAGGTGTCCCTTTTTAGCCTTATTTAACAAAATGTCCCGACAGGAAGCTCCTGTTTCACCCGTTGGTTTCTTCAGGGGATTATTCTTATGCTCACATCCAACGACTTCCAAATAATGTCTTCTTAGACATATAACTCCACTTCCAAATCAAAGTTTATTGGGGAACCTTAAATCAAAAATATTACATTAAAAAAAACCATTATTTCACCCACCATCTAGCTATTGACATATATTCCATAGACAAATATTAACCCCACTAAATGAAACTCAAATCAATTTCAATTAGACTTCACCCTAGTGGAAGGAAAGTGGAAGGAAAGGTAAGCAGTACCCTTTGAAAAAGAAATTTAAGATGTGGGTTTGTGATGAAGGTTGGTGGTAGTGTTGTTTCTTCATATTCTTTACAGATAGTGGAAGTTGTGGTTCGGCGAAAACAAGTTTTGGTATGAAAATGTGTGTAGAGCGCTGACAATACGGAATGGTTTCAGGTTAGTAGATTGAAGAACAGGAAATAATATACAACAGAGTTGGTTAACGAATTATTTGTAAATGATATTTTACTTTTGAATTAATGCAGTGAAAAAAGTAATTAAGGAGAGAAAGACGGCAATAATGAAATGAGCAATTGCAAAAGAGGAATTGGAAATGGAAGAAATTATGTAGTGATTGAAATATAGGTGAGTGTGATGACGATAGTAACAATATCTAGGGGTGAAGTCTAATTGAAATTGATTTGAGTTTCATTTAGTGGGGTTAATATTTGTCTATGGAATATATGTCAATAGCTAGATGGTGGGTGAAATAATGGGTTTTTTTAATGTAATATTTTTGATTTAAGGTTCCCCAATAAACTTTGATTTGGAAGTGGAGTTATATGTCTAAGAAGACATTATTTGGAAGTCGTTGGATGTGAGCATAAGAATAAACCCCTGAAGAAACCAACGGGTGAAACAGGAGCTTCCTGTCAGGACATTTTGTTAAATAAGGCTAAAAAGGGACACCTGTCAAATAAGGCTAATAAGGAATTAATATTGAAAGCCACATGAAATATGATAAGTTTAGGGAACATTAAGGAACAGAAATATTTGTTACAAAAGTGTTTTTGAAATAAATTGTTTACATTGTAATTAGGGATTGTTGCAATATTTCTGTAACATTTATGAGTCTGATGTTAAAGTGAAATAGTGATGTATTGTTAATTTTAAAACATTGTGTATTACATGATGTTTAGATGAGTGAATGAGTGTATGAATGTGTTGACATATAGGGTATGCTTTATGTGTTTTAAATAATATAAGGAATAAAATTTGAAATATTTAAAATGTAAATACGGGTATACTATTTGTGAATTTAACAATTGTTCACATCATTGAGTCAGAGAAGTCATCATACTTAGTCATGGTGACCTTGCATTTCTCTTGTATATTTTCAGATGACAAGACCACAGAGAGCTTTCTTAATGTCTTTTTAAAAGGTTTACTAAGACACCACTAATGTATTTCCTTTACTTGCTGGCACAGATACTGTTACGGGTCCTCATACTGCTAGGCTGAAAATATTCCGCACATTTATAGTTGCACAGTTCATGTGTATCTTGAACCACATTTGTTTGGGAATGTTAAAATGTTTCTAGATAACACGATAAGGGTTCAGTAATGCAAACACTTTCTGTATAATTAACTGTTATTGTGTAATCAGGAGCCTAGGGGTGTCTTGCATCACCACACCTGCAAGAGGGCTTGGGTTCAATCAGTTTAGCAATAGCATCAGGAAAAGAACTGGCAGGGTTCTGCTCTCCATCTACAAAAATAAAAACTGTCTACCCTGGCTTTTGGTTAGTGTCAGTCATTTGAAGAATAGTTTCTTAGGTTATAAACCTGATAGGATTGTGAGGATGACTGAGCAATATCTTGTGGGCTGGAGCAGGAACCAAGCTGACTCCAGCCTTTTTTCATGCAATCACAACTTCTATTAACATAAACAGCAAAGAACAGCAACAATAACTGCCTACATTTGCAGTCGTCTTCCAACACAACTTCCGAGAGAGAGTCCAGGAGCTCCTCCTCCTGGAGACACAGCTGGGCTCTGCCTCTTTATTTATTTATTTATTTATTTATTTAAAAGATTTCTATACCATCTTTCACAAATAATAATTTGACCAAAACGGTTTACAAATATTAGAATAACGTAAGGTAAGATAAAATAAAATAAATAAAATAAAAAATAAAAAACATCTAATAAAATAAAAAAAATAAAACACAAAAAGCAAATGAAAAACAGTAAAGTTAAGAAAAAGCATACAATGTATACTTTAAGCCCTAATTCTAGCTGATATGTTCTCAAATTAAATAATTAACTATACTAGATTTTACAAAAACAGAGTAAAGTCAGAATTTTAAAATAGAAAGAGCTAGGTTTAAAAAAAAAATAAATTTTTTTTCATATGGTTTTTAACAATATGCATCACCTGCCCAGCAGGGCTCCACCCACAGTGCTCGCTCCTTCTATGGGATTTGAGGTGGACCAGGCATCCAGCTTGGTCCCGCCCAGGTTAAGGAGGGACACTGAAGGCACCCCTTCACAGACCCATTTAAGAAGATCTTCTCCTGCAATGTTTGATAAGATATACGTCCACAATTGGAAATGGTCCTTTCCAACCAGGTAAAAATTTACTTTCCTTTGCCTTATTTTTGCCAAAATTGTATTAAAACATTTTATCACCAATTTCAAACTCCACGGATCATAGAAGGCTTTACTACTTCTGACAGCCAGGCATGTGCACCCTCAAACATGTTTGTATTGTGTTTTGATGTATTTATTTATTTATTTAAAATTCTTTATTGGGTCAAAGAAACAAAACAGACATGAGAGTGATTTAATATTTATTTCTGTTCAGTTCATTTGTCAAACAAAAATAAACATTTAAAAATTCCCCTAGAACAGAACAAAACAAAAAAAAAAAACTAAAAGGAGCCTCCTCAGGACCCCTCCCACACCCCCTCCCACGTGCTCCCTATAAAGGTTGCTGGGACTAGGGATCAACCCGACCCCTACCTAACCCTATCCATGGGGTTCCTGGATCATCAAAGGGTCAGCAGGGATGCCCACTCACCTCCTGCCCTCCGACTTCATTTGAAAATGGCACTGCCTGGCCCCATGACCGGCATGAGTCTCAGGGGTGATCCACAATGTCTGTGCATGGAAATATTTCTTATTGGTCCTGGAATGGCAGACGGCTTTCAGAGAGAAAGAGGTAGCAGATGGTTCTCAGCAAGTTCCAGACAAGTTCTGATAAGGTGATAAATGGCTTGCAACACATGTATGGTTAATGTTAAATTTTTATTTTTTATTTAAAAACTTTTCTATACCGTCGCTAAGTTATATACCATCGCAACGGTTTACAAATAGGCACATAGACTAAGGTTAGTAAATGTAGGATATCGTGCATTCTAACAGGTGCCAATAAAGTTCGGTTACAATTTCATAAATAAAATCATTATTTGAGTAATGTTGGTCAAGTCCAGGTATATTATTGAGTTCCTTGTAAACCGATATGATATGATCTGTATCATGAATGTCGGTATAAAAAAGTACTAAATAAATAAATACACAGGCAGAGGCTACAGCAAGTGTACCGGGGTGGCAGACAGGAACTTGGCAGCAGACATGGACAAGAGTTTAAGAAAGGTTTAGGAGGAAAACCCTGTCCTTTGGTTTCTTTTCCAGATAGTTCATTAGTTAGCTCCCTTGTTTTTTATGGCACTTTGGGGTCCTCACATAGCTGCCCATGATCACAGAAAGGTAAGCATGGTCCATTGGTATATCATTGCCGGGTTTAAGGAGTTGATTTCTTCTTAGCTGGCAGATTCATATGACGGTGGACGTGCTGCTTGCAGACACAGCTTGTTGACACTGAATGTGCTGCCTAGAAGGAGGAGTACTCTAGTGCTTAGACCAGGGTTCAAATCCTGCTGTTGCTCCTTGTGACCTAGGGCAAGTCACTTTACCCTCCGTTGCCTCATCTACAAAATTAGCTTATAAGCCCTGTGGGGATAAGGAAATACCTACAGTACCTGAATGTAATCTGCTTTGATGTACACTTTGAAGTGCTGAAACGTGGAATATAAAAATCATAGTCTGGAAGCATCCATCTTGTTTGCTTGGAATATTCTTGTTTGGTTCAACTGACAGAAACACACAGCACCTTTAAGAGTGACTGGTGCTAGGCACTGCAATACAAACGAGAATGGACAGAAAAACTGGGAGAAAGAGAGAGACACACTCATGCATGCAGGAGGAGGAGACTTGCATAAGAAGGGATGGGAGAAACACATACACACAAGGATGGAGACCAAGAGAGCCTGTGAGTAAAGCACTACTTATGTCTGCAGCCCAAATTCTGCTCCATTTGGATCTGGTGGGCCACAACTATGGGTAAGATGCAAGTGGGAGAATCCGGGGTCTTTGCCTAGGTCCAGGCCCAATGCTGGTGCCTCAGCTGAGACCTGAGCAAAAGCCTAAGCTCCAAACATTTTCCCGAATCCAGGAGACCTTCCGTCCCCCACTTATCTTGTCCATGGTGGATACGATGCCGGGGCTCAGGCAAAGGACCAATGCTGGTGCCTAGCTTGAAGGCTGGGTCCCAATGCTTGGGCCATGGCCTACGCCAACACCAGGCCTGACATTGGGGCCCAATATGGAAGGCAGGTCCCAACACCAGGGCCTTGGCCCAGGCCCAGAGGCTGGAGCCTAGGCCTCATACATCGACGCCTTCTTCTTTCTTGTTTCATCTTCAGAAGGACTATGTACACTGGGGACTCTCTGAAGTAAATTAATTCAGCCACCTTCCTTCTCAGCAGAGGGTGCCATTTTGGTATATGACAGTTTATTTAAACCGCCATACACTAAAATGGCGCCCTCTACTAAGGACTGGAGCACAGACCGAGGCCCAGGCATTGGGACCTGAGCTCCTGACTTGGCCCTGATATTAGGCCTGGGCCAAAGAATCAGGACCAGGCCTTCAAATCTGGTCTTTGCATAGGGCCTAGACTTAGGTCACAGCAACCTACCGTGGCCTAGGCCTACACAAAGCTGAGGCTTCAGCCTGGGACAAGGGAGGATCTTGGCCCAAGCATTTTTCTGGGTGGGAAGGATGGTTCCTGGGGACGGGAAGCCTCAGGAGGTCCATTTCTTTTTTTAAATTTGTTTTTGGGTTGTTGTTGTTTTACTATTTTGTTTTGCAAACTAAAGAAAACAAAATAAGCATTAAATGAAATTAGTGGAAAAAACATCCCAATAACGGAATTAAAAAACAAAGTTTTTTCCCATCACATCCCTAATGTGAGGGAGAGAGGGTGTGAGAGCGAGAGAGCATATGCGTGTGTATGTGTATAAGTGAGAGAGCATATGCGTGTGTATGTGTATAAGTGAGAGAGCATATGCGTGTGTATGTGTATAAGTGAGAGAGCATATGCGTGTGTATGTGTATAAGTGAGAGAGCATATGAGTGTGTATGTGTATAAGTGAGAGAGCATATGCGTGTGTATGTGTATAAGTGAGAGAGCATATGAGTGTGTATGTGTATAAGTGAGAGAGCATATGAGTGTGTATGTGTATAAGTGAGAGAGCATATGCGTGTGTATGTGTATAAGTGAGAGAGCATATGAGTGTGTATGTGTATAAGTGAGAGAGCATATGCGTGTGTATGTGTATAAGTGAGAGAGCATATGAGTGTGTATGTGTATAAGTGAGAGAGCATATGCGTGTGTATGTGTATAAGTGAGAGAGCATATGAGTGTGTATGTGTATAAGTGAGAGAGCATATGAGTGTGTATGTGTATAAGTGAGAGAGCAAATGAGTGTGTATATGAGAGAGAAAGGAGAACATTTGTGTACAATAATCCCTGCTCCCCATCCCATCAACTAATCCATGACAATTTCAAAGATCTGGAAATCAAAATTCCTGAGGTATGGAGAGTGGCTGATTTCATATCCTTGTTAATTTTAATCTTTGGGTGTTATTTGATGTGTTTGGTATTTTTCAATATTCTTTTTGGAGGTTGTAACATTTTACTTTTATTTTTATGAGTTTTTAATAATTGGATGTTATTCTATTTGTCAGCTATTTTGAAATATTTTTTTAATAGTATGGTTTTAATATTATTGATGTTTTAGAATTCTTGATTTTGTTATTTTATGAAGAAGGGCCGTGTTTCTATTTTCCCACTGCATACAGAGTTTAGTGTTATGGTTTCCAGTTCTATTTTTGTCTGCACATTTTTAATTTTTGCTTTATGGTCTCTTCATTCTTTATTTGGCGGGGTCTGTGTGCTCTGCATGCATGATCAAACTGAAGGAACTAAAAAATGAAATTTCAGACCTATTAGTAAAAATTTGTAACCTATCATTAAAATCATCCATTGTACCTGAAGACTGGAGGATAGCAAATGTAACCCCAATATTTAAAAAGGGTTCCAGGGGCGATCCGGGAAACTACAGACCAGTTAGCCTGACTTCAGTGCCAGGGAAAATAGTGGAAAGTGTTCTAAACATCAAAATCACAGAACATATAGAAAGACATGGTTTAATGGAACAAAGTCAGCATGGCTTTACCCAAGGCAAGTCTTGCCTCACAAATCTGCTTCACTTTTTTGAAGGAGTTAATAAACATGTGGATAAAGGTGAACCGGTAGATGTAGTATACTTGGATTTTCAGAAGGCGTTTGACAAAGTTCCTCATGAGAGGCTTCTAGGAAAAGTAAAAAGTCATGGGATAGGTGGCGATGTCCTTTCTGGATTGCAAAGTGGCTAAAAGACAGGAAACAGTAGGATTAAATGGGCAATTTTCTCAGTGGAAGGGAGTGGACAGTGGAGTGCCTCAGGGATCTGTATTTGGACCCTTACTTTTCAATATATTTATAAATGATCTGGAAAGAAATATGACGAGTGAGATAATCAAATTTGCAGATGACACAAAATTGTTCAGAGTAGTTAAATCACAAGCAGATTGTGATAAATTGCAGGAAGACCTTGTGAGACTGGAAACTTGGGCATCCAAATGGCAGATGAAATTTAATGTGGATAAGTGCAAGGTGATGCATATAGGGAAAAATAACCCATGCTATAATTACACAATGTTGGGTTCCATATTAGGTGCTCCAACCCAAGAAAGAGATCTAGGCCTCATAGTGGATAACACATTGAAATCGTCGGTTCAGTGTGCTGCGGCAGTCAAAAAAGCAAACAGAATGTAGGGAATTATTAGAAAGGGAATGGTGAATAAAACAGAAAATGTCATAATGCCTCTGTATCGCTCCATGGTGAGACCGCACCTTGAATACTCTGTACAATTCTGGTCGCCGCATCTCAAAAAAGATATAATTGCGATGGAGAAGGTACAGAGAAGAGCTACCAAAATGATAAGGGGAATGGAACAACTCCCCTATGAGGAAAGACTAAAGAGGTTAGGACTTTTCAGCTTGGAGAAGAGACGACTGAGGGGGGATATGATAGAGGTCTTTAAGATCATGAGAGGTCTAGAACGGATAGATGTGAATCGGTTATTTACTCTTTCGGATAGTAGAAAGACTAGGGGACACTCCATGAAGTTAGCATGGGGCACATTTAAAACTAATTGGAGAAAGTTCTTTTTTACTCAACGCACAATTAAACTCTGGAATTTGCTGCCAGAGGATGTGGTTCGTGCAGTTAGTATAGCTGTGTTTAAAAAAGGATTGGATAAGTTCTTGGAGGAGAAGTCCATTACCTGCTATTAAGTTCACTTAGGGGTGGATTTTAAAACCCCTGCGCGCTAGCGCGCCTATTTTGCATAGGCGCGCTAGCGAGCGTAAAGCCCCGGGATGCGCGTAAGTCCCGGGGCTTTCGAAACGGGGAGGGAGGGGGAGTGTCCGGGGCGTTCCCGAAACGCTGCGGCGTTTCGGGGGCGTGCCGTGGCGTTTCGGGAGCGGGCCCGGGGGCATGGCGCCGGCCCGGGGGCGTGATCGAGGCCTCTGGACCACGCCCCCGGGACCGGAGGACGGAGCGGGGCTGCCAGCGACGCGCGCAAAGTTAAAGGGGGGGGGTTTAGATAGGGCCGGGGGAGTGGGTTAGGTAGGGGAAGGGAGGGGAAGGTGGGGGGAGGGCGAAGAAAAGTTCCCTCTGAGGCCGCTCCGAAATCGGAGCGGCCTCGGAGGGAACAGGCAGCGTGCGCTGGGCTCGCCGCGCCCAGGTTGCACAAATGTGCAACCCCTTGCACGCGCCGACTCCGGATTTTATAAGATACGCGCGGCTACGCGCGTATCTTATAAAATCTGGTGTACTTTTGTTCGCGCTGGTGGCGCGAACAAAAGTACCGGCGCGCGTATTGTTTTAAAATCCGCCCCTTAGAGAATAGCCACTGCCATTAGCAATGGTTACATGGAATAGACTTAGTTTTTGGGTACTTGCCAGGTTCTTATGGCCTGGATTGGCCTCTGTTGGAAACAGGATGCTGGGCTTGATGGACCCTTGGTCTGACCCAGTATGGCATTTTCTTATGTTCTTATGTTCTTAACGCATTCTGATAGTGTGTCATTCCTGAATAGGGTTCTATAGCAGCTAGACCTATTCTGTTTTCTAATAGGAGGTATGTTAGTGTTTTAGGGCCTGGTGTAATATTTACAGCATTGCCTTTTCATAGGTAAGGTTGCTATTTGAGTACTGGCAGTAAGTGCTGTTTTGATATGGGAGATTTATTATATTGTAATTCATTTTAATCATGGCTTTGAGTGCCAAGCCTATTCAACATGCATTACAATAGGCATAATACCATATGGGTTCCAAGTGTCTTTTTTCTTTTTTAGCAGGGTTTTCTGATTGCTATACAATATGTATATTATATTTCCATGTACTGCTGTAAGTGATATTTTTATCTCAGAAAAATGAATGTCTTTCTTCATGTAAAATCTATTATTATAGATACATAATTTGTACTTGTGTTGGTGGGCCAGGGTGGGGAGGACAGGACTAGGACCTGGGGCTGAGGGTGAGGAGGCCGCGCAGAAGGCTGAAGGTTCTCCTAGGGCACCTAATACCCTTGTACCAGCCCTGCAGTGGATTGCGTTTCATTGGGTATTGCTTGCAGTATCGCCTTCCTGGGGATCTGCCAGATTATGTCAGTCTTCCAGGTTTGGATGACCACGTGTACAGAGGGTGATATTCTAACTTGATGACATAGTAAAAGAATAACATTGCTGCATATGCAAAATGTGTGCCGGGTGTATGGAATGAATGGTAGCCTTGCCATGGGTATGGATTACCCATCAATGACCACACAAGGCAATCCTCTGGTGAGGACTGTAGCCTTGCATTACCAGACTAGATAATGGGATTAGATAGATTAAGATGATTTACAGGTTCTAAGAAGACAGTCTGTATCCAAATTCGATTGTGTGCTTCCATGACTTTGAGGGGCAGTGGGGCTCACTGCATCGATCATTGGTGGTTTATTTGTGTTTCATTCCTATAAGAAAATTAATTTCTCTTCTTCTTTCAAGTGTTTTCTGCATGCAGGTACCTCTTAGTCTTGAGATGTTTGTGGTGGATAGCCAGCAGCATTGGACCAGTATTGCTGATATATTTCTGGGTTAGCTGAAGAGTTCTACATTAGAATTACTCACATCCTGAGCATATCTTGGGTGGCAACATACAGAGGTATGAACTGTTCACCACTGCCTCAGTCTGTAAAACATTCAGAGTAGAGCTAAGCTTTGCAGACCACAAACATACGGGCCGATATAGTAAAAATCGCGGGAGAGCAGTGTGCGCAATTCAGTAATTTAATTTATTTAACTTAGGGCCGGTGGTAAAAAGAGGCGCTAGGGACACTAGCGCGTCCCTAACGCCTCTTTTCAGACAGGAGCGGCGGCTGTCAGCGGGTTTAACAGCCGACGCTCTATTTTGCCGGTGTCGGTTCTCGAGCCCGCTGACAGCCATGGGTTCGGAAACCAGATGCCGGCAAAATTGAGCGCCCGGTTTTCAACCCGCGAGCCGCAGGCCTATTTCAAATTTTTTGTTTCCTACTTTTTTTTAACTTTCGGGACCTCCGACTTTATATCGCCATGATATTAAGTTGGAGAGTGCACAGAAAAGCAGTTTTTACTGCTTTTCTGTGCACTTCCCTGGCGCCAGCAGAAATTAACGCCTACCTTTGGGTAGGTGCTAATTTCTTAATGTAAAATGTGCGGCTTGGCTGCACATTTTACTTACTGAATCGCGAGGGAATACCGAATAGGGCCATCAACATGCATTTGCATGTTGCGGGCGCTATTAGGTTCGGGGGGGTTGGACGCGTGTTTTCGACACGCTATTACCCCGTACTGAATAAGGGGTAAAGCTAGCATGTTGAAAGTGCACGTCCAATCGCGGTTAACAGTGCGCTCCGCCATAGCCTTTGAAAATCTGCCCCTATAGGTCTACCCGGCGGTTTGTAAAGGGTCTTGTGTATTTTAGGCAATACATACAGAACCGGAATTTTTGGACAATCTACTGTCAGGATGTCTAGATGTAATCCATGCTTTCAGGAATGCCTCCTCCACCATGGCATCTATCATCAATTTTAAACCCCCAGTTGGGTCTCCAACTAACTGTCTGTAATATACATCATCACCCAATTGACGTAGTACTTCATCTCTATAATCCTGTACATTCATGACAACAGTAGCACCACCCTTATCAGCACTTATGATAACTATAAGGGGATTATCAGTCAATTCTTTTAAAACTCTCTTCTCTGCATTAGACAGGTTTAAATCATCTGTCGTGGGAAAATTTTGCAGTTCTTCAAGATCCTTTAAAACCAAATCCCTAAAAGTGCTGATTACTGGGTCCAAAACTCCTGGTGGGTTCCATGTGGATCTGGGACTCACAATAGACTGATCTCTTTGTATATTTGGAGCCACAATTGTCTATTGAACCACTGTATATATTTCTCAATCTCAAATCTATTAAAATTTACTGTTGGCACAAATGAAAGACCTTTCTCAAGGACACCAAACTGTGATGATGTCAAAACCACAGTGGATAAATTAATCATTGTTGAGGATTGTCCTGCTGAGACCATGTTATTGGTCTCATCCGTTGGGTTGTGTTGGACATAGTTGTTTCTCCCGCATTTTTCTTTTCTAAAAATCTCACTTGTTTGTTTCATTTCGGAGGAAATGAGTTTTTTTGGTGCTCACTCAAAATGTCATTATCATATTCCAATGAATCCGATGAAGAGCTAGACCCTTCAAAGGACCGTGCCTTTTTATTTTTATTTCTTGTGTAATTAGGGTTCATCCAAAAATACACTGCACCACAAGAATAATCTTTCTCATCCCTTACAAATTTATCATACTTCATTTGTTTGACCTGTACTGCAAAGGGTCTAATGATATTCTCCAATTCTAAATTCTTTTGTTCAAACTCCAATACCGGCATTTCTGCCTTAGCTGTTTCTGTCAATTGCTCAATCTCCGATCTAATAGAAATATTAGATCTTTGTGTTTGTTCTATTATCAACAACATTAGTTCTAGAGAGCATTTATTTAAAATGCAGTTCCATTTTTGGAGAAACTCCTTGTCTTCAACATACAACAATGGTTCTTTATTAATTCGTAAGCCTTGGGGTATACGTTGTGATCTACAATATTCAATTAATGCACTCCCATGCATTTCGGTCCTAACCAATCGTTTCCGAAGCTGTGTGAGCTGTAAACAAATGTCAGTAACATCCAATCCACCAGCTGAACTTGAGACCTATAGTCTCCTCTAGGGGCTCTTTGTTTGAGCCCCTTTCAATTTTTGTGGATAAATTTCTAGCGCCCCTGGTTAGGGATTCGCCATCTTTTGTAAGAGATTCTTCTGACATGATTGTTCAACTTAATGCCTTGGCAGATGAAATATTCCCCTGTGAAAATCTGGCATTAGCTACTATAGATGTAGTAGCATTATATACAAATATCCCGCAGAAAGATGCTAGTAACATCATTAATGAGAATTTAAGGGAAGCGTTGGTGGTCAATCGCACACCAGTAGAATTCATCAGTGCCTTAGCTATTGGTATTGTACAACAACTATTTTCTTTTTGATGGGAAATATTATTTACAAACAAAAGGAATAGCAATGGGGGCCACAATGGCCCCCGATGTAGCCAATTTATACATGGGGAATTTTGAAGCAATTTGGCTGTCAGAGAATCCATTTAAATTACATGTAAAAACCTGGAAGTGCTTTATTGACGATGTCCTGATTGCCTGGCAAGGGGATGAGAGTGTGTTTGAAGAATTCATTCATTGGGCAGAGTTAGAATACGCTACAGTGGGAGCTAAGTATAATTTTTATGAAAAATAATATTTAACTTCAATAAAAATATTCGTTGAGAGATAATAAAGTGAATTCTAAGAATAGTTTGGGTTTAAGGGAAATTGGTTTTTAAATAAAATAAAAATTTTGTGGGAAGTTGCACAGAGACGTCAAATGATTACAGTGAAGTTACTAGACAAACTGCTGATACTGTTTGTGGCCCATTGCGTGGCGAGAGACAGTGGATTACGTAAGATTTACACTAAGTTCTGATGACGTTGTTCTATTGGTAAAAATTGGTTATATTTATGGTTTGATAATAAATAAGATATTTCCTCTCTATGATTGATTTTGTGAATGTTTCTGTTTTTTCATTGTTGCCCTGCATATAGTATCGAGCTTCTTGTGGTTTTCAATTTAGTTTGTATCTGCACATTTCTATTTATACTTTATTGTTTCCTTATTCTGTATGTGTAGTGCAGATGTGAATGAGGTGACATATTCTGCAAGCATGTAGTTTCCATGTAGTGGTCTAGAGTAGGAGGTGTATTGATGTTTTAGGGCCTGGTATATTTGCAGTGTGTTGCGATACTGCTCACAGGCCTAGCCGCGAGCAGCCTCTCACTTCTCTCCAAGGCCGCCCCCAACGCTGTCTCTTGTGGCCTGGAGCTGCCGCCATCTCTCCCTGCTGAGTGGTGGCGGGGAGCTGCCACTGTGTCTTCGCACACCCATGTGGCATGGAGCCGCCATTCCACTCTACTCCTACGATCGGATTCCGCCGCTTCCAGCCTCCTCTTCGTGGCCCGGGCCGCTGTCACCATCCTCTCCTGCACAGTGGAGCCACAGGTGATGCAGGAACCTGGCTTCGCGGCCTAGTGCCACTCCTGCTTCTTCTTTGCGGCATGGATGCTGCTGTCTGTGGTCCTGCCTCCTAGGCATGCAGCCACGCCTGTCCTGCCTATTTAAAGGGCCCGTGGCGGGGAAGGTCCCATGGCCCTATCTGATGCTGTCATCTGGGCGTTTCCACTTCAGCTTTATAAAAGGACCCTTCACCAGTCCTCCCGCGCCTTCGCAAGGAGCCAGTCTGCTGCTGGACTTCTCATCGTCTTCAGCTTCTTCAAGGCACTCCATTCTTCATGGGAATTCACTTGTCATCTTCATCTGTGGTTCCTAGTCCTTCGTCCTATGTTTGTCCATGGTTCCTGGTCTCTCGTCAGATCCTGTGTCTTTGTCTTCAGATGTTCCAGATTTTCCTGTCTTCACATGTCCCTGATGTCTTTGTCTTCAGATATCATGTCTCCAGACGTCCTATCTCTCTTTGGTTGCCTGGTCCTCGGATGTTCCTGGTTCCGGATTCGACTTCTAGCACTCCTGCCCATTTCTGCTTCTAGATGATCTTCTGGTGCGTCTTCCACTCTGGGCCTGAAGTTTCACCTTCTTCTTGGATGACCTGTCAGTTGTGTCGCTCACGCTTGGTCACTGAAGCCTCTGCCTGGGCTGGATCCTGCTTTGAGTGTCACCCAGATTCCTCTTCATTCTGAGTTTTAACCTGCTGTCATCTATCCCTTCATCAAGTGTCCTCGTCGATGTTCCTCTCGTCTGATGTCCTTTCTCCAGATGTCCTAGTACACCCTGGCTCTTTATTTTGGATGTCTCAGGTTCCGGCGCCAGCCCTAGCCTTCCCAACAGACCTCGCTTCAAGTTGACCTTCTGGTGCGTCTTCCACGCTGGGTCTGAATTTTCGCCTTCTTCTGTATGACCTGTCAGGTGCGTTGATCACACTGGGTCACTGAACTCTTCTCTGGCTGGACTCTGCCTCGAGAGCTGCCCGAGTTCTCCTCTTCATCCTGAGCTTCTGCCTGCCTTGCCTAGTGTCTTCACCTCGACCAAGACTCCAAGTGTCTTCGTTTTGTTCCTGTCTTTGTCTCATTCTTATTCCAGTACCATCACCTGTCCTCGACCTCTGTCCATCCTGTCGCATCTACCAATTCCAGGTGGCAGGTCCGAAAGGGCTATCAAGTGGCTGGAGGGCTACCCCAGAAACCAGCATTGCATTGCTGGGTCTCTTCTGGTGCATTCAGGTTCGGCAGAGGTCAGGGCTCCTGGTCTTCAGCCTGCCCACCCATGCTTGGACACGTCTTGCCTGCCTCGGTGCTTCCTCAGAGCTCCTCTGCAGTCACGCCGTGATCCAAGGGCACACCAACCTCCCAGGAATCGGGACTGCTCCCTAGCGCTCCCCCAACACAGTGTTGCCTTTTCATAGGTAGGATTATTACTGTTTAAATCCCAGCAATCAGTGCCATTTTGGTACATGAGAACATAAGAACATAAGAACATAAGAAAATGCCATACTGGGTCAGACCAAGGGTCCATCAAGCCCAGCATCCTGTTTCCAACAGTGGCCAATCCAGGCCATAAGAACCTGGCAAGTACCCAAAAACTAAGTCTATTCCATGTAACCATTGCTAATGGCAGTGGCTATTCTCTAAGTGAACTTAATAGCAGGTAATGGACTTCTCCTCCAAGAACTTATCCAATCCTTTTTTAAACACAGCTATACTAACTGCACGAACCACATTCTCTGGCAACAAATTCCAGAGTTTAATTGTGCGTTGAGTAAAAAAGAACTTTCTCCGATTAGTTTTAAATGTGCCCCATGCTAACTTCATGGAGTGTCCCCTAGTCCTTCTACTATCCGAAAGAGTAAATAACCGATTCACATCTACCCGTTCTAGACCTCTCATGATTTTCAACACCTCTATCATATCCCCCCTCAGTCGTCTCTTCTCCAAGCTGTGATTTAATTTACTCATAGCTTTTTGAGGCCAAGTCCACAACCAGCATACATTACAGTAGGCCGAATGCCATATTGGCTTCAAGTGTCCTTTTTGCAGAGCTTTCTGGTTGGCACCAGATAACTGCATTTAAATATATTATAAATGTGCAAGTGATAATTTTAGCTCAGAACATTGTACTTTGAATGGCCTTTTTCATATACATTTGTTTTTTATAAATACATAATTTTTAGATTTTGCGTGGGGAGGGCGTAAGAGGGAGCCGAGAGGGACGGAAAGCTGTAAGGTTTATCTAGGATGCCTTGCATCTTTGTGCCGGTCCTGGGTACATGGCTAGATTTCCTTGTCAGGGTTCATGAAGAAAGCTGGAGCTTTTATTGATTTCACTTGAAAAACTGTCTTGGGGTGTTTGATCCACTTGTGTGGAGCCTGGATGTGTCACGGTTGCCACAGTTACTAATATTTGGCTATTTCTTTTACTCCTCAGCAGTTTATTTAAGCTTTTTTGTGGCAGATTAGGTGAAACAAGCGAGGACAGACTGATTCTGATTAGTATGAGGTCCTACCAGGAATTCAGATAAACTTTAACCCGTGATAGAATTTCTGGAGTTGACAAAATAAGTAACGCGCAGAGATTTAATAGCATGCAAAACAGGATAGTCTTCCTTCCAGACCTGAGCATTAAGGGCCTGGTTTCTTCCCGTTAGTGGAAAATTAAACATTGCGAGTTGCGTAATGTGGCAAGATTGTTTTTTTTGTTTTGTTTTTTTTTTACAGCACTTGGCTTCACATCTAATTGGACTTCTACCTTTGCAGACTTTCAATATTGAATTTATCTCAGTAAGCGCCAAGCATTTGTTTTGAGAAGTTAGGACTCTTTTCTAAATTATAAATCTCTAGCTAACCCAGCATAGTGGATCTCATTGTATCTAAGTGTATGCCCCTCCCCCCAACCCCGCTTCTTACAAGGGGGGGTGACACTTCCAAGGCCTGCTGAGTACTGACTCACTCATTTCAGGGTGGAGGGGTTCACGTGTTCTGTGACGAGGACAGGCTTAACCTGAAGGAACTACAAAAGGATCTCCCTCTCAGAAACAGGCTACAGTCAAAGTCTTGTATTGTGAACAAAAAGTAGAGTTTACTGGGAAAAAAACACCTTTCAGAATGTAAAAATGTACACAGTCTGCAGTACAGAAATCAAAATGCAAGACGGAAACTCACCTAAGGGCAGTTTAGATCCTTATTCAGCTTAAATAATACTTATGGACCTTCATTTTTTGTTTTATAATTTTTATTTTTCCTGGGGCTTTATTACGTGATAAAAACAAAAAGCAAGAGAAAATCAGTGGGAAAAGGTTTTTCATCACCTTTGTGGGAGAATATTAGAGTTTATTTTGGTGGACAGAAACCTCTCAGTGTCCCATTCTCTCCCATCCCACCCATATTTATTTATTTATTTATTTATTTATTTATTTATTTATTTTAAATTCTTTTCTATACCGTCATTAAGCTGGGAGCCGTCACAACGGTTATCAATGAGGCACATAAATTAAGAACATAAGAACATAAGAAAATGCCATACTGGGTCAGACCAAGGGTCCATCAAGCCCAGCATCCTGTTTCCAACAGTGGCCAATCCAGGCCATAAGAACCTAGCAAGTACCCAAAAACTAAGTCTATTCCATGTAACCATTGCTAATGGCAGTGGCTATTCTCTAAGTGAACTTAATAGCAGGTAATGGACTTCTCCTCCAAGAACTTATCCAATCCTTTTTTAAACACAGCTATACTAACTGCACGAACCACATTCTCTGGCAACAAATTCCAGAGTTTAATTGTGCGTTGAGTAAAAAAGAACTTTCTCCGATTAGTTTTAAATGTGCCCCATGCTAACTTCATGGAGTGTCCCCTAGTCTTTCTACTATCCGAAAGAGTAAATAATAAATTAATGTTGCTAAATGCGTTTATTATACCAACTAGACAGGTGCCTGTAAGTTATGGTACAGAGTTTCATAACTATAGGGTGATAAGTGTGATAGATATGCTTAGATTTATTAGAACAGTTTTTAACAATATATATAATCAAATGATTCAGCAGGTGATTCTGATCCCTTTATTCCTCTTCCCAATATTTCCCCTTTTTCTCCCACTCTCCTTCCGCTCTTTCATCAGTTCCCTTTCTAAAAACCACCTTCCTCCCTCCCCACAACACTCTCCCCAAAACCCCTTCTCCATCCAATAATCCCCACCTTTCTCTCACCCCTCACAGTATTCCCCCCCCCCCTCCCTCACAAAATCTCCCTCCCCCCAAACATTATTCCTTCTTACCGGCTGTGGTCACCCCGGGCTTCTCCGTTTTCGGCAGCAAGTTTGTGTTCCCGCACTCTGCAGTGCAGCCTTGCACTGCCCTTCTGAGTCTGGTGGGGGGCTGAAGAGAGAAGCAGCAGGAGCAGATCGGGCCTCATGGCCAAAGAGAAGCATGGGCCCAGACAAAGATGAGCCATGTCCTCTCCACATTGAAGAGAGGAGACCTCCTGTTGGTGCAAGATCTGAAGCTGCTTCTACTGACTTCATATTCTGGGGAGAGAAAAAAAGAGTGAGTGTGTATGAGTATATGAAAGTTCATGTATCAACATGTGTGAGCATGTGGAAGAGAGAGCGAGCATGTGTATATGTGTGTGTGTGATCATGTGGGAGAGAGCATTTGTGTGTGAGATGTGGAGAGACAGCATATGTTTGTAATCATCTGGGAGAGGGAACATGGGTTTGCATATGTGATCCTGGGGCAAGAGAGCACGTGTGCGTATGAGAGCATGTGTGTAGGAGAACATGTGGGAAAGAGGGTGTATGAGAGCATGTGTGTGAGATCATTTGGAGGAGAAACAGCATGTGTTTGTGTGTGTGTGTGGTAGAGAGCATTGTGTGTGATCATGTGGTGACCATGTGTGTGGGGCAGCATGAGTGTATGAGAACATGTGAGAAAGAGAGAGGGGTGTGTGTGTGAGCATCTGAGGGAGAGAGAGTGCATGTATGAACATGTGTGAGAAAGACAGTTTGTATGTATTGGAGAGTACATGTAAGAGAGAGAGAGAGAAAGTAGGAGTCACGTCGGCCCCATACTGAGGTTGGTCAGCATCTCTGAGGCCATGGGGTGGGGCGTGATTCAACCAATTAGCCCTCTATTGTGTCCAAAGAAATGGCCCTCTAGCAGAGCTGCCACGGATCCCATCCCTTGGCAGCCCAGAAGAGGAGACCCAGCTGCAGGGCTGCCGCGGACCAGGCTTAGAGGGGAGGCTGGGGCCCGATTGGTGTGTGTGCGAAAGAGAATGCTTGTGTGTGAGAGCATCAGCCTGTATGTGCATGAGAAAAAAAGACAGAGTGTGAGCATGAGAGCTGTGTGTGTCTGTGAGATGGAGACAGGGTGTATGAGTGAGAACCTGTGTGTATGTGAGATGGAGACAGCATATAAGAGTGTGAGCCTGTGTGTGTGTATGTGAGAGAGTGAAAGCCTGTGTGTGCCTGAGAAAGACAGCATGTGAGAAGGAGACCTGTGTGTGTCTGTGAGATGGAGACAGGGTGTGTGAGTGAGAACCTGTATGTATGTGAGATGGAGATAACATATGAGAGTGAGAGCCTGTGTGTGTGAGAGAGAGAGTGAAAGCCTGTGTGTGCCTGAGAAAGAAAGACAGCATGTGACAAGGAGAGCTGTGTGTGTCTGTGAGATGGAGACAGCATGTGAGAAGGAGAGCTATGGGTGTCTGTGAGATGGAGACAGCGTATGAGAGTGAGAGCCTGTGTGTGTGCTTGAGGAAGAAAGGGAAGAAGAAGAAACAGAAAAATAGACCCTGAAAAAGGAATTGGGAAAAAACAAGAAGAGGAACATGAAAAAGGGGCCGGGACCAGAAAGTTAGAAAAGCAATATCAGACAACAAAGGTAAAAATAAAAAAATTAGCCCATTTTATTTTGATATTTTAGTGACTGGCATATGGTATCTTTGGGAATGTGCATTATATATTTATATTTTGTTTTGGGGTTTTTTTTTCAGTTTTCCACTGCTCAGAGTCTGGTTTCTCTGCCTTTCCATTTCAGTTTTGTTTGCATGTTTCTGTTTCTTTTTTTTTTTTTAATTCTTTATTTATCAATTTTAAACATAATTATAGACAGTAAACATACTTGTCAATGATATGGCAATATACCAAATAACAACCAAAAGAGCCAAGCAATCCCGTCAAGAAAATCAGACAAACAAAAAGGGGAAAGCAAATCCTAAACTTTCATTCAATTGCTCACTTGCTGATTTGTAAAACTTATGAATTTTTTAGTTTTTTAATTTTAACTTTTTTATAAATTTTTAATTTTTTAATTCTTTGTGTGTTTCATATATTTTTTATTTTATGTATTATTTTTTTGAGACGACTGTTTGATTGGAAAAATTATATATTGAAAAAGTGAACTGCATCAGCAAGCCAGTCGGCGTCTTTCCCGAGAATCTGAAGAGCGCCCGGTCTTCTCAATCACTTGCAGTCACTTTAAATATATAGTCACTCTGACGACATGTAAATCAATCAAAGTCACTCTGATGACATGTAAATCAATCAATCAAATATATCAAAGAATTTTGTGTGAAGAGTTCAGTGCACGCCACTTGGCGGTTAAAACTCCAAAGTTGATGCATACACTTTCATGTAAATTAGACGGTCTGTGAGTGTACTCACAGACCGTCTCCATCTCACAGACACACATAGCTCTCCTTCTCACATGCTGTCTCCATCTCACAGACCTTCTAATTTACATGAAAGTGTCTGCATCAACTTTGGAGTTTTAACCGCCAAGTGGCGTGCACTGAACTCTTCACACAAAATTCTTTAATATATTTGATTGATTGATTTACATGTCAAGCAGGGCTTTTAAAATCCGCCCGTAAGGGGATTAGCACCTTCACAACTTGCATCCAACACGGAGTGAATCTAATAGCACTCATCACATGCAAAGGCTCCTAGCCTTTCCCGGCTCCTAGACCATTTCTGCCAACATAGCCAGATAACTTAACAGGATATATTCAAAAGATATCCAATTAAGTAGCTCTGTTTAGACCAAAAAAATGGACCTCCATCAAAATTTCAAATAAGGCCCTGTTGGGCCATGCACCCCCCACCCCCAGCCCACTCCTAAATTTGAAATCATGTCCCAGTTCTTCTCCCACCCCTATCCTGGTTCAGTAAATATAATAAGACTGCAGCTCCCACCCCAACCTTCCACCCCCCAGGACCCCATCCCCAACATAGTATCCAATCAGCTGTTCTTAAATCCATATTAATACATAAACCAGCAGAGTGTCAGATAATCATGTTATAATGCTAGAGTTAATCTCTAGAGGTTGGCTTCAAGCCCCTACTCTCTGTTTATACCGCTCTACCGTGGTCTCTCCCACTTTTCATTTCCTATTCCCAGTTGCTCGCCCTTGTTATAATGTAATTTTTGCTTTCTTCTACCACTCTGTTTCCTCTATTTGAGGTTTTGACTTGTTATTGTTAATGAGCTATTGTTCTATGTAAATCGAGTTGGTTTGATCTGTATCAAGAAAGTCGGTATATAAAAACCCCTAAATAAATAAATAAATAAATAGACACATGTGAATGAGGCTATTAGGTATTCACTCCTGATGAAAAAAAAATGTGCATCTAGGACGCGCATTTAGCGATCAGAAATGTACGTTAATAGCTGAGCGCTCTTAAAACTAGTACAGAAAAGCAGAAAACAACTGCTTTTCTGTACTGCCTCCTACTTAATATCATTGCGATATTAAGTAGGAGGAAAAACTAAACTAACTAAAGTTAAAAAAAAACAGGGCCTCTGTTGGAAACAGGATGCTGGTTTGCTGGGCTTGATGGACCCTTGGTCTGACCCAGCATGGCATTTTCTTATGTTCTTATATTCTTTTCCTTTCATCTCATTTCTCATTGCTAATTTTCACCCATTCCTACTTGCTCTTTAGTTATTACTGCCCCAGCTTTTCACTTCCCTACCTCTACTTTTCATTGCCCTCCTCAGCTCTTCATCTCCCCATCAGTGATCTCCAGATTCACTGTAGACCTAATACAATGTGGCTCAATATAACACGGAATGGTTTATGACACGGTGAAAGGTTGGTTACCAAGTTTTTCAATATTAAAATACATTTCTTGTTATTTCATGATTTTTTTAAATTAATAATGATAGAGTGCAGATGCTTTGTTCTTAGCTGTTACATTCTGGCTGGTCACAGGGAGACCCACGTCCAGCCAAACTCACCCCCAACGCTGCTGGGCCTTGAACCTGCCACTGGGATACTGGCGGTGAAGACATTGTCCAATGGCATTAGGTGCCTATGGTGTGGATGCCACCATCTTGCCTCTTCCGCAGCTCTCTCTAGCTGCATGCGTGCAGATCGCACCCTCCTTTTTTAGTTCTGCGGCAAGAAGGTCTCTGGAGGCACCCAGTAACGAAGTCAGTGTGGCCACGCTCCAAGCCCTTGCCTGTTTCCCCCTGTCTTTTACCCACTCTCTACTCCCCCTTTTCCATTCTCTGAATTTATCCAATCCCCAGTCCTCATCTATTTTCTTCTGCCTCTTCTACCCTTACCCACTGAAGATCGTTCTCTGAGGCTCACCCTCTCCCATGGTTCCAGTAACTGGTCCTTTCTCCCTCTTCATTATTTCTTCTTTTGCTTCCTCCATCTTTGTGTTCTTTATCTCTCTCTCTCTGCCCCTTTCGTCCCCAGATTTGGTCTGCTCCAGCTTTGATCCCTGTATACTCTCAGTCTTCTCTCCACCCAAATGCAGTACTCTCTCCCTCTCTGTTCAAACAATCTCAGTCCTTTCCCTCTCTATTTGTGGTCATCTCTCTCCATTTTCCTCCTTCCCTATCCTGAGTCCCATCCCTTTATCCTGGATCCTCTCTCTCACTTCATAGTCCCATCTCAAGTCATCCTTCCCGTCCCCTGACCCACTCCATTTACAGTCTCCTTCCTTCTTTCCCCCACCATCCTCTCCCTATCCCTCTACCACTCCATGTAGAGTTGCCCTCTCCCCCATTACTCCATATAATGTAAATCTTCTCTGTTCTCCTGTTTCAATCTTCTCCCCTGCATTCCTGTGGTTGTATCTCCAGCTCTTCTTTGCACCCCCCTGCATATGTAGCCAGGAAGAGCTTTAGCATTAGTGACACTTAATAGCGCATCAGCTTTTTCTGATGCACAGAGCCAGTCTTAGGGTTTGAGTTATGAGATCCCATAATCTCATGGTTCATATTACAAGACTTGCTAGCATAGTAGAAGAAGCCAATGCACTATTTTAGCACCACTCCTCCTGCCAGCTGTGCACGTGACAGGGGAGATATAGAGGCAGACCTGATTCATCAGACCTTGGAGAGACTAAGATCACTGCTGCCCAGTCTACCAACTGAACACCCAAATGGATTTTGCTGGCAGCACCCAAATCACTCCTCATCTCATGGCATTCCAGGTGACTGCCCAGCTTGCCCTGCCCAAAGGCCAGCCTTAACTAACTGGCAGAAGAAAGCTGGTTTCCCTCCTGCTGATTGCAATGCCAAATCCAAAATGGAGTTATGGATACTGATCTGAACATCAAAGCTAGTGCTTAGCTCGACTATCGCAGATGGGAAGAAACAGGTAAATAGGGTGGGTCAATTGGTACCTTTATTTTCCCTAACATGCTATATTAGTATGTTACTGGGACATCAATATTCAAAGGCTTGGTCTGGCTAACTTTTGTAGTTTGTAGTGGCTTAAAAATTTTCTTTCATTTCTGATTAAATTTCGTCTGGATAAATTGTCCATTCAAAATGATCCCAGGTACAAAGAGATGGTGCTGGGGGATTTCCCAGGGATGATTTCACTTTGTCTGGGCAGCACTGTGCCTGAACAAATTTACCTGGATAACTCTAGTTGGACAAATCACTATCCTATTGTTAACCCACACATCTTTGCCCGGGTAACTTTAAACCAGATATTCAGCCTGGCCACATTTAGGATGGATATGCAGATAAAAGTTGTCTGGGGAACTACCCAATGACAGTCACCTGAATATTGACATCTATAAATACACTTTTAGTACTATAAAGCAAAGAAATCAACTTGTATTAATGTTTGTCGAAAGAGAAGTTAATTTACATACTGTCACAGGCTAGTTGTTGTTTTGTCAGCATAACATTTTCTAGTCTCTGCTCAATGGAGGAAATTCCCTTCCCGGCAGGTTCCATTCTACAGAAAGACTCAGGATTCGGTTGCAGTTCGTCACATGATGTGATATTTTCAGAAGCAGTTTATCAGGGCACTTATCTATATGTAACTGAAAGGGCTAATGTAAATATGTGCATTATTGTTTCATAGATCTTTAATCAGCTTTATGCATGTCTCATGCCAGGGAATCTACAAATAAACTGTTCCTTAGCAAGCTACAGTGAGCCCAGAAAGCCCCCCTGTCTCCTTACCAAGGACTGATGTGAAAACAAATGAAATACTAGGAAAGGAGACAATAAATTCCAAGGGAGGAGATCCTGCTGTATCATGAATGTTACTAAAATTACTTCTCCCTATTTCAGCAGCCCATGGTGAGCAACCTAAAGGTAGAGCAGAGTATTCCTGTACGTACTGCCCAGGGGACGATGTACGGTCTTGGGGAAAGAGGGGTAATAATCAAATGTTTTATATGTTTTACAGGAGGGATATAGAATATTAATGAATGAAACAATGCAGTTTGATTATTGCCCCATCCACGCCCCCGGTGCAGTTAGGAGCACAGAAAAGGCTGGTCAGAATTAGGGGACTGGGAAGTGAAAGTGTGCACGAAGATGTTGCTTTTAAATCTCCTCAGCAGGTAACTTTGTGCGCCAGCTGCAGTTTCCATTTGAGATGGAGCTTGCGGTTTCACAATCTGACTGTGAGCTCCGTGAAGAGCAGGAAAATTGCAGGGAGCCATTACATCAGCATTTCTGACTTTATTTCTCCTTGCTGGTTTATTACATTTTCATTTTCTAGCTCTCTTAAGACAGACAAGACAGATAGCAGCCTTTCATCAGTCGAACATTATTATATTTAAAGCAAGCCCAGATTTAGGAAAAATAGGTAACCGCTTATATGCCAGATTTTGAAGGCACCAATGCAAACCAAAGACGAGTCTGCTTCCAATTTTTTTAGGGCTGTGAGTCGGTACTCGGCCTGCGGGAGCCAAAATCGTAAATCCAGCTGTGATGCAAGCTGAAACAAACGGAGTCCTTCTATAAAATGAGAGTTTATATGCACACCATTTAGCTGTATTTCTGAGTGCCTGTCTTAATATATGTAAATTAGTACCCTATATGCAAGATCTTAAATGTTTATGCTAATTCTTGGCTACAGACCTCCTTTCTTTTCAGCAGAAGTTGCCTCATCAAAGCTTTTCAATTCTTTACACCAGCATTTGTTCAAAACAAGACTCTTCTGTGGACACTGTTATTTATGGCCCGTAGACTCTGCACTGAAGGAAAGTGTTGGCAGGAGTGAAGCGTGGATCTGTGCTTAGGGAGAAATCCTGTAGTAAGCATGATTCAGCAAAGGCTGGCCAGAAAACCTGGTGGGACAGGAGCCTCTCCTGGCCAGGGCCAGCTGACAGGCATCAGTAACAAAGCAGGATAAAAGGTCAGCCTGCAAGTAGTCACCGGAGAGCAAAGCCTGCACCGCTGCTGCTGAAGGGAGAGCCCAAGAAGAGTAACCCAGGAAGGGTGAACAAAGGAGCTTAAATCAGCCAAGCCTGGGGAAGGCCAAGGGTCACGCGACGGTGAGTACTGGAGAGCTCCCCATCCTGAGCAGGTGATATTTTATAGATGGACTAGGAATAAGGGATCCCGTGCTAGAACAGGGACAGTGGTGCCCTGGAAGCAAGGAGAGCGTACTCTCTAATGTGTGAACTCTGATTGTCAGACTGATTTTCATTTGTGCCTGGTTTTGTTATAAGAAAAGATGCAGGTACGCACCCTTTAGAACTATTCCTGACCGGAAGTCATCATTCTCCAGTGAATGAATGAAGGGAAACATCACGGTTGTGCTTGAGTGTTTCTCCTTGTATGGGTTCTATACTTGACTTAGTGTTTGAGAGTATGTTAACCTGGGTGTGTATTTGCATATGTGCTTGTGTGGATCTTTGTAAATGCGTTTGCTGCTTCTAGGAGTCAGTGAAAAGTCAGCGGTTCCAGAGATTGTGGCTCCTATTGTTGGTAAGTCTATCAAGCCTTAGGTGTCTCAACAACCAATCAGTGCTCTAGTTGATTGATCAACAAGATTTCATGGTGTCATAAACCCTCCTGCCAGGAGCCCAGACAGCCACATAAATTCCTCTAACATTTTATGGACCTGGTCTTCAAAAGCATTTACATGCACAAAACAAAAAGGTTCTATGCATGTACATGAGCTTTTATAAAATTGCCCTGGGGTATTTTTTGAAGGAGTTAATAAACATGTAGATAAAGATGAGCTAGTAGATTTTGTGTATTTGGATTTTCAGAAGGTGTTTTTACAAAGTCCCCCATGAGATACTCCTAACAGAACTAAAATGTCATGGGATGAGAGGCAATGTCTTTTTGTGGATTGCAACTTGGCTAAAAGATTGGAAATAGAGTAGAATTAAGTGGTCAGTGGGATCTATACTTAGACCTGTGCTTTTTAATATATTTATAAATGTTCTGGAAAGGGGCATGAGTGAGGCAATTAAACTTGCAGATGACACAAAATTATTTAGGGTTGTTAAATCACAAGCAGATTGTGATAAATTGCAGGAAGACCTTGTGAGACTGGAAAACTGGGCATCAAAATGGCAGACGAAATTTAATGTGGATAAGTGCAAGGTGATGCATATAGGGAAAAATAACCCACGTTATAGTTTCATGAACTTAGGTTCTAAACTAGGAGTTACCACCCGGAAAAAGATTAGGCTTTGTAGTAGAACATTGGCTCAGTGTCCAGCAGCGGTCAAAAAAGCAAACAGAATGGGGCCGATGCAAAACAGTGCGCTCAGCCGAGCTAACCAGCAGTTGGACTCACATTTTAGAGGTGTATCCAAGCCCCTTATGCTAAAAGGGAATTAGCACGTTCAACATGCTGCAGAACTAATGGCGCTCATCACATGCAAATGCATGTTGATGAGACTGTTAGTTATTCACCCCACATGCAAAAATAATCTGCACATTTTTACACTCAAGTTTATAGAAAAGCAGAAAATACTGCTTTACTGTACATCCTCCAAGTTAATAAAGGGTGATATTAAGTCACAGGAACAAAAGTGTCGAAGATTAGGGAAATGGACGCTCAGTTAACGAGCATCTGTTTTCTGAACCTCTGACTGTGCGCCAGTTAGAAAAACGGACGCCAATAAATTCAGCGTCTGTTTTCTCAACCCACCGCCAAGGAGGTACTGGGGCGCGCAATCAACCTTAGCGTCTCCTTGGCACTGTGACACCCCCCCCCTAATTTAAATATTGCATGGCGCCCCCAGTAGAGATGCCTGGGCGTGTGTTAGAAAAGCAGGCGCTGAACACTCAGTGCCCACATTTACTGCATTGGCCCCAATGTTAGGAATGATGAATAAAACAGAGCATGCTATAATGCCTCCATATCGCTCCATGGTGAGATTGCACCCTGAGTAATTCTGCTCACTGCATCTTAAAAAAGATATAGTTGCACTAGAGAAGGTCAATCAAAATGATAAAGGGGATGGAGTGACTCTCCCATGAGGAAAGACTAAAGAATTTAGGGCTGTTCAGCTTGGAGAAGAGATGGCTGAGGGGGAATATGATAGAGGTGTTTAAAATCATGAGAGGTCTAGAACAGATAAATGTGAATCGGTTATTTACTCTTTCAGACAACATAAGAACTAAGGGGCAATCCATGAAGCTAGCAAGTAGCACATTTAAAACAAACGAGAAACATTTATTTTTCACTGAAAGCACAATTAAACTCTGGAATTCATTGACAGAGTACGTGGTTAAGGCAGTTAGCGCAGCTGGGTTTAAAACACTTTGGACAAGTTCCTGGAGTAGAAGTCCAAACACTGCTATTAGTTAAATTGACTTAGGGAATGACCACTGCTTATTGCTGAACTAATCCATTTAATATATATATATAATTTATTTTTTTTTTTAATGTTTTCAAAATAAACTTGATGCTCATAAAGAAGGCATAACTTAGCTCATAACTTGCTGGAGAATAGCCGATGCCTTCTTTCGCATGGGATATGCATGCACCTCTGCTAAGTATAGCGGGGAGGGGGTTTCACTGCTAGAACGTATATTACATAGCTAAGTAAGGAAAGCACCGAAAATCCCGAGCTAAAATAGAAATAAAAGCCTGTGGCAGACTCAGGGGCGGCTAATTACATGGGCCCCTCAGAGCTTCTGAAAGGATTTCCCACACCCCAGAAACGAGACAGCTTGAGGCTGGGGGCAGGGAGGGTAAGACGGGGGAGGCCTCTCAACCCATTCTGCTGATGGGTGGAATTAAGACTGGCGAGGGGAGGGCTGCGGTATGAGGAAGGGAGGTGAGGACTGGGGCTCGAGCAGACATGCACACCGTGTAAGGGAAATGTGGCGTTCTCCAGGGAACACAGCTTTCTATTTTTGAGAGGGGATATTTATTTATGAGCATTTACCTCTTCCACCTGGTCTCAAGGCAGATCGCAATAAATTTTAAATGAGCAGAAGTATTTGAGCAGCTTAACATTCAAATCAGCATTTGCAATAGACATAGCAATGGGATCCAGCGTAGGAAAACCCATTTCTGAATAGCTGCAAGAACCAGATGTGTCCCTGTACTTGTTTAACATTTAATAATAAAAAAAAATGAAATCCAAATCAGATGGATTATAAAGGAAACATTTCACAAATAGAATGTGATTTATACTACATCTCAAGTCCCCATCCAAAACTCAGGAGAAAACACAAAGAAATTAAATAATGAAAGCCAAAAGAAGGATAGCACCAGTCCAAGCAGAATACAAAAATAAATGGCCCCAGTTACCTCATCATTAAGAAATGTTCCCTGAGAAGTTTATCTTTTCAGACCCTGATATACCAAGGTCCACTTACAGGGAAATCTTTGAGAGGTTGCACCCAGTGAGGTTCCACTGCTTAAGCTGAAAAAAGCTCTCCTTCTCAACTAGGTCTCCCTAGCAACATCCGACCACAAAACATCGGGTTCCTATTCTTGAAGTATTGCATCAAAACTAAATGCTTGATGGATTCTAGAACACAAATAGTAAGGTCCCTCTGGTGGTAATTATGTCTTGCAAAGAACAGAACTCTCAAATGGAGCTAGGATATCCAAACCTCCCTCCTCCACAGCAGAATTTCTTTAACTCCGCCTTCACCATTTGTAGGTGGAGACGGGATTCTCATTTGATGCTCACTCAATGGGAGAATAATAGGAGGAGAGCTCGGGGCTGGTTGTCCTCCTTGATCGCCTTCTAATAGGCTCAAACTACATTCCCCGGGACCCATTTCAAGTGAAAAGTTCCCCTCTATATTCACATTGGGTAGAAATAATTTCAAGGCATTACGCTTCACCGGACTAAGAGATCTCTGCTTCTCCACTAAGATTACCCACCAAGGGGGCACTTGGACATTGGAGATGAAAATCCATGGCTCCTCTGACTGGTAGTGATGTAATAGTGGAAGGTAAAATGTTCACTTCTCTCTTTGTTCCATTAATCCAATAGATGTTGATTCAGCAGAAAGTGGAATTTACAGAACTTTGTACCATCCACGTTTTTCGGAGGTTCTGCACCGTCCCTCTCCTAGAGGAAGTTCATTGATGGGAGGACTGCTGACATCATGTTGGCGCCGGATATGAAAGGGAGTGCCCTGTGAGGTATCTTGGGGGGAGCTTGTAGAACTTTTGCATCATCCACGCTTTCCAGAGGTCCCCAGGACCTGCACCATCTCCCTCCTGGAGAGGTTTGTTGGTGGAGGAGTGCTGATGTCACACTAGTGCCTTCCCTGTTGTGTATAAAACAGTTCCTTGTTGAGAGTTCAGGAAGCTGAGCTGAAGATGTGGGTCTTGGGGGAAGGCCTAGCTGAATAGCTGTTTCCTGAACTTGAGGTAGCATGGTTCCAGGCACACAGTGATCCAAATCTTTGCTGTGGAGTAGCTACAAGCAGAGAGTCTCTCGTGCAGGACAATCGGGTGGCAGTCAACGGAAGACAGGAAAGAAGAACCCTTCCAGCAGGAGAGAGTTCCCGTGAAGAAGTGTAAGGGAGAGAAAATGAGAGAAGATTTCAGGGGTCTCTTTATTCAAGCATTTGAAGAAAAGGACAGAGTTAAATTTTATCCTGCTTTCTACTGTGAGCCAGTGCAGTTGATATAAAATAGACTGTGTAATCGGTTGCTTTTGCACCCAGCAAACTTCTCCTGGCAGTACTTTGTAGGAACTGGAGGCACTTTGCACTGTATTGGGAGATGCCATTGTGTAGGGAATTACAGCCAAGATTACAGTAGCACAATTGCGTTTATCAAGAAAATTGCAAGTTGGCGGGTCTGATGCAGTTACATGAAGGAGGACCTTTTCACTTCCAAGATATGGGGATACCATTGTGAGGGTTTGGTCAAGTTGAACCTCTAGGCTTTGTACGGACTCCTTAGGATGTAAAATGGTATCTGCTAGTGAAGGAAACAATTTTAAGGGGTGACCTTGGTGGCCGAGCCAGAGGAGATTCGATAGACTATGTATGCACCATGCCCAAAAGATTTCAAAATCTCAAATCCTGTCTGCATAAGAACTATTTATTTATGTTAAGCATTTGTTAGTCACCTGCTGCTGAAATCAAACATGCCTCATTAAAATTTTGTCTCCTCTATTGTGAGAATACTAGGTGCTCCGGGTAATCATTTCGTGTCTGTGCATGTGCGACCCAATGACCTCGCCCAGAAGAGCTGGTGCAGATTCCTGGGCCTCACCAGCACAAAGACTCAATGAGAAAAACATTGGAGTCACTGATGATGGGGATTCTCAGACCCCGCCAGCACAAAAAGAAAATAAAACCGAGGGAAAGCACTTACAGCAGAACTGGAAGAGGACCTCGCAGCCAGAGGTGGGTGGGGAGGAGTGAGAAAAGGGGGGATGGTGCTAGGAGAGGGAAGTGGGATAATCCAGGAGCTGGGAGAAGTGGGAGAGTGACGGGGGCTGAGCAGTGGGAGGGGACTTAAGGGGAGAAAGTGCAAAGAATTTCCCCTGACACACACCTGTCCTCTGCGCGTGCGCACACATCTCCTCTCCCCCTCGTGCTTACATTCCCCCCCCACACACTCTCTCTCTCTTATCATCAACATCCACCTACCCCCTATACACTCAGTCCTCCATACTCCCAACTCTCATTAGCACACACTAACAAAAAAAAAAAACACATTAATTTTTGTTACTTTTTATTTTTGTTAATGCCTGCTAATGGGAGTTAGTGCACACTAACCCCTGTTAGTGCGCACTAAGCCGAAAAACGATTTTTGACGAAAAAAGTGCCGATCCACGAGAAAACAAGATTTTCCCGCGGCCACACAAACCCAAAAGCGAAAACGATCGGACACCTGATGCACATCTCTGGTCCTTAGTATTCAAAACAAGAAAAAAAAAAACATTGAAAACTATTCAGCAGAAAACAAAAATACAAAATCCACAGAATGCTTGCTGAAACAAATAAATCTTTAACATTGACTTAAAAATCTTTGAACAGTTTGCTCCAATTTTTGGAACTTTTTACCAGAATGCTTACGTTTGACAGTCACGGAAAATGTCCTGCTCTAGTCTCAACCAAATAAGCCAGAAGTAAAGGAACAAGAAGTCCCCTCTGTGAAGATTGACGTGTGTAGTTTGGATTGTACAAATGAAGCATTGCCTTTAGCCGTGGAAAGGAATCCAGACTGAGCAATCTCTGCAGTAGGGATGTGAATCGTTTTAGGACGATTAAAATTATCGGACGATAATTTTAATATCGTCTTAAACCGTTATGGAACACAATACAATAGAGATTCTAACGATTTATCGTTATAAATCGTTAGAATCGTGAGCCGGCACACTAAAACCCCCTAAAACCCACCCCCGACCCTTTAAATTAAATCCCCCACCCTCCCGAACCCCCCCCCAAATGAGTTAAATAACCTGCGGGTCCAGCGGCGGTCCGGAACGGCAGCGGTCCGGAACGGGCTCCTGCTCCTCAATCTTGTGTCTTCAGCCGGCGCCATTTTCCAAAATGGCGGCGAAAAATGGCGGCGGCCATAGACGAACACGATTGGACGGCAGGAGGTCCTTCCGGACCCCCGCTGGACTTTTGGCAAGTCTCGTGGGGGTCAGGAGGCCCCCCACAAGCTGGCCAAAAGTTCCTGGAGGTCCAGCGGGGGTCAGGGAGCGATTTCCCGCCGCGAATCGTTTTCGTACGGAAAATGGCGCCGGCAGGAGATCGACTGCAGGAGGTCGTTCAGCGAGGGTTCCGGCGCCTCGCTGAACGACCTCCTGCAGTCGATCTCCTGCCGGCGCCATTTTCCGTACGAAAACGATTCGCGGCGGGAAATCGCTCCCTGACCCCCGCTGGACCTCCAGGAACTTTTGGCCAGCTTGTGGGGGGCCTCCTGACCCCCACGAGACTTGCCAAAAGTCCAGCGGGGGTCCGGAAGGACCTCCTGCCGTCCAATCATGTTCGTCTATGGCCGCCGCCATTTTTCGCCGCCATTTTGGAAAATGGCGCCGGCTGAAGACAACAAGATTGAGGAGCAGGAGCCCGTTCCGGACCGCTGCCGTTCCGGACCGCCGCTGGACCCGCAGGTTATTTAAGTCATTTGGGGGGGGTTCGGGAGGGTGGGGGATTTAATTTAAAGGGTCGGGGGTGGGTTTTAGGGGGTTTTAATGTGCCGGTTTTGCGATTTTTAGATTTTTAGATTTTTCACGATTTTTCACGATATTTTACCCCCCCAAACGGCAACAATACGATTCCCTCCCCCTCCCAGCCGAAATCGATCGTTAAGACGATCGAGGACACGATTCACATCCCTACTCTGCAGTAAAAGGTGTGCGGGCGTCCATTTGCGTGCAGTTCCCGGCACATGAACAGGCACCAGATTTTAATGTCCACAGACGCATGTGTGATCAAGAGGCCTCTCCCTTGCGCAATAGGGGAATTTTTTAAAAAATAGACAGGGTGACATGAGTGGGGTTTTCCCAATTCCCTATCCCCCTAACTACCCTTCCTACCTTTTCCCCCCTCAACCCTAACCCCTACCTAGCTAGCCAAATTTTTTTGTTTTAATACTTACTGCTCCTGGCAAGTGCTTCCCCAGGACAAGACATAATGGCCGCTGTCCCAGTCGGCCCCCAGCAACCCTTTTTTGATGGCCTGGCACTGCTGCACGTACCGAGAGATACACGTGTGGCTGGGCCATTTCTAAAATGCGCTTGGTGCACGCACAGCCCAGCTATGTGCATTACCCCCTGAATTTTATGCACACAGGCTTTCTAAAATTCGGGTTTAATATTGTAGCTCTGTATTTTACCCACCAGAGAACTGGTAACCCATGTAAGTCACACAGAACAGGAATGATAGGCTCCCTAATACTGCACCTTGAAATCAGTCACGCAGCAGTTTATGGAAGCTGCAACACTCTAATAGCCAAGACAGGCAACCCAATATAAAGAGAGTTACAGTAATTCAACAATGGTAATCCTAAGGACTTGACAACTGATCAAAAATCTGAGGAGTCAAATGGGGTTTAATATCGTGGAGAAAACGTAGCTTGAAAAAGCATGATCTCACTGCAGCTTTGATTTTCTGAAAGACAAATTTGAATCTTGCCCGTATGACCATTGACAGTAAAATGTTTTCAACCAATAAAGACAAGGGAATAATATCTGAGCCTGAGCATTGTAAAACTATTATTTCTGTTTTGGTTAAGTTCAGCACAAGCTGCTTATCAGCTGTTAGAGAGTGGCTTACTCCATAAGTAGATGCACTAGGGGGTCTAGTTACTAAAGGTTATCTCCCATTTTGTGTCTATGGGAAAAATGCTTAGTAAATGACCCTCTAGGGTTATTGTTTCTACCCAGGTAGAACACATAGTTCCCAGTTCTTTATGCCTTTCTTCATACAATCTATATCCAACCCAGCCAAGAGCTTACAAATTGGAGACATAAATAAATAAATCTTGACTAGTCAACAATGCTGATCCTCATGGAACTCCTGCACAAACAGTTACCATTGATCCTCATTTGTTGCTGTCGCTCCATACGATATGATTAGAACCATTTAAGGGCCATGTCCAAAATCACACAGATAATATAAAAGGATGTGGTGTTCTGTATGTTAAAACCATTTGAGATGTCAAGCATGACAATGACATATCTTTCACCACCTTAAAGTCCTCTTCTGATTTGTTTCTAAGCTAGAAAGTAAAAAGATTTCAGTATTGAGCAACATTCTAAACCCAAATTGAAACTGATCAAAATCTTGATTAGCCTGCAAAAACTTCATTCAATTGCTATAAAACCAAGGCTTTGGTAATCTTAGCAATGAAAAAATAAGTTGGTAGTATGATAGCTAAGGCCAGATTTCTTTAAGTTTCACCAAGGCCTGTTTCAATGCCCCAGGAACAGTACCTACACTCAAAGGCAGGTTTATCCTATTTGTCAAAAAAGGTGCAATGATGACTTTGGTGCCCTTAAAAATACCAACACTACAAGGGTTCAGAGGACAAAGAGGAGTTCAAAGAAGATATAAGAACATAAGATATGCCATACTGGGTCAGATCAAGGGTCCATCAAGCCCAGTATCCTGTCTCCAACAGTGGCCAGTCCAAGTTACAAGTACCTAAACATAGATAAATTACAAGTTACTATTGCTTTCTCAACATTATCTGGAGTAGATTCCCACATAAGAGCAATGTTCAGATTATATTGATGTTGCCCATCCAAGGCAGAGGCTAAACGTTCACAAAATTGCTCAATAACAATATGCCCTCTTTTCAAACAGGAGTTTCTCGAGGGTTCAAAAATATCAACAACTCTGCAAGTGAGGCAAAAGGTGATTAAAGCATGGTAGGGCCAGGCAGCTACCTTAAATGCCAGATTGATGGCATGAACAGATAAAATTGAGGCATTTACAAAGACAAGGTCAAGCATGTGACCCAACCTATGAGAAATGCCAAGAAGTAGATCTGTTTCCTGTTGCTTGCTCTTGGGGATAAGTACAGAGAAGGGCAACAAAATGCTAAAGTAGATAGAATTGCTCCTTTATGATGAAAGGCTAAACAGGTTAGGGCTCTTCAACTTTAGAGAAGAAACAAATCATCAGAGGAAATAAATAATAGACGTTTATAAAATCATGAGTAGGGTGGATGGTTATTTATTCTTTCAGGCCAAAGTTCATTGAAGCCAGGATCCCATCTGTTACAGTGACCAGTTTAGGTCACAAGTACCCAGCAGATCCCAAACAGTAGATCTTTTGTTGCTAACATCTAGAGATAAGCAATGGCTTTCCCAAGTCTACCTGGCTAATAATAGGAATGTACAAGAGAAAAAAATTACATTTCATTTCGTGGGGATCCAATTCATCTCTTTAGTTTCACGACAAAAAAAATTGATTTATTTTTTGTTTGCAATTAAAGCCAATGGGGGAAGTATTTCAGCATATATCACTTCTGGAGTCCAATATATATATCTATCACACCCAAATCAAGCCTAATGTTCTATTATGGAAACTGGAGATGATGTCAAGTTCTTTCTTACATTGATAAATGATCTTAGCTGCTTGAGGAAAAGAAGATATAATTATCAGAATGAAATTTAACGACATTTACAAGGGTAATATAGCATAAAGGAAGCCCCTATTACTTGCATCTCCTGTCTAAGCATAAGAAACCCACTTCTTCATTCCTGAGTAATTCTTGATAAATCGAGTAAAATATGGACCTTCTGGCCATGAAAATCAGCATTACGATTGTGAAAAATAATAGGACATGACCTTATTCAAGTCAGCCTCTATTACAAAGGAAACAAAGTAGCAAACTCAATTTTGTAACCAGATGTTGTAAGAAATTGAGAACATTAAAAGAAGATGGATTAGAGTGTGAAGATATAGGAAGGAAAACAGCCTTATAGATGGGAAAGCATCGGCAGACAACTTCAAGATGTCAAAAAAAAAATCTTTTTAAAGACATTATAGGAGGTTCACCCATAATCTTGGGAAAAGTCAGAAAACAAAGAATTTTCTAATAATTCCACCCTTCTAGAACCCCTGCAGCAATTGACAAGGGAACGTTGTATCTGAGTGCTAGCAGGAGAGCTTGAACTCGGGGTCTGAGAGAAACCTCTCCTCCCCCCTGAGAGTCTGGCACTCTCAATAGGGACACCTCCCATGATAGCAGGAGAAACGAAGGATGTAAAAAAAGACTGCCCCTCAAGGTACAGGATTTCAGGAGGGTAAATCCAGACCTTTCCCTTCTGTTAGGAGCCATATAGCATGGAGAAACCAATCAAGAAACCAAAGGTACGGGGAGTAGGCTGGCTTCTCCACATGGCCATCTTCCCTCATTTGGAACATTTGTTTCAGAACATGTGGAAGAAATTATCAGAAGGGGGAAAGAACTTCAAGGTACCTAGAAGGACTGTAGAAATTGGCATGAATTGCCTAGGACTCGAAATAAAGGGAAAGGAGTACCAGCATTGGCGGGAGCTCTAAGTCACTGTAAGGGAACAAAGAAGCAGGAAGAACTCTCCAAGGCTCCTAAAGAAGACACCAGCAAGAGTGACATGAACCCTTGATGGCATCACGAGTGGCAAACTGGCACCAAAAGTAGCATCAGCTCCTTCAAAGGCCCCATGAAGAGGGAATGAAGCAGAAAAGATGGCAGAGAGAACCTCAAAGCAGGCACTGATAAAGGGGCCAAGCCACACAAAGAATGACTTCAAAACACCAAAACAACATGAGAGGTGCATGGCAACCTCCAGACTGGCAAGAACAATTCAAGGTCTAAGGTCTGGGCTACCACAGCAAGGCACAGGGGCAAAGAGAACTCAAAGGTGTAACGTCTAGACATGGAAGCGAGGTGGAGTGATACAAAGACTCCCAAGGTGTAGCATTGAGTGAGATATCAACAAGGCGGAGTAGCATGGGCGATGGCAGTCATTCTGCTGAAGCACATTGACAATTGTCGGATTCAGTACAAGAACAGGACTCGTGATAGAAATCAATTTTTTTAAATGTTTTATTTACATTCCCTGCTTGAACTTGACCTAGATGTTGGGTGGGATTTTGATTTTCTTGTGAAATGGGCTTTCTGTAGGAGACTTATCAGATGCAGGACCTCTAAATGTATTTTTTTCTAATCAGTGTGGTTTTCCTGGAAAGTGATGAGGGTTTCTTTATTTATAAACCTTTTTTCTGATATGCTTCAGCTGACCTCAGGCTGTTCCATTTCCTGATTAACTGTTACTACATTCAGAACATCAAAATTGGTTCATCTTGAGCAATTTTTCTGTTGTGTCTGTATTTTTTCCTTCTCAATGAGGGCTTATTTGGATAAGCAACATCACTATAATCAACCAGCGTGGAAGAACCAGGCGGAGATTGTAGAGGGTTATATAACAATCCTGGCTCCTAGGTGGTGGCCCCCCTCTCCCATTGCCAGCAAAGGTCCTCACTGAGCCATGCTCACTTGCACTCTTGCTAGCTCCTAGAATGTTCCACGACGCAGCAAGGCCAGCCCTATTTAACCCTGCCTCTTCATAACTCTGTGCCTCATCTTGAGTCACTATGGCTCTTTGTTTTGGCCCTCCTGCTTTGTTTCTGCGTGGCCCTTGTGGCCTTCTCACCCTGTCTTGCCCTGCAGCTTCCTTGGCCCTCTTGCCTTGGTCTTTAGTTTCCTTAGTCTTCTTGCCCTGCTTTGACTTTTGGGCCTTCTAGTATCTTATTGCTTTGTGACCTGCTTAGGCGTCCTAGTCTTGTCTTGTCCAATACTCATTTTGTCCTGCCCAGTCCTTCCTTTGGCCCTCTGCTCCCAGTGAGCCTTCAGTTCCTTGTCGTCCATTCTCTCTCCCATTCCAAGCTTTGGCCCCAGTTCCAGCCTCATCCCCAGTTCCTACCTGTCTTTATTCCAGTATTGTCTCCACTTTCTGTCTGCCCTGACCATCGCTTTATACTATACCATGAAAGTCCCACCAGCCCCCAGAATCTGTGGACTCAACCCAAGGAGGAAGGAGCTGGCCAGGCAGATGACCTTGTCCTGTTCTGGCCTGATGTCCTGTACCACTCCTGCTGTGGACACACCTGAATCCATCCTTCCTGATCATGACAAGTTAGAGAAAAAGAACTATAGAACAAGGGCCGTGCCATGCTAATGAAACCTGTGTCTTTATTTTTTTTGTTTTACTTTTTTGAAATACTTTTTCAAGGGACAAAACACCCCAGAATTAGAAACCAAGAAGAAATCAAGTGTGAGAGAACCAGGCTGGGATCATTGTGGAGGAATTAGAACAAACCAGAAAATAGGTGGAAGGAAAGTTAAGAATTTTTAATTTTTTACTGTTTTTTTTTTCTGGGGAAAAACAAACACCCCAAGTACAACCAAGAAACAAACAGCAAACAAAATGGAAGCACCAAAACTCCCATGCAGATAATTAGGCAATGGCAGAGCAGGTAGGCAAAGCAATAGGAATGGTGGTACTAGGGGTATGGCAGGTAGGGATGTGCCAGCAAGTCCCCTATCGTGATACTAGGGCAGTGGTTCTCAACCCTGTCCTGGGGACACCCCCCCCCCCCCCAGCCAGTCGGGGTTTTCAGGATATCCACAATGAATATGCATAAGAGAAAATTTGCATGTTATGGAGGCAGTGTATGTAAATTTTCTCTCATGCATATTCATTGTGGATATCCTGAAAACCCGACTGGCTGGGGGGGGTCCCCAGGACAGGGTTGAGAACCATTGTACTAGGGTATGCAGGTAGGGATGTGCCAGCAAGTCCCCTATGGTGGTACTAGGGGTATGGCAAGTAGACGTGTGCCAACAAGTCCCCTATGGTGGCTTTTTATCCATTTAGCACTACCCAGATAAACTTACCCAGTTAGGTCTGGTTGGAGAAATCACAGTCCTAAAGTTAGCTGGATAACAGTTCCCTGCCTAGTTAAATACTAAAAAGTTTACAGTGGCTGCCAGTAGGACCCCAACCCAAGTCCGTTCTAGTTGCTAGTTGGTATCCAACATTGTTTTGACAGCAATGCTATTAGAGCAAGTCTGGATCGCAAGAGGGCAACAAGATTCTATCATCTTCTGGCTTGAGTTTGCTGACTTACTCTATATGGACCTCTCACTATTCATATGTGCATATCACACACCACGTGAACATTCAAGGAATGAAAAGATTTTCTGTTTCTAAAGGCCCATCACGTTATGCAGACCAGCATCTTTATAAAAATCCTGCTCTTGTACTCTCATCCTAGGTTCATAGCAGCTAGGTAGAGCGTGCATCAAACTAGGTCGAGAGTACAATATACAAATCTCATCGTTTGGGACCTTTCCTCTCTCCAAATCACATCAAATCTTCACTGATGTCTACTGTGCTGTTTGTTCCTCTAACTGTGCATGTAAAACTGCCCCAAACCCTAGACCCACCTCCAAAACCTCCCCTCCAGTTACTAGTTGACACTCTCTCTCTCTCTTGCCCAAAATACCTATGCAAAACAGTAAAATAGTTATCACAGGCACTATTCATGTAAAATGAAGAGTCTAGGTCTAAAGGAGAAATTCCTAGGGCCAAATGCGTCAAGGAACAGATAAGATTTTAGCATGTTTTTGAACTGAGTTGTGTTAGACAAATGACATTTTTCTGGAAGAGCATTATATTCTATACAGCCAAATTTTCGCAAGGAATTCTAGTTATTTGAATTTCAACCTGTCAGACAGACAGATCTTAGTTTAGGTCTATAATCTCAACCCAAGCTTCCAGTATTAGTATTGTACACACATTGCCTACACACATTGCCTACACACATTGCCTACAAATTGGCTACTTCACTTTCGATGCATATCCAGCATAGCTCTCTGCTTCAACGGCAGGGGAGAAGAAAAAAACTGATACCTCACGCATATCCAGCATAGCTCCCTGCTTCAACGGCAGGGGAGAAGATAACAACCAATAAGGGCTGATAAATAATCTGGGTAAAGACAAATAAGCATGGGTGTTAGCTTGCTTATTGCGGCGGTTACTTACCCCTACTACCTCTAACTAATCAAGCTAGATATTTCACTTGGATACAGCTCCATCACTGCTCTCTACATTAAAGGTGGGGGTGGAAGGGAAATAGAACCAAGAGCTAAGAGAAACAGATAAGTATGAGAGAAAAAATGAGGGAAGCTTGCTGGGCAGGACTGGATGGGCCATTTGGTCTTCTTCTGCCGTCATTTCTATGTTTCTATGTTTCTAAATATTGGTTAGCTACCCTTTCAATACACATGCGCACGCACACACCTCTACGCCTAGATTTATCACTGTTCATGTGTCTGTCTGCGTGTTTGTTTATTCCTCTAAATCTAATACCCTTATCCCTGTCTTTATAAATTGAGAGGAATTATTTTGTTTACCACTTGTCTTGTCCTGCCCAGGACTCTTTCTTGTTTGCAATTTAAAGTGTAAATTTGTATCAGAGCAGTTTGTGGTAAATGAGAAAATTGGGATATTACTTCTGTCTGTCTTGCTCTGGGATAAGCTACTACAAGAGGGGTTGAGACCGCCCCATGAAATGGAGTGCTTGAATGTTTTAATATATCTAACTGTCTCTGGTATGACAATGCTAAGACCTGACACAGCCACCTGCGCACACACATAAACTTATGTAAATAGGCAGACACATACCCATGAACAATCTTAAATAAAATGTTTTATTCTGAAACAATCCAACAGGTTTGAATAAGTTTCAACAAGTGGAAAAATCATGTTGAGAAATAACATGTACTCAATATCTAAGGCAAGAACCCGCCTACTTGTTGCTTTATTCAATTATCACAATACAAGTCTCGTATGATGACAAAAGAACAAAGTTATATTTATCATTATCACATATAAAACTAATACAAACAATGAAGCCTACCATAAAATGAGAGGAGACTTATGTGCACATAATCTAACAATATATAATTATTTAAATTAGCTCCTATATCGGATAATAAACATTTAAGCTTATGAACACATCTACCATTCACTCTTTTGAACAAAAGTTGCATCTATTTAAATCCTGCAATTTTAGCATAATGTTTTTTTTCTCTTTCGTATTTTTGATTAATTTAAACCAACCCCCTCCCAAGCATCCAGACACACACACATGAGAACAGAAAGTATATTTCATCTGCCAAATGTGATCTTACTTCTAAACTTGCCCAAGCCTCCTCATACACTTAAAAGGATTAATTTTCAATAGATTTTGGTGTGTAAAATGTGAAGTTGCATATCTAAGTAGCATGTACATGCCTACGCCTAAGTAGTATTTTACAAAAGTCTGAAGCAATGCCACATATAAAAACTAACAGGGGTATCCCAGGGTAGAGTTCGGACGTTCATGCTCATGTTAGTATTGTTTTAAGCGGTATATGTGCAGATATTACCAGACTTGTACACTTATCTTATATATCTGCTAATCGAATTAAAACAAGGAAGAAGTGCCATGCTGGATCAGACCAAGGTCCATTGAGCCCAACATCCTGTCTCCTACAGTTGCCAGTCCAGGTCGCAAGTACCTGGTAGATCCCATAAAGTAGATCTATTTCCTATTCCACACTCCCAGGACTAGCAGCTCCTGTCAGGGCAAGGTAACGACATGGCAAGGAAAAGACAAGACCTGCTGGTTAGTGCGATGAGCTAAGAACCAGGGAGCCCAGAGTTCAAGTCCCACTTCTCTCATTCACACCCTGTGTGACCTTGGGCAGGCCACTTTATCTCCTGTTGCCTCAGGTACCTGCTCAGATTGTAGGATCTTTGGGCTATCATACCTTGATCTAAAAAAAAACTGAAGAGATGGTCTAGGAATGCAAAATAATGCAAACTGCTTATGTTGGTGCGCACTCTGCAAAGCTCGCACTAATAATAAAAGGAACAGTGTGCACGGGCCTTTGCTTTGATCATCACCCCCAGAGACTGCATCTGTTTTCCCTGCACATTATATTCCCATTAGAAACAGCACACATTGCTTGGACTATACAAATGTAGGTGTATTGCCTAATCTTTCACCCTTTCCCCTACCCCCTAGGATTGCTTCTGCAGTAGTTGGGTGAAAGTACATGCAGTTTAGTAAGTGCATCTCTGAACTGAATAACATAGGAAAAACAAAATCTGTGAGAGGATATTGTCCCCTGAAATTGTAAGATATTATCCAGTTTCCCATGACCCATAAATATCCGTGCATCAAAGATAACTTTCTGGGTTTGTTGCAGAGTCCCCGGATGTATCCAAAGTGCCACATTCAGAGAAGCAGGAAGTTTAATTTCAAAATATTAAAATGTTCTATGCCAAATATTTTGAATAACTAGAAAGAGAGGAAAACTGCAGCCAAGACAAACAGGAGTGCCACAACTTTAAGAAGTAATGGCATTGAGGAGGAGCTGTCCATGATGTCATTACCCGGGAGTCGAGTTTTTGTGGGTTTGATAATCCGGTCTCTTTGGGTTAGAATAGTTTGCCTTGCTTTTTCCCACTTCCCTGGTCCATTCAGGCGATACTGATAAGGTGTGCATGGGCCAAAGAATAGCTCTTTGGCTAGCTCTGGATCCTTGAAGAGAATGGACAGCAAGTTGGGCTTTGCATCTATCATCTTGGCAAGTTCATCCATGTACTGTATGAAGTCCACTTGTAGCGTATACCGTGGACTCTCCACATAGCTGCAACAAAGAGAAAACACAGCGATCAGCACATCCTTCACAAAAGGATCATTGACTGCTTTTATTGGTAGGATGGCCAGAGTACTGGGCAGACTTACAATGTATTTTGGCATTTCTCCTGCACTTAGAAGGAATATCAAGGAATTAGCACAGGATGTGAGGCCCTACAATAGAGCTTTTAGAACTTTCATGCATATCTCACAAATTAACTTAAGTAGCATAGAGGTGGGGTCAAGGTGCTTGACCAGATTAGAATACCAGGATCAACATCGATCAATCACAGAAAATTCAAAAACACACAACAAATGACAAAGACTTAACAAGACAGCATGAAATACGTCTCATTGTGCTTGGAAAATTCCTAGGTTGTGCGAGTACAATGCAGACATATGCACGGGTACCAATACAAGAATCAAAAGCATGTGCGTTCATGATCTCCCCCTTTAATGCTTGCCCCCAGGGTACACTTACTGTGAGTGCGGGGGGAAAAGTGTGTGCAAATTCATGTACACGTATTTCATGTGCATTTTTCCCCACACTCAACGCTTGAGTTGACCTTCAAAAGGTGTTTTATCCCTACTTCGCTATGTCAGAGGCATCAGGCCCAGGTCACAGTAGGAGGCTACTGTGATCTGGGCTGAAGAAAAACGGAAATAGGAGGTACAGCAAGGGTGGGAGCATTAGGGTTGGGGTGGGAAGGAAGGGGGGGTCCCCTGAGGTAGAATGTTTTGAAAATAAAAATTGGACCATGGGGGGGGGGGGGGGGTAAGGAGCCGGCATCACCGACCCCAGCCTCTATCTTTAGTAAAGCAGCCAATAGAGGACATTTTTGGGAGCAGGTGGCAGGCTCAGCCCAGCCAGGGTGAGTCTTTGGGCTCGGGTGGGAGGAAGGAGAGGGGCTGGTTGGGGCTTTAGGCTAGCATTTATTTATTTATTTATTTTATACTATAGCTGGTTATTTGGCTAAGATTAATCAGATTGCTTTAAACATAACCGGATATTCAAAAGAACATCCGACTAATGTTAAATCGGGGATATTCAGTAGGGCATTTTATCCCACTGAATATCCAGGACAAGTTATCCGGCTAACTGTAGCCAAATAACTTGTCCCCTAAACATCCTACTGAATATGGACCCCCCCCCCATGTTTTTCAACCTGATGTGAAAAGATAATAAATTTGTCTAATGCCTGATCTCAGTGGGTGGTGAATTTCTCAAAATATGATAATGCCCAGCTCTGCAGTCTGGAATATGAAGACAGGCTTCCCCAGCTGAGTGTCAAGACCTTTGGATGACCTTAAACATGACCCTAAAAATACGCTATGCACTATGTAAAAGTCCGTACCTTTCTTCTGTTTTTCTTGATTCAGGGCAATATCGGCATCCATGGCATTTAATGAGGGCAACGTGTTCAGGCCTAGAAAATGCAAAAGAATCTGTAAGCTGGAGAAAAATTGAATTTTACTGAGCAGGGTCGAACATTTTATTGATTTGAACACAAAAGGCAGCCGGACATCCAGCCGATGAACAGTCACAATAAATTCCACTGTAGCCGAAAGGCTGCCTACTTCATGGTCAATTAGGGATTCATTTTCAAAAGGATCGAGGTTGCTATGTACGGATGTAGCTGGCTATAATCACAGCATTTTGAAAATGTATTGGATGAGCAACTAAAAGTATCTTCCTACGTGTCACTATGTAACTGCTCAATTTTGAGTACGCTCAGGGCAGGGTTGGATCAGAGCAGAAAGTTAGATGGCTAACTCTGATTTTGGTCAGCCACATCAATGCTCTGGCCAGCCAGCACTCACCTTCCCTCTCTCCAAAATGTTAAAACTGCTGGACAATGATCAATCTCCTCACCTCCCGTTCTCCATTTTCAAAACTATTGCCCCTTCTTTTTCTGCCCCCTAACCCCCAAACCTCCCTCCTGAACCCCACAAAGTCTCCCCCCAAACTGAATAAAAGATATTTCCCATGTGCCCACCTTCACGCTGATCTGCTTCAGTGTCCTCCCACAATTTTCACATCACTTCCCCTGCAAACACACCTCTTACCTCCTACAAGGTCTAGCCTGAATAAATGTCCTGCAGCTCAGAGCATAAATCAACCCAGGCACCTTACTCTTTCCTGAATAACATCCATGCTATCCGATAAGAGAAGTTATATTTGTAGTTTTGTTTTACTGCCAATGAATAGCATGAGAGCAGGAGGTGCTACTTCTCACGGTTTTTAAAGAGACAGTTCTGCCATTAGAAGTCCATATTTCAAAAGATTTATGTAGAGAAAATCATCTTTTACCTACAGAAATCTAGCCCTTTAAAAATATCCTCACATTGTCCGGGTTACTTTGCCAGCACACGAAGGGGGCTCCAGGCACGACAAGAGCAGGCTTACATGTCTAAGCTGGAAAGTGCCATATTAAGCTCTATGCAGCTAAATTTGTGTGGACAAGTAGGTCTGCAAAAATAGCAGACCTAAAGTAATCTAGATAACTTTATCTAAATAACTTTAACCCAGATATTCAGCAGAAAGCGTCTCCAGATAAATACCACTGAATACTCAGATAAATTCACCTTAAAAATGTAGGACCCTAAATAAAAATTGCCCCTGCTGAGAACCTAAATTTAGGACCTTAAATACACAAAGATACCAAAGTGAGACATCTGAAAAGAGTTAGATCAGGAAACCTAATTTACATGATCAAATCTAGGCAGAAGGGATAGCCGGTGAAATCTAATCATTATGTTCTTATCTAAAATCAGAGATCTCCCTCTTCCCCAACCATGAAGCTCCTTCTCTCCCACCAAAAGTCCAATATTGTAAAGCCATCTTCCCTCAAGCCGTGAGCTTGGCAGCCATGATTCGGTCCAATTTAAAAAATCGTTGAGTGACCTCCTCCACCCAACGCTAAGAAGATCTGGTCCTGCCTCCCCTCTGGATTGACGACTTATGATTCTGGAGGGTTTTCCTTTGCAGCAAGGTTATTAGTGCCTGCAGGAAAGAGATCACAAGAACAATGCAATCTTCTTCCTACCGGCACTGAATGATGCTACCTGTAGCTAGGTGATGACGTCAGGGTCACGGTGGTGCCAGTAGAAAGGAAGGTCAGGCCCCTCCCGCTGCCAAGGGAAGAAGGCTCTCTAGAATCATGTCAAGATGCCAAAAGTGGGCCTGCATCTTTGCATTGCTGGAGGGTGAGACACCCGTCCCCCAACAATCTTTTAATATCAGGCACACAGCAGAAGGGCATCACAGCTTGGGAGAGATTGTGGCTCAGGGCTTGGTGACACAAGTTACGGGCAAAGGGAGAAAGCACAAAAACTCAGGGGAAAGTTTAATTATGCACCCATTTTCTACTAAGACTAACAGAGTCATTTATCAAATAGCGTTATGGCGTTTTCACATGCTTTAAGCACCTTTAACCAATGTGAAAACCCCTTAATGCATGCGAAAACGCCTTTAACGCTTGCGATAGCACCATAACGTATGGTGCGATGCAAATCAGAAAAAGAAGAGGAGTTAGGGGCGGGCTGGGTTCACTGTTTTGCAAAGCCCTATTGCATGGCTTTAGTGTTAAGCTGTGCGATAGGTTGTGTTAAGGCTTTATTACATGTTGGGATGTTTTCTCGAATGCCAGTTTTAGTAGTTTTTGGACCTTTTTGACTCATGCTAGACTAGAGCTTGCAAAATTTATTATTAATGATCTGCTTTGCATGAACTTACAATGCAACATCAGACTATGCACAAAAAGTTTGCTATTGCTTGTGATGAGCAAAACTTGCAATTTTTTTTTTTTTCAAATGAGGGTTTGTGCAAAAAAAAACAAAAAACCATGCAAAACCCAAAATGCCAACTTTTGAAGGGTTTTGCCTGTTTTTTGTTTTTTTTAATTATTTACATGTCTTTTTTTCATGCATAAGCCCCATGTGCAAAATAAATTGGCAATTAATACAGATGCTATTAAGGGCTGAATTTTCAAAACTGTTGACTTGCATAAAACACAGTTTATGTGCATAAATTGCTGATATAAAACAGCCTGGGGCTCGGTGCATATAAAAGTGTGCACATAACTCGATTTCTTCAGACTTTTACGCAAACTGGGGAGAGGTATTCCAGGAGGCAGAGTTGGAACTTATGCATATACTTTTTGTATTTAAAATGTATGCATGCAGGTTCCCCTGCAGAAGTCGCACACTTGTTAGAGCAGACGTAACTTTGTGTGGTGAGGTTTTTGCATGCCCTATCCCATCTGTGTGGGGATTTTCAAAACAAATGTATGCACAAATTTTGATTTGAAGATTCAGGATAAAGTCTGTGCATCAAAAGGACACATGGGGCCTCATTTTCCAAGCACTTTACCGCGTGCGATAAATTCACAAATTGCGTTAACAGCTGTTAACGCGATTTAGTCATTTGGTATTCAGGGGGCGGCTGCTATCGCGGCTAATAACTACAACTCCAACCTCGCGTTATGGACCTGAAAAGGATTACCTCCATCCACGATAGTCCCAGACAGCCTGTGTCAGAGAGAGAGAGCAGAGAGAGAAGAGAGAGAAGAGAGAGAGTGAGAGAGAGAGAGAGGAGAAGAGAGAGAGAGAGGAGAGAGAGAGAGAGAGAGAGAGAGAGAGAGAGAGAGAGAGAGAGAGAGGAGAGACTGACTTACTATAGTGCCTATGCCCTACATAGGTATTTTAACCCCTATGGGAGGGCCACCTACTAACTCGGGTGGGGATTAGGTATGAGCGTCGGGGGTTGGGGGCCACTTTCGCATTCCACATGAGACCTACGGACTGAACAGTGGTCTCTAGTGCAGATTTGCTGGCCGTCGGAGTGAGGACGCTCACTCCAAGCGGAGATTTGGCCAACATTCTCTCCACCTAGCATGTTGTTGCCCAGGTAGAGTGTCCATCAAGCTAGGTAGAGAGAACGTTGCCCAAACCACTTCTTGGAGTGAGCGTCCTCACTCCGACAGCCAGCAAATCTGCACTAGAGACCACTGTTCAGTCCGTAGGTCTCATGTGGAATGCGAAAGTGGCCCCCAACCCCCGACGCTCATACCTAATCCCCACCCCGAGTTAGTAGGTGGCCCTCCCATAGGGGTTAAAATACCTATGTAGGGCATAGGCACTATAGTAAGTCTGTCTGGGACTATCGTGTCTGGGACTATCGTGCACCGTGATAAAAGAAACTGGCAAATATCGTGCACTGCAATAAAAGACTGACAGAATCATCGTGCACTGGGAAAACATCGCGTGCGGCGCTAATGTTTTCGTGAATGGCGAAAACATCGCCGCACGCGATTTTTCCCCACTGCACGAAAGAAGCCTCATTTGCATTGGTAACGCCCCCTAATGCGATATTGGAAAATAAGGCCCATGAACTTTATCCCTGTCTGCACCGTTTTAAAATTAAGCTCCTGGGGGGTCTCTGTACTAGTTTGCAGGTTAGCGGCCGTGTTCACATGTGAGTTTTCTGCCCATGCAAACTGAACTGGGTTGAAAAATTGCACACGAACCTGAGCTCCCAGAATCAATGAAAAAAGATGACTACATCGCTGTGTAGTCTTCTTTATTGAGAAAACCAGGTCACAAAGACAGTTTCTGCTGAATTCTGAGTTAAGGAGCTGCTTTGCATGAGGTTCATCCCAGCAACCATTAACTTAGAATGTTAGTGTATTATGTGCAAAGGTAGCGGGATGAGTGGAATGAGTTTGCAGATTGGGGCTTTGAGGGAACAAAAATTCACAAAATATGGAGATTTGGGCATGTTTGCATGTTTTAGGGAGTTTGGCATGTTTTTTTTTCTTATCAAGCCCCATTTTGTGAAATCACTTCACACTTCAGTACATTAGCCTCTAGGTTTGTATCTGATCTAATGGAGGGATAAGTGATTTTCCCAAAGTCATAAGGAGAATCAGTGGGAGAAGCTGGATTTGAATCCTAACTTCCCTGGTTCTCAAGTAGCTGAATGAAAATATGTGACTGGAGGAATCGATAAACACACAGGGATAGTAATTTTCAAAGTCATTTGAAATGGGCTTTTACAAAAGTACCTGTGGCTAGATGGGTAAAAGTGCATGCATAGGTCTAGTATGCATGTCCAGCAGTGAGCAGAAGCCTTCCCAGGATAAAGGAGGGATTTGAACTTATTGCATATACGTTTGCATTTTTTAAAGTGTGCACCTAATTTTCCTTGAAAAAACAATGTGCACAATGCAAGTCTGTGCATTTACTTTTAGTCTTTCCCCTAAAACCTTCTTCCCCTCTCCCTCTTTGTCTATCTCAGTGGATAGTGCTCTCATCCTGATTTCTTTGGCCCATAACCTTGGAGTTATCTTTGATGCCTCTCTCTCCTTCTCTGTGTACATTCAAAACACTATTAAAGCATTGCTAAAATCCGTCCCTTCCTTCCTGAGCATGCTACCTCAATGCTCATCCGCTCTCACCATCTCCTGTTTAGACGACAGTAACTTACTCTTCACAGGCTTTCCACTGGACCAATTTTCTCTGTGAAATCTATTCCAAATTTGGCAGCATGACTTACCTGTCTTCACGTTGCTAACCCCTCTTCTCGTCTGCCCTGCATGCAGTTCAAGCTTCTCTTACTCTCCTACGCATGCCTTCATTCTGCAGCTCCTCATTCCTTCTCTCCTTTCTCCCTACATTGTCTGCAGTCTCCTTCTCCATGGCTGACTCTCTGCTTCCCACCTTGCTCTGCCCTATGCCTGGAACAGACTTCCTGATGCTCCATCACTGGCCATATTCAAGTCCGGTCTAAAAATCACTTGAGGCTGCTTTTAAATCCTAATTACTTTTCTACAATAAACACTCTCTTGCCACAGACTCTTGTTTTTAGTGTATGTTTACCTTGACTAGGTAAGCATACATTAAACTAGGTTGTAAGCTTCATGAAGCAGGAATTGTCTTTTGTGAGTATCTGTACAGCTGCGCAAATGACTGTCAGTGCTTTAAAAATAATAAGTAGTGGAAGGGATAATTTTCAAAGGGAAAGTAGACACATAAATTGCCTGTGAAAATTGGTATAAAGTCATCAGGGGTTAGAGATGTGCATTTAAAAAAATGTTATTTCAGTTCATTCATTTGTTTTGCATGCCCCAAAATTAATTTCATTTATTTCAAATGAAAAAATAAAGCATTTATTAGTTTTCCATTAATATCAATGGGATAAATGCATGCTATTTTGGGCTCTAAAACTGGGGATTTCTAATGAAATTCATCAGTAGACATTAACAGAAGGGGGGAGAACACTCCAAGATACCAAACCTCTTTTAATGTGGCATCATGAGAGGTCAGAGTATCCCAAACAGAGGCAGCCACTCTCCAAAGCAACAGTGAGAGTGGCAAAAACAACCCAAGACTCCAAAAGAGGGGTAAAGGGCACCAGCTACAGTGGTGGGAAGATCCCAAGGCACTAAAAAGTGCAAAGCAGCACTAAGAGTGCATGAATAGCTCAGGGCCCCATGAAGGGAAAATGAACTACCAAACTCAAAGAAAAGAAACCAATAGCAGTACAAACAGTGGTAATGAAGAATGAGAGATGCGAAGCACCCATGGCTCCAAATAAGGGGCAAAGGACAAATGGGTAAGAAACCATAGTTTGATGGATAAGCTGCTGTGGTGGAAAGAAGCTAATGGATATTATGGGAAGGAGGTTTGTACAAAACATCAGGTTTTGGAAGATAGGGATTTTAGTTGATGAGAATAAACCAAAGGAAATGTTGTCATCAGTCCGTTCCGCTTTGAGTGGTGATTATAGACCAGGGGTGGTTATTCTAGAGGAACTTTGTGGGGACATCTTTGTGGATTTTTGGAAGAAAAAGGTACAGGAGTACAGTATTTCCTTGTCATGGGAAAAGGTCTAGATAATTGTTTGGAAGGAGAAATTTGAAGAAATAAGTGTTTGTATTTGAGAGAAGAAACTTGGGGCATGGAGGAGTTTGCTTCAGTGGGCATGGAGGAGTTGCATGAGATGTTGTCTATCTACAAACTCAGTGTCTCTTAGATCCTTGTCCTTCCTTTTTGATAAATACCATGCCAGATAATATGTTATTGGTGTTACAACAAATTGTTAATTTGTCATTGGATAGTAGTTGTTGTTTACCAGTTCAGTTAAAACAATCAGTGGTGACTCTGGTGTTGAAGAAGACTTCCTTAGACAAGAAGTGTTATGCCAATTATCATCTGGTGGCAAATAGCCCTTTGGATAAGGTTATTAAATGTGCTGTGTGTTCCCAATTGTCTTCATATTGAGAGAAAACAATTTATTTATTTATCGAGTTTTTATATACCGTCGTTCGGTTCCGCCATCCCAACGATAGATGAGTGTCAATCGGGGGATACAGCACAGAGATGGTTCTTTTAGCAGTTCAGGAAGAGGTATTGTATTGTAGGGAGAAATCAGAATCAGTGTTACAGATTTTGTTTAGCTCTGTCTAGTGCATTTGATCTGGTGGATCACTCTCTGCTTTTATTGAGCTGTGAGGAACAGGGGCTAAAGGGGCAGGTTTTAAGGTAGTTGAATTCTTATTTCTTTTTTGAAAGACAGAACTGCAGTGGTGAAGATAAGAGGGGAACATTCTAAGCAGTATAGCTTTGAATGTGGAGTTCCATAGAGTTCCCCTTTATCCCTATTATTATATAATCTTTTTATGGGGAATTTGGTTAGAGAGTTGGGGTTTAAGGGATTTCTCTATGCAGATGATATGCAACTGATTTTCCCAGCAGAATGTAATCTTGAGAAGGCTATGAGGAGGACTAATGAGAACTTGGGTTTACTTTCTAAGTGGTTTTATAAAAACCGCTTAGTGTTGAATATTGGGAAAGAGGGTGTGGTTCAAAGATCATGGATATTAAGAGTAGAAGAGATGGAGTTGGCAACTAGCCCTAAGATCAAGAGCTTGCAGGTGATTTGTGATGATCAGTGGAATTTTGAGTCTTATATTTCAATGGTACTTCAACAGATATTTTTTAAGCTTAGGTTGTTGAGAAGGCAGTGGGCATCCCTCTCCTTGGCTGCATTTCGGGTGGTTGTACAGGCATTTGTTTTGCCTCAGATTGATTATTGTAATGGGTTGTTGGTGGGGTTGGCAGCTAAAAGTATTCACAGGTTACAGGTCATGCAAAATATGGCAGCAAGATTAATTTATGGTTGTCCTTGGAAGTTTAATGCCGCTCCTTTATTGAAGCAGCTGCATTGGCTACCAGTCCAGCAAAGAGCACAATTTAAAATCATTTGCTTGATATACATAAAGTATCTAGAGCAGTGCTTCTCAACCGGTGTGTCGCAAGACACCAGTGTGTCGCCAAGCACATGCAGGTGTGTTGTCACACTTCCTGGTCCCCCTGCCCCAGCGAGATAGGAACGTATCCCCCGCCCAAGCTTAAAATGCTGAAAGCCCGTGCGGAATGCGACAAGAGAGCTGAGTCAGCAGCGCCGACATGGTCTCTTCTTCCTGCCCCGTGGCCTGGAAAAGGAAGTGGAGTGCAGCAGCCGTGCGCATGGGAAGAAGAGACTATGCTAGTGAAAGCAGCACAGCCTGAAGCATGAGCAGCACGATGCGGAGCACAAAAGAAGCAAGATCAGTGCCCGTGGCTGATGGGAATCCTTTCTCGAAGCCAGTGGAAGTGGAGGAGGTTGTTGCTGCTGCTGCCTCTAAGGCAGGAAATGGAGCAGACTGCTGCTATTGCTGGTTCAGGGGGTGGAGAGAGTGAGTAAGCAAGCAAGCAAGCATATATGTTTGAGATCCTGTGTGTGTGTGTGTGTGTGTGTGTGTGTGTGAGAGAGAAACAGCATATATGTAAGGGAATGATTGAGAGCCTGTATGTGATTGAGATCCTTTGTGCCTGAGAGAGATAGTATGCATGTAAGTGTATGACTGAGAACCTGTATGTGTGAGAAATATCATGTGTATGTATGATTAAGAGCCTGTGTATAAGTATGAGAGCAAGCATGTGTGTCTGTTGTGAATGAGAGCCTGTGTGTAAGTGAGAGAAAGAGAGAGAGCATGTGTGTGACAGAGTCTGTGTGAGAGGGAAAGAGACAGCATGTATGTATGTGATTGAAAGCCTGTGTATGTGTGAAAAGAAAGCATGTGTGTAAATGTGTGATTGAGAGAGAAAAAGCATGTCTTTATGTGTGTGATTGAGAGCCTGTGTAAGTGAGAGAGTAAGCATGTGTATATGTGAGTGACTGAGAGCAGTGGGTGTGAGAGAGAGAGAGGAGAAAGTTGCAAGCAAACCACCCATCCTCCTGCTAATTCAGAACAATCTCAGGACACCTGGATATCAAACGTTCCCAGGTATGCAGAGCAAAGCATTTTTTCCATCCTTATTTTTCATTACTGGGTCTTTGTGCCTGCTATTTTTAAATATTTTATTGATCTCTAGAAATGTTTTATATTTTTTAATTATTGGATATTCCATTCATCAGCTGTTTTGAACTAATCTGTTCTTTTTATTATTATGGTTTTACTGCTATTGATTTTATATTTCTTGATTTGTTTTATGAGGACTGGTGATGCTTCTCTTTTCCTTTGTTACATTGCATACAGTCTCTCTGGCTTGTTGTAGTTTCCAGTTCAGTTTTTGTCTGCATGTTTCTATTTATGTTTTATGATCTCTTTAATTTTTGTTAGGTGAGGGTCAGCACATGTGACTGAGGTGAGGTTTTCTGCTGGCGTGTAGTTTCTGTGTAGGGCTCTATAGCAGCCTGGCTTGGTCCATTTTCCTAATAGGAAGTGTATTGGATTTTTAAGGTCTGGTGTAGTATTTTCAGTTTTGCCTTGTAAGGTGGTTACTGTTTGAGTACTGGAAATTGGTGCTCTTTTGGTATGGGATGTTTACAATTTATGCAATTTCTGTTCATACAGAGTACTTATCTTTCCCGTGTCTCATGCTTAGCAATAAAAATAATACAGGGCCTTTATTTTTTTATTTCCGCTGTGAATGCTAATGAGCAGTGTGTCGCAGATATGAGTGTAGTCTGTCTGGTGTATCACAATAGGATATAAAAGGGCAGGATTTATGCAAGTAATTATCACATACATACAGTTTTTAAATCAATAACAAATATACACATATTTGTTACCACTCATGAATGTATAGCCACTGTAATGTGGTATAGATGTACTTTTTCCATATGGGAGTATGCAGAGTTAGTCTATAAATGGGAGAATAGCAGGATCCATTCTCATCAGGGACTTTCAGAACCAGTTCCTTGTTTATCTCTATAGCTTTCAATGTGGGTAAGAACTGGACTAGCTCTGTCTGTCTCTGATGACATGGAGCCTGCTGCAATCCCACATCTAGAAGGTATTTGTTGGGTAGGAAAACTAGACATGTAGATATTGACTTCATCATCAGAAGCCTGGATGCTTTATATTTTTGCCTTGGTTTGTAATCTTTAAATCTGCTTTTTCTCTGTAAGACAGTGCTTCTCAACTCAGTCCTCAGGGCACACATAGTCAGTCAGTCAGTCAGGTGTTCAAGATATCCACAATGAATGTGCATGAGAAGATTTCCCCCACCCTCCTGATCAAAAATGCCCCCTTCTCGCTCAACACAGCAGACTCCCACACACACATTGTAGCATCTCCATCTCACACCAATCCAGACCAGCACCCCACACACATCACATTTCACTAAAAGCAGCACAGCTCCCCAACACACTATTTGTTTCTGGAGTAGATTGTAAGCTCAATGGAACAGGGATTGTTTCTTATCTGCAGTTGTACAGTGCTTGCGCTACAGAAATAAGTAGTAATAATACAATCTTGGCAACCCTCCCCCAGAACAGTGCCAGGCTTTCCCCCACTCTTCTAGCTTACTTTTCTGGAAAGGACCCATCCTGAAGGGCAGCCTGTCAGGAAGGATGCAAAAGCCCTCTTGCCTGTACTGTTTAAGCTGCAAAATGAGGGTGCCTAGCAGGGCTTCAGCACATAGTACTAGGATTAAGAGAGGCTCCATGAAACTAACTGGTAGGCATTTTTGCCAGAGGATAGTAGTATAGCTGGGTTTAAAATAGGTTTGAACAAGTTTCTGGAAGACAAGTCTATTAACAATTATTATCCAGGTAAATATGGGAATCACAACTGTGTGCTGTGGCTGTGTCATATTCCTGTGAGCATACTGGCGTATCCGTGTGTTTCAGGGAATATCAGTCACTGTGTGGTTATATATAACCAGTCTATGTGTGCGCTGTTGCCTTATACTCTCTATACATTGTATATACATTTTAGTCTTGTCCTAGTTCTCTACCTAGCTGCTATCAAGCTAGGGCGAGAGTACATTGCACAAATCTCATCTTTGTGTACCTTTCCTCACTCCAAATCACATCAAATCTTCACTGATGTGTACTGTGCTGTCGTACCTATGATTTTGCATGTAACTCTGCCTCCCAAACTCTAGACTACCACCAAAACCTCACCTCGAGTTACTAGCTGGCCCTCCTAAAGTGATATAAATAGTTTACTTATGAGAGCCTTATGACGAGTCAGTCTTTCTCTCTCTCCTCAATAAAACCTGTCTAGACAGTAATGCAGCCTAACCACACCCCTTTTCCTTACCACGGGCATTAGGCCTGCAAAATGATGAATCTAGGTCTTAGATTATAAGTCCTCTGGGGATACCTACAGTACCTGAATGTAATTCACTTTAAAGTGCAAAAAGCAGAATATAAATAAATATAGAAATATCTATAAAGGTGGTTAGTGCAGCTGCTTTTAAAAATTGTCTAGAATGATCCTGGAGGAAAAGTCCATAAACAACTATTAACCATGTAGACTTGGAAAACCTACTGCTTGTCTCGCTTATGAGCATGGATTGGACCTATTCTTTGGGATCCTACTAGATACTTGTGACCAGGATTGGCGACTGTAAGAGAGAGGATGCTAGGCTAGATGGACTTTTGGTCTCACCCGGTATGGCATTTCTTATGTTCTACTGTCTGAAGACATCTACCTGCATTGTTTTCGTTATAAATTCTACCTATGCAAAAGTCCACACCTACTTTGAACCTACGACAAGTTTCAGACAGAAAGCATGTGTGTACCTTCCCATTGAAACTAGATGTAAAGATAACAAAGCAAACTATCTGAAAATTGCCCTATAGTGGTGATCAAATATTTCCTCTCTTGTCTTTTTTTTTTCTCTCTCTCCCTCTTCTTCATCTAAAGAATGATACAATTTTGCCCATTGATCCACTAGGGTCCCTGCGTGAGCAGGGCCTTCTGCATATTCAGTGTTGGTCATTAGATTACACTGGAGGCTTTCTAACCCTTGCACCTGTGAAGACCAGCAAGGTACTCATTGCTTACCTGATATGAGGGTTAACTTACACACACAGGTCATGTTCATGTGTAACGCGGACTGAGTATATGCTTTCCCAAGGGAGGGGTTAAAAAGGGGTTTCAACTTACACGCATACTTTTCAATTTAAAAAAATAAACACAGAAATGTTTTTGACAATTTTGTGCATGTTCAATAGGTTAACTTGTGCAAGACAGACTTGGTGGAATAATTGTCAAAGTGACTGGAATAACATATTTATGGGATAAGTTCTGCTAAATGTTTGAAAATTAATCTCCCTCTTTTGATTATTACACAGTATTTGTGTCTGTCAGCATCTTCCACAGCTATAGGAGGTAACTGCACAGGAAGAACAGATGAGCATAAATAAAGAAGCTGAGGCTGGTGAAGTCTGGTCAGGACCCAGTACTTTAGCTAAGAAATCTCTGAAGGATGTGTGATGAGTAAAATGACTGTGCTATACCATTTTTTCAATAAAAGTCCAAAGCATGATTGTGGAATTCTGTCACTTCTAACTTACCACTATCAGACTTAACAAAATGAATTGAATAATGCTGATCTCGGTTGGAAGAGCTATGGATAGATGAGGTCACTGTCCTACATACAGTGAGAATCTACAGTAATTCAGACCTTTTTCAGAGATAGTGTTCATGCATTTATGACCTTCATGGGGAAGAGGGAATCAATGTGTCAAAATCAGTACCTCAAAATATTCACCTACCCTTGATGTCCTATCCATTGATTTAAAAAAAATTGGTTGTTTTCTTTTCTCTTTTTTCCACTTTTCTCTTTTTCCTTCTCCTCATCATTAAGAAAGTCAAATGATAAATGTTACCATCTTGAAATGGCCTATAATAATTGGGTGGAAAGGAAGCTGTAAAACTAGGGGTCATGGTATGAAACTCTGAGGGGGAAGATTCAGGAACAATGTCAGAACATAAGAAATTGCCATACTGGGTCAGACCAAGGGTCCATCAAACCCAGCATCCTGTGTCCAATAGTGGCCAATCCAGGCCACAAGAACCAGACAAGTACCCAAACACCAAGAAGATCCCATGCTACTGATGCCAGTAATAGCAGAGGCCATTCCCTAAGTCAACTTGATTAATAGCAGTTAATGGACTTCTCCTCCAAGAACTTATCCAAACCTTTTTTAAACCCAGCTACACTAACTGCACTAACCACATCCTCTGGCAACAACTTCCAGAGCTTAATTGTACGTTGAGTGAAGAATTTTCTCCGATTTCTCTTAAATGTGCTACTTGCTAACTTCATGGAGTGCCCCTTAGTCACATCTACTCATTCAAGCCCTCTCATGATTTTAAAGGCCTCTATCATATCCCTCTTCAGCCGTCTCTTCTCCAAGCTGAATAGGCCTAACCTCTTCAGGTCAGGAAATATTTCTTCACAGAAAAGGTGGTGGATGATTGGAGCACCCTCCCAGAAGAGATGGTGATGACAAGAGCGGTAATGGAATTGAAAAGGGCATGGGATAACCACAAAAGATCCCTGAGAGCTAGAAAATGGAAATGAAGAAACTTTTCTGTTACACCTTGGTGGTAGTCTGCACAGAGCAGTAGTTGCTTTCACCCTTAACAGAATACTTGGGAGTAGCTTGCATAAAGGAAGAATTGCTACTACCCAAAAAACATGCTGGGCAGATTAGATGGACCATATTGATCTTTATCTTCCATCTTCCACTCTATATTATTATGGATGTTTTATATAATATCTGTATGACAACCTTTACTGTAATAAAATACAAGTATGGAAAGAATTCATAGCAATTCCTGTGACATGCTTTTTTTCCTCCCAACATGGTGAATTATTGGTAACTCATGTTATCCGTCTCTGTTAGGCTACAGTACTCATAGTTGCCATAATGTGTCAGTATAATCCATTATAATAGGATGATACCACCTATTGTCCACTGTTGTTACTGAGACTGAAAAAATTGATTGACTAGTTCAAGATATAATGTCTGCACAGGCAGGTAGACAAACCGAAGATATAAGACTTTTTTTTTAGGAAAATAGTACCAAATAAATATGCAATAAAAACAGGACTGGACAGAATTTTCATGGTAACACGTGATTAGGGTAACACAACTAACAAATGACTAAGAGTTGGTAAATGGTACAATATTTTTAAACAGAGTACAGAGTTTGACCTAAACTCAAACTCCACCAGGTCTTCAAGGTTATTTTTCTATTTTTGGTAGTCAAAAAATTCCATGTCCAAAATTTAAAGACTGGGGTTTTTTGGAAGTTGATATACATATAGGTTCCAAATTATAGAGGTAAATATGAGAATGCTAAAATTTCCTTAAACCAACTCTACAATTTAACATTATGTTTAAACCAGCAGATCCGAAGTCATCACTGGTGGCCTACTTTAATTATAATGTAGCACTATTCACCTTGACAAGAAAAAAAATCTAACATATTCCTTGCTAAGTTGAGGTTAGCACTACTAGAAAACTGAATTCCCTTCCCTGGCCTTAGCAGGGGGGCTGTATTGCTCCACAAATTCTATTCACTTACCTTTAAAAACCCGAGTGGCCCAGCGAGCTTGAAGTTCTGCCACAGGCATGATGGCGCCAAGAGGCTGAATAAGCCCAATGATAGCTACTGTCATCTTCTCCAGGTGGGAAGGAAAGACATATTTGTACAGTGGGACTCTGTTGTTGTCAACTTTGACGACAGAATCCTCAAAGAAAGGAAAATAGCAGAGGTATCCAGTGGCAAAGATGATCACATCAATGTTCTCTTCAACAGTTCCATCTTCAAAGACAGCTGCATTTTCGGTGAACATCTTCACATTTGGCTTTATCAGCACTTTGCCAGATATGATACGATTTGGTAGGTCATCGCTGACTGTTGGGTGTTGGCTAATAAGTCTATATTGTAAAGAAAGAGATGCCTATTATACTGTGAATCAAAAGCTATTTCAACTAAAAACAGATGTACCATGAGAGAAATCTTGTGCTCATACAATGCACCAAACTTTCATAGCCTTCATGACATCACAGCTTATCTCTCACTTGTTGCTATACCCTCATACTGGCAAAGATTCTCTCAATATGCACCAGCTTATTTCTTTTCTGGGAAAAAGGGCAGCTAGTGCGAGTTTAAGATCATGCAATGGATCCCAGGTGTTGTGAAGGGGAGCCCAAACTGGGAGAGGACGAACTCAAAGTTTACTCAGGGAGGTTTCACATTCTAGCCAAGGATAAAGAAGAGATCCTGATGGAGAGATTACAGGCCCACAGATTTACTATATTCCATTTCTTTGTGGATATTCTCTGAGAAACTTGTATCAAGTGCAGTACGTTTTCATGTTTGAAATATTTTCTTCATTAAAATTTGTTGGAACACCACTGTATCCAGTTTTTTATTGGCACTCCGAAGAGGACTGTACATGTAATGCCCAGGATCTTGTAGGTTTTTCCTCCCCCACAAAGAATCCTCTTGCAGGGCTAAAAGAGATGGAGTAGTATTGACTTAGCTCTGTGACTCTCGGATGATCAGCCAAGTTGGGGGTTACAAATATATTGGCCTCCATGAGTATTAACAGTAGGTGGGATTTTATTGGAGTAGACTGTTGTATTTCCCTGTGACATAAAGATGCTTTATAGATTCTATTTACAAAAACAAATAAAATGATTGTGTGGGTAATTTCTAATTTTCAACAGTCTAAGTCAGCACAAATATGTACAAGTATGTACATATGTATTATGCACATAATTATGCATTTTAATTTTTATGTAAGAATGATGTTTTATCACATAAAATATTACCATATTACTATTAACATTATAACACAGTTATAACAAAGTCTATAAAATACTTTTGGGGCTGATATGCATGGTATGTGGCATACGTTCAGTATATGTACTTTTTTTTAATACAGGCAGCCACATATTTTCTGTACCTGTTTTATTAAAGTACACACACTTATTTTACACATGAAATAATTGTGACATGTGTGTGTATTTACTGCAGTTTACTCTTGGACGTAGGTATTTTATGAAATAAGCACAAATTCAGTTTATAAAAATACTTACTTGTAATCCCCAGTTTACAGACACCTCACCATTCATCACCCACACTTCTACCAGTTCACTTAGACCCTTAGACTTCACTCTGACCTCCCACCCAAAACTGCAGACAAAAGACAAGTGCAGTTTCATTTCTGTGACTCAATTAGCAAGTGTAAAAGCGTGCAAATAATGTTGGCAATGCTTGCATGTGCACTGCTTACACAACACGAACGTGTGCCTGAGCTACTGAAGCCTGCCCTGGAATGCTTCTTCTACATTTACGTGTGATGCTGCCTGCTAGCCTGTGCTTATGTGTTCACATTGCCACTTACAGACAGGAAGAATAACTTTCAAACAGCTGTGCGACCCCATATAGACGCATGTACATGGGTGCGCAAAAATCTACCCCTGCAAAGTCTTAAGTGTCAGTATTCTGGGGCCTCTCAATGGCCTCTCCAACCCCCTCCCCAGTTTGACAAAAACATATATCTAGCTCCCTCCTCTTCCTCTCTCCTGCCACCCCAGCCCTAACCTTCCCACCCCTCACAACACCCTGTCAAACTGCTTACTGCTGCTGGGATGGTGGTACTCTTGTACCTCTCCAAGTAGCTCTGTCTGCAACACTGGGCATGTAAGCCACCAGCATTGTTGTCAGAATAATACTTTCACAACAATGCTAGAGCTTATGCCTCCAGCATTTCTGTCAGAGCAGTGCTGGAAGCCTCCAGGAGCAATAAGGGGATTCTGTGATCCTGGCAGCAGTAAGGGATTTAACAGGGTGCTGGGAGGAAGAGGGGAGGGCCAGAGAGAGGTTTGGGATTAACCCAAAGTAAAAGCATATAACCATTTATTTTCTCTTTTTTTGTTTCCCTCTTTAGATCATTCCTGGAAAAGTAGAATAGGTCAGCACACTGGGACCCACCTGTGGACAGGCTTTAAACCGTAGTTCTCATGGTTAAACCGTGCATTCATTTTATTCTCTTCCCGGCTGTTCAGAACAGACGAAGGCATGATCAGTTTGATCAGCTGCTTGTATCGGCGAGACTGTACCACATCAAGAGGGAAACCCCCATCAGAAACGCGATTCAATATCCAGGCACCCCTCCTGGTGCTGAGATATACCTGCAAAAGTATTTATAAAAATGATGCAGCATTCCCAAACCAATCGCCTCTGATACCTGCTAGGGAAGAGGTGCTAGGGCATTAGGCATGGGTTAATACCAGAATCTAAATCTCAACTGAGGTTGCAGTATAAATCCATAGACTCTCAAGGTTCATTGCATCAAATGCAATATGTGCCTTTATAAAAACATGCACATCTGTTACCCAAGATGTACCTGTCCCATATATTCCCTCTACCCTGGATTGCATAGTTTGTTTCCAAAGAATTTAAAGATAAAATTAACACTATTTGCAGTCAGGCAGATGCTATGCCTAAAGGATCAATAGACTTAGTTATAGTGATAGTTTCCAAGCCTTGGTTGCTTTCTCTCAAATGGATCCATTTACTTTTGAAAGGATTCTGATAGCGTCAAGGGACATGACATGCCTTCTGCCTTGATACAGTCATCTAGTCAAATCTTATGTTCTTATGTCTTTTGGAATCCTAGGAGATGTTCATTTTTCCTTGGTTCAGGGTCCTTCCCAATATAACTGAAAACAAAATTGTTAGCCCTCTACTTAAAAAAAAAACCAACCAACCATCATGGGAGTTATTTAGATTGGATAGTTATAGGCCTGTCTTTAATCTACCTTTCCTAGGGAAGCCTATATCCAACTGCCTGATTTTCTATGAGACAAAAATATTTCAGATCTGTTTCAACCCAGTTTTATCGTAGTATTGAGACCATCTTGTTGGGAATATTTGATATCCTATGATGAGAGCTTGATAGAGGCCGTAATTCTCTATTAAACGTACTTGATTTTACAGTAGCCTTTGATACTCTAGACCACATGATCTCAATGGATTGTCTAGCTGATTTAGGAATTGCAAACAGAAATCTTCGATTGGTTTGAGTCTTTTCTTACAGAGAGAGAGCAATATGTTAGGGTAGGGAATAGTACATCTGTCCCCGGATGATAACGTGTGGAGTACCATAGGAGTTAGTAATGTCCTCCATTCTATTTAATATTTATGTTTACTCTCTTGTGCTATTTTTTCATGATCTCAATTTGTGTTATTTTATATATGCAGATCATATCCAACAGTTGGTTCCACTGGGTATAAATTGACAAGAAATAATAGACAAAGTGAGCATGTCATGTCTTACAAAAATTTGGAAAGTTTTCCTCAGAATAGGTTCAAATTAAATCCCTAGAAAACAGAAATTCTCTAGATCACCACACTTCTAATTCATATAGTTTGACCTCTTACTATAAATGGTATGCCATTGCAAATTATCTGAAAAGTGAAGAACTTTTGTTGTAATATTAGATTCATTCTTAACTTGGAAGATCAAATTGATATTTTTCAATTGCATCCTTATTTATCAATGACCAATTTAGTTACGGTAGTTTATGCTTACATTTGTTCTTGCCTAGACTACCATAACTCTCTTTGTATTTTTATGTCACAGAAACGTATGTTTAGGCTTGAATTGGTACTGAATTCTGTTGCTCATCTTATTTCATAATTTAACATCCCATTCCAGGATGACCTATCTTGCTGGGTCTTCATTGGCTTCCTATGCACTGTAGAATTAGGTTTAAGTTTATTCTTTTCACTTCCAAGGCCTTAAATGAATATTTGACTGCCTGCTTGGCAAGATAAGCTCCTAGCAGGTCCCTTCATACCTCTCATGACAACTTGCTGCAGATTCCATTGGGAAGAGAGAAAATTAATTGGTACTAAAAAGCGAGTTTTTCATGTGCTATGCCAGTTTACTGGAATTTACTTCCCAGTAAAGGTTTGTGTAACACTGATTTGACAGGTTTAAGAAAGTTACTGAAAACCTGGCTGTTTGCCTTAGCAAATGGTTAATTGCCTTTTGAATTGGCTTTTTGGCTGTTCTTTGATACGTCTTATTTTCCATTGTACTGTATTGTAATTTAGGTATATCCTGTAGTGTGGAGGGAGGGTGGTTCCCTGGAGGATATCGTACATTTTGGTTAGGTGAGTTTATAGATGTTTTGATGCACTGCATTTCATGGGTATATTCTTTTCTTTCCCATATGATGCTCTGTCCTGAGCTTTGTGGCTAAATGTGAATGAATGAATGAATGAATATTATATTTTCTCTTTCATTCCTCTGCCTGAGCAGAATAGACTAGGGTTCTGCTTTGCCCTTTACCACTTAAGGAATAAGAGGATTTTGATTTTTCTTGTTACCAGGAGGGGGACATTAACTGAAGTAGATACTCTGAGAAAAATCAAGGCACTTGGATTTTTCTTTCCTCTGGCAAGACATTGTTGCACTTCTTTTCTTATGTGGACTCATCAATTTTTCCTGAGTTGGAGTAAATACTTGTTATTTGAACATCATTCCAAGTATGCAGCCTGCTTCTTCAAATCTACTGAAGTGCTTATCAAGATATCAAAGAGTGAGTACAGTGGCAAGAGTGATTGAGACCTGGAGAGACTGCACCCCTGTCAGCAGAGGGCCCCAGAAGAGCCCTAGCACCCCAGTGGCCTACTGAAGTGTTTTGGACTGTGCTAGAGAGATACAAAGGAGATCTGGAAAGGGCAGTGGCCTGGGGAATGTTGTATGCCCCCACATTCCAGGGGGTACACCAGCATTGTATTTGGATTTTTTGGCCGCCACCAAGAAAAGCTGGCAGTCTGACTACAAGCCTGCCAGTCTATCAGCTTCTGATAAACGGCCGGTAGAAGAGTATTGGCACACTAGGCAAACCTTCAGTCATGCACCTCCCACCCTCATCTTACCTATTGGTGGCAGTACTGGCTTCCCCCCTCTGGGCCTCAGGTTGATGGGACTTTGTCGCCCCCAAACTGTTGGCGCTCTAGGTGTCTGCCTAGTTTGCCTACTGGAACTACCAGCCCTGTTCTGATACAGTCTATATAGATTAACCTCCATCCCATTTACACATCATTTCAGTATAAACCCGAGAGGTAGACGATATCTATTTTACTATTATCCAGTCTGGGCAGGTCAGAAATGCATTTAAAGGACTGTTAGGAATATAAATTAAAGTTGTATCGCCAAGACCAAAGACTTGCTACGGCAGCTTTACCAAAGCAGCCTTGAGTTAACATTTCCCATAGAAGTCATCAAGAAGTCAGAGTTCCAGTTTTTCTTCTAAATTAGAAGGTGCTGTTAGTGCAGTACTGCAGGTTACAGCAGTATAGAACACTCCAGCATTGCAAACCTTGGTTATAAAAGATGGAGACTTTGCTTGCCATAGAGAATGTCTTGCTGTCATGCAGCAGCTTACCTGCTTAGCAACCAAGCTGAGCTCCACTGCAAGGTCCCCTCCAGAGTTTCCCAGACCAATCACAATGATCCGTTTCCCCTGATACTCAAAGGGATCCTTGTAATCCCGGCTGTGGAAGTACTGACCCTTGAAGTTTTCTATCCCTGCGAAGAGAGGAGAACGCTGTATCCTTATAATACATTTTCAAAAGCTTAGCTGGGATTTACATGTATAGAAGTGGAAGTCACAAGTGTGGATTGACTGAATCTGCCTAAGTGCATTTTTAAGCCACCTCAAATTACGAGTGTACTTGCACTGTGGGTGTATTTTTAACTATTTTAAAAAGAGGTATTGCAGGGGCATTTCAGAGGTGTGGATGAAAAATACACAAATATATTTTAATTTTCAAAACTATTCACACATAGCTAACAGCTATCCTTACACTTTCCTATGAAGCAACTTAAATTATGAGTGTGCTTTTTTATCCATAACAACCTGATCTTCAAACACAAACTCTGCAGGCACAAAGGGGCGGATTTTCAGAGCCCTGCTCGCCGGTGAGCCTATTTTACATAGGCCTACCGGCGCGCGCAGAGCCCCGGGACTCGCGTAAGTCCTGGGGTTTTCGGAGGGGGGCGTGTCGGGGGCGGGACCGAGCGCAGCGGCGTTTTCGGGGCGTGTCGGCAGCGTTTTGGGGCGGGTACGGGGGCGTGGCTACGGCCTGGGGCGGTCCGGGGGCGTGGCTGCGCCCTCCTTACCCGCCCCCAGGTCGCGTCCCGGCGTGCAAGAGGCCCGCTGGCGCGCGGGGATTTACGCCTCCCAGAGGGAGGCGTAAATCCCCCGACAAAGGTAAGGGGGGGGCTTAGACAGGGCCGGGTGGGTGGGTTAGGTAGGGGAAGGGGAGGGGAAGGTGAGGGGAGGGCAAAAGGAAGTTCCCTCCGAGGCCGCTCCAATTTCGGAGCGGCCTCGGAGGGAACGGGGGTAGGCTGCGCGGCTCGGCGCGCGCCGGCTATACAAAATCAATAGCCTTGCGCGCGCCGATCCAGGTTTTTAGCAGATACGCGCGGCTCCGCGCGTATCTACTAAAATCCAGCGTACTTTTGCTTGCGCCTGATGCGCCAGCAAAAGTAGGCCAATTCGCGCTATTTGAAAATCTACCCCTTTGTGTTTGAAAATTGGTGGGTTTGTGCTAGCTACAAAGTGCACACATACGCAGCACTGATTAATATAGGAAGCTCTTAAATTAGCAACAGCAAAGTTTAACAGAAAGACAAAATAAAAGGGAAAACAAATTTTAAAAAAGGCCCTGCCAGTCCATTTGGTTGCCCAGTTTTGAAGTCGTACATCTTTTCTGGAATGAAAAATATTTCCACAGGAAAAAAAAAAAAGTGCAGGAAAATTGACCAGCAATCTAGTTTTATAATTTTGGCTCCGTTAAATTCTGACCCTTAAAAATATTTTTGTGGAAGTTTATGGAACTGAGAAAGAACCCATGGCAATTTCTGATTAATCTCGTCCCAGGCTTTGATATTATCGTCTTCTCTCAGCCATTCCCGCTGTGAGAAAGCAAAATTTGCTGATCTCCCAGGACATTTTTTTGTTCTGTTGTCCTTAACCTCACACCTAAAATGACTGTAAAACTATTGTACAAAATGGAAAAGGAAAAAACAAATATTTAAAAGGCAATCTAAAGCCCACTGAAATCCAGGCAAGCGCAAAGAGGGACACGATGAGTTGGAAAGATGGGATATGCAAGACTAATTCTTTCATGCTGTGCAGTGATCCTCGCTCTTTGCCTAACAGCCAAAGTTTTTTGTAATGCTGACTTCAGGGAGACTGCGGAGGGGTGAGAAGAGAAAAAAGGATAATGAGTGCCTTCTTCATCCCCAACTCCTGGACAAAATAACTAATTCATTGCACTCTGGTGATCTCCCATCCCTGTTGAATATTATCCTGCCGATAATTATTCCCGTGTTGCTTAAACGGTTTTAACTTGCTCCCCCACCTCCCCTGTGTTAATCCAGTTATATGGTTATACCAACCCATTCTTCCCCCTGTTGCAAGCCAGTTAAATGTTTATCCAAAAATGTGTTCTCAATTGTAACGAGTTGTTTTAAATGTAAACCGGAGTGAAGGCGGCTAGCTAAACGTCGGTATATAAAAGCCTATAAATAATAATAAAATATGCTAAAAACTGCTTCTATTGCATTTTGGTTGCAAATTTGTAGTGCAGGAGAGAGAGATAAAAACGGTGAAGCAGGGCCCAGTGTCAATTTTGTTTCACTTAGCATGCGTGCTTCGCACCTGTTCAATTTTCAAAGTGAAACCACACAGGTTGAAAATCTGTGTAAAGTCCACAGGTTAAACGTGCCCATGTGGTTTGCAACCACATAAGCAATTTTCAAATTGCTCCACCTTCAAACTGAATGCACAAGCAGCTTGGTACTGCCTGCCGAATTTACCTGGAAAAGAATTCAGTGGCAAGTTGGGGGACGTATGATGGCCGCTGCAAACCAGAATGGCATCAAAGATGGCCGACTCCCGCTTTCCCTCTGTTTCTGTGATGACATCCCATTGGCCGGTGCTGGAGAAATCTGCACGCTTCTTGGCACTGCACACGGTGGTCTATAAGCAGTGAGAAAATCCATAGGAAAGAATTACTCTGTGCTGCAGGATTATTTCATCCTAAAATATATCTTCAGACGTAGAAGCTGAATGAACATGTATTTAACGTTGGGGCACATTTTTCAAGTTTTGGTTTTTTAACCTATGATTAAGATAAAGGAGCTCGCCTGAGGAATTTATGCCTCATGAGAGGCATAAATTATGCCATTTATGCTCAGTTTTTGCAATGAAAAATAAGACAAAAATAGAGGATTGAATTTTAGGTTTATGGGTAATACTATACATCATAAATTTCAATATAGTGAGTCCATTAGTGGACTATTAATGAATGGTGCTGTTTCGAAGCTTCACTTTCCCATATTTTTTTGTGATTTTCCCTCAGAGTAGTCAGATAGTCATTACTCTGAATTTCCTGATTATCTGTACCTTTTGTACTTTCAGCATTTTCAAGATGAAAATACTTCCATGTTAGTCAGACAGATGGGGAAGTGTCAATAGGCCTGATACTTTGGATGCAACTCCAACATTGCTCTCTGCATCAACGGCAAGAGGTAACAGGGAATTGGACTCAAACAGCAGCCAACAAGGGCCCTGACTTTGACGGTTTGGAAAAATAAGTAAGATGCTACCATAAGCTTGCTGGGCAGACTGGATGTACCATTTGGTCTTTTCTATGTTTCTGTTTCTAAGAATGACTGGCAAATCTCCATTATTCAATAGAAATACAACTTTCACCTGTCTCATGGCATTACAAAGCAGCTGTAAGACATTTAGACTGGAAGAGGTGATGCAACTAGGCCTCTATGCACAGAAATTTGCTTCATACAGGCCAAGGTAAATCTACATGTCTCCACTGGCTAAGATTATAGCTATTTTTCATATCACGATTATCATATTACAATTATGTAGATGATATAGAGTTATTGATCACTGGCAGTAGCCAGCCCAAATGTGTGTTTGGAGAAGATTTCCCGTTGGTTGCAGTATAATAATGTTAAGCTCCGAAGCTTGGGCCACTAGTTGGACTTCTAGCTTACATTTGAAGCCCAGATTTAAGCTATGGCAGTCTGCATTTTTTTTTCATTTATGTCAGCTTGATTATCTTAGGCCATTATTTGATCATTTAGCGTCTGCTGTAGTTGTTTAGTAATATGTGATAGCGCACATCGATAATTGTAATTCTACATATTTTTGTATTCCAAATAGATTTGCTCAATGTCTTCAACTGATTCAAATGCTGTGGCTCAGCTACTGATGGATGCAAAGACGTTTGACAGGGTCACCCCGCTGCTGAAAAATCTACATTGGGTTCCTATCCAGTTCCATTCCCAATTTAAGATCACCTTGAACTTGATAACTTTTGAAGAAATCAGTAAACTTTTATTATTTGAACACCCAGACCTGTGTCCTATGTTCTTTGCCCCGGCAAGGCATCAGCACCCCACGGTACAGCTGCACACATAAAATGATTCACCTCATCGCCCAGGCCACAAGCACTAGCTTCACCCCTGGGGTACTAATATCGGAAGAGATAAGTGGCAGAGGATGACAGCCCAGATATATATATTTAATTATTTTGTGTGTCATGGAAGAATATATCACTTTCAAGGAAAGAGTTCACGTGTGCCTCTGCTTCAAACCCTGACAACCTGCCCTTTATGCTCAGTGTCACAATTTTTATTGGATCTTCTCTCATTAAATGAAATTAAACAAAGTAGCAATGGGATTGAGTCTTTTCCAAAACGGTGCCCAATTTATGGAACTCCCACCCTTCGGATATGCGTTTGACTGGGAATTTATTAGTCTTTCAGAAGCTGCCTTTTCAGTTTGTTGTGCAATCAACTGTGGCCATCCGGTGTGGGTGCAGCTCAGATGCTCTATGATTGGGGTTCCATGGGGGTCCCATTACTTCTGTGTAAAACTGTGACATCCCCACTTGATTTGGAGAAAATTTCATACTAGGGTTTAGACTCTTAGATCTCAGCAATGGAGAGTTTTTGTGAAATTTGTGCCACCTATGCTGCTAGTAATTTATTGCTGAAAAAATCCATGTTACAAACTGGAAGGCCTAGGCCAGGTCACCCTTAAAGAAGCTACCAGTGTCAGTTGAACCAAATGAGATGGATTCAAGCAACAAGATGGACACTACTGAATTGCATGGAGACAAGGAACTGCTATTGTTCAATAAACAGGACATTGTCTGAGACTAGCTAACATAGCCAAGACACAAACTAATTGAAGCTGCTATGGCCTGAAAGACATTGTATCCCTCTAAGCAGCACATTCTGATCAAATAGCTTTGTCTACCAGCACGTCTACTGTTAAATGAACCTGTCTGCTGAAAAGAAAATCATCTTCTAGAAGCCACCAATAGTATAGCAATGGACTGTAAGATAACCAATCAAAGCTTACTTTTGGGATCAAGGACCCAAAAAGGCCATGAAAGTCTAAGACAAGGGGAAAACGAGTAACTAGCTAACTAAAAAGAAGAAGAAACCAAAGAAGGACAGGGTTTTCCCTGATGCACATCTCTTAAACTCCTGCCCATGCCTGCTGCCAAGTTCCTGTCTGTCACACCGGCACATTCCTGAAGGTGCCAACCCATCTACACATGTTGGAAGCCATCCACCAGCCTCTCGTGATTTGTCTGTCAGTTCTTTCTCTCATAGACATTTCTAGATGTGGACATTGTGGACCTATCTCCATTTTAAAGCATGGGTGTGTTGGCTGCCCCTGCAACCAGACCTTGAACATGACAGCTAGGACTGAAGTGAGAGCTTGTCTGATGCTGCACACTGCTTCCTTGCCAAGTATATTTATTTATTTATTTACTTGCTTCTTTATTTGCTTATTCTAAAACATTTACCGTATATTCTACCTCTTCCATTGCTCAAGGTAGGCAACAGTAAAACATACATATAGTTACATAAAGCACAACATTGCATCACCTACAGAAAACTCTGATGTTCAATGTTTGACTAGTCCCTCAGTGACCTACCATCCGGTCAATATGAGACTGCACCTAACATATTCCTTTAGATCAAAATACATATTACAAGAACAATCATAAAACCAGGAATATTTAAATAAAATAAATACTAAAAAAAACCAAAAACACATTTCATGACTTTCTGCCCTTTGTCAACCCACAAATTAAAATTGTTCCTGACCCAGGCTACTTTACTTCTTGTATTCCGGGTATTTAGTTTTCAATGCATGTGTGAGACGCGTGGGTTAGAACTGATTTGGCATAGATGACTTGCGCATTTTTTAATCCAGAATGTTTTGTAGATGTTGCATAACAAGACTAAGCAATTCCTCATGTTACTGTCCTACATTGTGTACTGTTGTACTCCTAGAAACCATGACAGGCTGCAAAGTAATTCTGCTCCCTAATGAGCTTGAGTTGTTTTATTGACTGGAATCCAAACGAATTTAGCTATTATCTCTAGGCCCCTCTGCCTTACAATATGGCATTTGTGTTCTGTGTATTTGTGCCACGAGGGTGTGCTCCCTGCATAGCACACGCACACACCGTGCAAAGCAAGCCCTTGCAGAAAAGCACAGTCTTGTGATCAAAGGGAGGCGGTGGGATGAGCAGGCAGCCAAGAAGAGGATTGCCAAATCTGGAGAGGGAAGAGGGCAGGAAGGGACAGAGCGCTAGATTTGGAATGGGGAAGGTGGGGGGACAGAGTGCTGGTGTCAGGTGGGACAGATGGGGGCCACAGATCCAGTGAATTTTCAACAGATTGAAGCTAGTTTTATTTATTAGTCTACTATTTTAATTAGTTTAATGTTTTATTTATGTTCCGTGATATCGTATGTGTTTCTAAATTGTACCTTGTTTTGTACATTGTCAAGGAAAAGCATGGAATAAATAAAGATGATGATGATGAAGGTCTAAAATCTTTTAATTCATTCATTCAATAATGTGTATGTATATATATATATATATATATATATATATATATATATATATATATATATTTACATATAAGACTTGTTTTTAATGGTAAATATTGCAAACAGGAGTGCAACCAAAACAGCTTTTCATACTCCACATCACCCATTCCTTCCCCTCCCTTCCATATACATCCCACAAGAACAATTTCAAGAACAGCAGCAATACTATCCTACCATTAAACTCCCCACCCACCAATCCACCCCATCCTAAATTAACACTCCCCTACTCCAACCCCTCTCTTAAGAGGAAAATATGGGGCTATGCAGCCAAAGGGTAATTTTTCAGTAGCCCGCATATGGCTAAAGTTTGCTTTAGAAATTCTCGGGCTGTGACAGTACCTGCATAGGTCTACGAGCAAGGAGCAGGCGTAACTTTGCACATGTACATTTATGCATCTACTTCTGAAAATTGAAAGTATGCACATTAATACTTTCCCTGCTCCAGTTCCGCCCCCTGGAATGCTTACTACGAGTGCAGGAAAAGTATGTGCGTCACTGAGTTATGTGCGTACTTTGCCCTACTCACACCCCTCCCCCAATAATTTTAAAGCCAACTTACATGCATAAACTGGGGCTTATGCATGTAAATCCTTCTGAAAATTATCCCCTAAAACCCCTAGGGGTAGATTTTAAAAGCCCTATGTGCGCCAAATCAGGGAGGTACGCACATCTCTCGGGATGGCATGCGGCACGTGTATATTAAGAAGCGACAATGGAGGTGCATATCTCCCGGAACGTGCACAAAAGAAAAAGTCCAAAAAAGGGGGTGGGGCATGGGCGTGTTCTAGGCAGGGCACGGGCGTTCTGGGCATTTACATGGAAACTAGCGTGTAAGTATTTATGTGCACAAGCGCATGCCAGGGTCCCCACCGCGTAACTTTACTTCTGCCGTAGATTTATTTATTTATTTATTTATTTATTTATTTAACAGTTTTATATACCGAAATTCTTGTAAGGGTTTACAAATCAGTTCGGTTTACATTGAACAGAAAACAGTGCTTCGGTAAATGAAAGCACTGTTAAATGAAAGTAGATGGCGTGTAAGTTATAAAACCCAAAAAGCTAGGCAAGTCAGTGGGGTTTTAAAGGTTGGGGCAGGTAGGGTAAAAGAGAGGTTAGTTAGTTAGGGGGGTTAGGAAGTCCTATCCTGTAACTGGGCAAAGTGGGAACGAACTGGTTTAACTGGTATTTGCAATGCATCAGCGCACATGTATATTAAAATCTCCCCCACTTACGCAGTAGAAGCACCACATGTGCGCATCCATATAAAATGGTGTGCACATTTATATGCGTCCAAGCTGACTTTATAAGATGCATGTACATAAGTGCACATGTTATAGAATGGCCACGACCATGGGCAAAAGTTGGCAAATGCGCATTCATGTATGCCTGTGCGTCTCTTTTAAAGTTACTGTCGAAGTGAAAATGTTTTAGCATGTAGTCGGTAAAATGTTAACATGCACTGACTGAGCTAGAAGGACAAAAGAGCAGGAGAAAACTACTGGGTCAATAAAGGAGCTAATAGACTATGCAATAAATTATACCAAGGACAAGCTTGGTCTTGGTAACAACGTGGATGTTGACCATGAAAAGTAGAACATCCATGCTAACTGCTGGAAATCCCCTGTGCTAACCAGAACAAGATGACAAGTATGGTTAGTAGGGGAGGGGGAGCTTTCTTCTCCATCCTCCCAAGAAGAGTGACGTAGCCTCCTCTGGGATCTTCCTGGAAAGAATGACATAGCCCCTTCCAGAGACTTCTGAAGATCCCGCAGTGCCCAGAATGGAGGAAGAGGCCCGGGGCAGCTGGCAGAGCCCATTCCACAAGTAGCCAAAAAGGAGGAAAAGGTCCGCAGCTGTCGCCACTGGTGGAGACCATCCTGCTAGCAGCTGAAAATTGCAGGAGGAGGCTTGGTATTGGAAGGGGGGAGAGAGAAAGATGGAAATGAATGCTGGGAAAATGTAGAGCAGTGTGGGGAGAGAGGGGGACTGGGCAGGCAGGAGGTGGCAAGAGTGTGTCTGCTGAGCGGATGAAGATGGAGAGAAAGTGTAGATGGGTGGTGGGGTAGAGAAAGCGAGAATGTGCTGAGTGGCTAGTGGGTGGCATGAGAAAGATAGAGATGGTGCTGAGAAGTTGGTAGAGAGTACAGAGAGAGAGGGTGCTGAACAGATGAGGGTGGGGTAAAGAAACAGGGCAGATACTGGCACTGAGAAAAGTAGGCAAAAAGATTCAGATGATGCTGATATGTTGGGCATGGAGTAGAGGAGAGAGAGGAGAATACTATGGGAGGGGGAAAAGAGAGAAGAAGAGATTCTGAGCAGGGAGAGGAGATCTCCTGGGCAGGGAGAAAGAAGAGGGGGGATAATGGGCAGAGGGATCCAGAGCAGGGGCTGCTATGCCAGAGCCAAAGAAGGAGCTGCCACTAATGGATAAGTCTCATGAGGGATGGTTGAGGAGGAAGCACAAAATGGAAGTTTCGCCTATGGCACTTAATATCCTTGTATCATCCCTGATGCTACAAACAGTTTTGTGTCTCCAGTAGGGTGCTACGCCTTCATATCCTACAGGTTCTCAATCTAAGCCAAAAGGCTAAGAGAGGACTGTTCAGCTCATGGCTCAGACTTTACGTTTCATATTACCCAAAAGGATGCCAATAACTGAAAGCAGTATATGTCAGAAGAAAAAGAAGTTAATTTCCATACTTGTTTTGTTATCTGTGCATCACATGGTATGGTCAGATCCAAGCTAGTTTCAAGCCTTACCTTAAAGCGTATGTACTTCAGAAGATCAAAGTGCTTCGCATACATCCGGAAGTACTCCAGTACTTTTGTATTGGGCATATAATTTGGAAAGTCGTCGGGGCTGGGAAAGTCACTGAAGCACATCATCTCCTTGGAGGTGTTCATGATAACAGATCTGTAGATGCTGGCTCTGCCATCTTCAGAATTTTCCTGCAGGAAACATCACAGTAAAGTATATAACAAACAATAAAAGACCTTAAAATAAAACTACCTAGGCTGAGAGGCTGATATTCAACATTTCTGAATATCTGATGGAAGAACCTCAGTATTAGGCTTTTAAAGCTCGGCAGAATTCCAGTGAACTTTGGGATGAAAATAGATGCCCAACTTTCAGTGCCTTCTGGTTAGGAGCGGTGGAAATTAAAGTTACTTCCCCGACGTTGGTCTTGTTCACTTTTTAGGATCTTAAATTTATTTAGGAACCTAGTGAAAATAAGTCCATAAATGTAGGTACTCAGTGGGGGGAAATTTCATTTAATCAGATCTAAACATCAATTGCCCAGATCTGGGCAATTGATGTCTAGGATGTTATTTTATAAGGCTTTTCGCGTGCGATAGCTTGCCGGGGGCGGAGTCAGGGTGGCGTGGGGCAGAGTTGAGGTGGCAAGGAGGCGGACGCTGCGATGTCTTCACTGCAGCGATAAGGTAAGTTACATTATTGTCGCCAGTAGCGCACCCAATAGCTCCACCTTTCACGATGGTGTTATTGGATGCGAAAGCCGGCAGGGATAACACTGCAGTGGTGCGATGGCTGCCGGCTTTCGCAGGTCCGCCGCCCCCGTTACCGCTGGATTCGCCATTCTGCGCGAGAATGGTGAATCCAGGCCTAAGAGAGGCAATTTGCAGCCACTGGCTGATTTGCAAAGTTGGCCAGATAAACTTATCTGGCTAATTTAGTATCATTGAATATACCCAACTATCTTAAAGATAAGAATATCCAGCTAACTTTAGGACTATTCTAAGGCACGGCCAGAGTTAGGTGAATACATTGTCTGGCCAGCTCTGAATAATGGAGATAGCCACATAACTTATCTAGTAACTTAACTCTGCCTGAAACGCTTCTACATTATCCCTAATAATTCATTATTTGGCTAACATTTATCCAGCTAAAGTGTTACCGGATAGTGACAGAAATATTCAAAAGTCAGCATTTAGCTGTATACCGTAATTCACAAGTTATCTGGATCTGTCTGTGTTTCAGGATTAGAGCACAACACTTAGAGGGTAATTACTAATGTACACCAAAGCTTTAGTAAGTGTTAACGTGCATTAAAAGTCCTTCAGCACACACAATCTAGTTTACCTGTGTTAACACCAGTTTGAATGCATGTTAATTACCTTGCAAGAGTTTTAATGCACAAAGTCTGCTAATTAGAACAAAGACATGAATCAAATGGCACACCGGCATGAAACTAGCATTTCTCAGTCATTTCTCTATCATCTCTGCCTTTTGGTCAGACATATGGAGCACATACGTTTGGGAGTCCTTGCTACCTTGACATCTCTTTCCTTCCCCTCCTCCCTCCTCCTGCTTCCACCCGCTATCTAAAGGGCCTGATTGCTCCTACCCAATGGGTTATGTGGGCTCCCTCCTGCAGCCCTCGGGCCTGCTTGCTCTGCCTCTGAACCAACATTACCTCCTCCTTCGCCATTTCTTCCTTCTTCCTGAGCCCTTCCTTCTCCTCCTCGCTGCACCATCTCTCCCTCCTCCCTGCCCTGTCTCACGTTTCAAGCTCCTTTCATGTCCATCTAAACGCACAGTCATTCACCCCTTCCATGGTCCATTTTCCACTCTGCTCTTTGAAGACTTTTACTGACACAGACAAAAATGCACATTCACAAACTCACCCTTTCACCCACTGACCTGAAAAATAAACAAGAAAAGCAAAGGCAAACACACAAACGCAGTACAAAATAGCACGTCATGCAGATATCTGGCCTCTTCCCCCTCACCTGGAACTGTCTGACCTCCTTTACTCTCCTCTTCTGGGGCCACTTTATTCCTCAGCACTAACCAACCCCATATGCCCAACGAACTTTTATATAGGTTTGAAACAAGCAGACAGATCCATGAGAAAAAGAGATCTGAACATGCTCAGTCTGCCTCGTATAAACTATTTTTTGCAGCTAATTTGCTATTTAGCACTATTTATTTATTTATTTATTTATTGGAATTTATAGCCCACTTTCTGAATTGGTTGCTCAAAATAAATAACATTGTATCAACATTAATATTCAAAATTACAAATCCAAACATATAAAACCCATATTAGACATATATAATACTCAAACAGAGCAAGCAAACATAACATGTAGACTCTACTACATTTTTGTGTTACCATTTTGCTCATTGTATATGCGTGCTATGGACTCTATATGTTAGCAGGAATGCTGAAAAAATGTTTAGTACATCACACTGTTGTGGGCTGTAAAATAAACACTTAAATACCAGCAGTTTAAATAAACAGGTACAAATTTAGATTGTGAGCAGTCTTGGGACAGGGAAATAACTTCAGTACCTGAATGTAATCCACTTTGAAGTGCCAAAAAGTGGAATATTAAAAAATAGATCTTTAATTAGATAAAATATAGGAAAACTCAGAAGAATTCTGAATTACCAGCAAGATAATTCAGAAGAAGTCTTAGAGAACATTGTTCACACAATACATTAAATAGGTCACACCTTCAATTTACGCATCAATGAGCTTGTTCATTTGGTTGCATAATGTTTTCATAACTGGTTGGCATTATAATTTTATCTTATATATGTTAATAGGATTGAATTCTTGTAATTCATGTGATTTCTTTTAAATTGAGCCCAGAAAACAGGAATGAAACTGTTGGGCAGTTCATCGTTTTATGTAAACCGGAGTGATTTGTAATTCTCACAAGAACTTCGGTATATAAAAATTAAAAATAAATAAATAAATGTTGAACTTTGACATATATTTTGACTTTTAGCATACATTCTAGCATTTCAGTATATTCTGAAATGTCAGCAACCTTGGATAGTTTTTACAAGTCTGATCAGTACAATTTCACAGTGTGGTAACAATAGCTTCATAGGAAAACCTTTTCAAAGCACCCCTATATTCCTTCCTTTTAAAAAATGACTACATCCCTGACCAATGTACACCTGCACTCCAGTTTGAAAGTTAGTGACTTACTGAATATGGGCCGCTCTGTTTCACTTGGATTTTGAGACTTTGACCTATCTTGGTTCTCCTCTTATCCCTCTTACCACCCTTCCTGTGAATCCTCTAGTGGATCTTCCTGCATTACTATCCCATTGTCCATTGATGTTCCTTGGGGCTCTATTCTGGGCACTCTTCTCTCATTATACTCATTTGTTTGATGTTCTGCTCTCCTCCCACAGCTTTTAGCACCAACCTTAGGCTGATAACTCCCAGATCTAACTGCACCTGAACTTTCACCATGCATCCAGTTCCAAATCTCAGCTTCCTTATCCAACATTGTCACCTGAATGTCTCAGGCACAGTCACCATAACGTAAGAAAGCCGAGACTGAACATCTTGTCTTTCCTCCTAAACTCATTTCCCTCCTTTTCCCCTTTATTTCTCCATTGATAACACTGTCATCCTTCTAATCTTCTCAGCCCACAACCTTGACGTCATCTTCAATCCCACTCTCTCCTTCTCTGCTCACATACAAAACACTGATGAATTGAGTCTTTCTAGAATCATAAAAATCCATTCCTTCCATACTAAACATACTACAAAAACCCTATCCACTCTTTCACAGAACGGCTCTACTATGAAGAGAGACGATGCAAGGTAGGGAAAAGTGAGAGCTGGGAGAGGAAATTTATAAAATCATGAGCGGGGTGAACAGTTGAATAAAAGACGATTATTTACCCTTTCAAAAAATTCTAAATCAAGGTGATACTCTATGAAACTGACAACCAGTAGATTTAAAACAAATACTAGAGTATTTTTTTTATATAGGGGCAGATTTTTAAAAAGTACGCAAACAAAAGTATGCCGGATTTTAAAAGATACAAGCGTAGCCGCGCATATCTTTTAAAATCTGGGGTCGACGCACGCAAGGCTGCGCAAAATCAGCAGCCTGCGTGGCCAAGCCGCGCGGGCTGCCTCCGTTCCCTCCGAGGCCGCTCCGAAATCAGAGCGGCCTCGGAGGGAACTTTTTTTTTTGTTTCCCCCCTTTCCCTTCCTTCCCCTATCTAACCCACCCCCCAGCCCTAACTAAATCCCCCTCCCCTACCTTATTTCGTTGAGTTACGCCTGCCTCTGGCAGGCTTAATTTGTGCGCGTCGCCGGCTCCCTGCCCTGGCACAAGCCGCTGTGCCGGGGCACTTGGCCCCACCCCCGGACCGCCGTCACACCTCTGGACATGCCCCAGGACACACCCTGACACCGCACCGCCCCCAACACACCCCCGACACGCCCCCAAGCAAAGCCCTGGGATGTACGCGCATCCTGGGCCTTTGCGCGTGCCGGCGGCCTATGCAAAATTAACGCGCCGGCATGCAGGGCTTTTAAAATCTACCCCTCAATGCACAATCAAACTGTAGAATCTGTTGCTAGAGGACAAGGTGAAGGTAACTAGTATAGCAAGGTTTAAATGAGATTTAGACATGTTCCTGAAGGAAAAGTCCTAAAACATTTTTAGCCAGGTAGACTAAAGAAAGCTATTGTTATCCATGGGAGTGAGTAATAGGAAATAGATCTACTTTATGGGATCTGCCAGATGCTTGCAACCTGGATTGGTCACTGTCAGAGATAGGATGCTGAGCTTGATGGACCTTGCTCTGACTCTGCACAGCATTTCTCATGCGCTTACTTCCTGCTAGGACTACTGCAAACTTTTTCTCATAGGTCTCCCACTGAGCCATATCTCTCAAGCACAATCTATTCAAAATTCAATTGCAATCCTTATTTTCTTCCAGTGTTATGATGACCACATAATCCCTTTTCTCAAGTCATTGGATTGGCTCTCTATCTTGCTTCTGCATACAATTCAAGCTTCTCTTACTCGCCTACAAGTGCATTCACTGTGTAGCTCCTCATTACTTCTCCTCCTACGTCCCCTCCTCGTGATCTCCATTCATTGGGAAAGCTGCATTTTTCTGTGCTCTTCTCCTCTATCACCAATTCCCAAATGCATGCTTTCCACTGTGCTGTACCATATGCCTGGAACAGCCTTCCTGAGTTGCTATGCCATGCCCCAAGTTTCTGGTCCTATTCAAGACCTACTTAAAAACACACATTATTTAGTCTGTATGTACATATTTTTCCCTTCATATCTGTTATCATAACCTTGTTGATTTTACACAGGTATTCTCTGATAAGAGACTTCGGGGGGAAACAAATGTATTTATCATGTCTGTTAATCTTGAATAGATTGCAAACTCCATAGTACAGATACTGTTTTCTGCGTGCATCAGTTCAATTCTGTATATGTCTAGGAGCACGATAGAAATAATAAATAGTAGTACCATGTGTTTTAGTGATGAAATGTGGGCATTAATGATGGCTATGCATTTAAACAGAATTTAAAAACAGAATTGCATGCTGTGTCTTTGTCAAATGCCAAACCCAAAGGCTAAATGATTCACCTGACTGTGTGCTAGTAATGCCACTGAAAATACATCCCTTTGCATTCATACTTACTTTGAACCTCCAGAGACCCCCAACATCCTCGGTTGCCTCAAAACAAACGGGCTCAAGTCCCTCATCCAAGCAGCATTTAATGGAGGTTAATCCACTGGATCCAGCTCCAATCACTGCCACCCTCTTTGCCATGGTCTCCGGTGCCAGGGTCTGTGATGGACGGTCAGCAGGTTCTGTTCTGTACGTACAAGGAAGCACATTTCGCTAAGTCGTGATTTTTATGTTTTGTGCATGAAAGGGTAGCTTGGCCAAGTAATCCTGGTATTGTTATTGAGCCGAGCTACTTTTGTAGAAGTACAATATTACCCATATAAGCAATGTTTTCATCCAGTTGGTCTTTGAAGAATGAGTTTACATAAAACATTAATGTCTTTAACTCGTTTTTAATAACAGTACTCTGACGGTTGCTTTCTATCAGTCCTGTCATGGGATAGCAATGGCTCGAGTAAGAGATGAACTCTCATGAAATACAGTTAAATAGTATCACATTTTTGCTCTTGGCACAAAAAGGTTATCATCAAAACATGGCCATGTCAGGATTTTTGGGGGATATTTAATATTTTTTTCTCGTCTGTTTTTTTGGGGCAAAATTTTCCATAAGGTACCTATGTCTAGTCTATGCATATTTGTAAGCAAGCATAAAACATGCTAACTTTAAAACACAAGGTGCCCAAGCACATTGCATTTGCATATCAGGTTGTCGTGCAGCTAAATATATGAGCGTACCCTTCCATGCTTTGAAATGATAGCGTTGAATGTGTCTTGTTGGTGGGGTGTCTACAAATGCATTTTTAGACATTCAATATATATTCATAGTGAACTTTGTAATGGTCTTTCTAGGGTGGCAAGATCCTTGGAGAATTATCATCAGTGCCGCAAGGCTTTTAAAGCAATGTCTATCAGGAGATGTTTCTGCTGTTGTAAAATTAGATTAATCTGATTACTATGAGGATGGGTATACATTTTATGGGATTTTAAAATTGCATTGTAACAGACATTATATTACCTATGTTAAATGTAATTGGTGCAGCTCACATTTCTTATGTAAATGCTTTGAGTTGTTTATTCTTTTAGCATTGTTTTAATTCTGTTCACTATCTACTTTGGATATGTGCTGTGAAAAGTGATGCAAGCTATTGATTAGTGACATTTAATAAATGCAAAAATGAAGTAAAATAAAGTTTCCAAATGCCTCTGTAATGACTCCCTGGAAAGTCTCTTTTCTATGCAACCAAAAGAGCAGACATTATGAAAGTATTGCATACTTTCTGGCCGTTAAAAAGCTACTAATCCAGATACTGCTGACTTAGGTGGGCTAACTCTGTGTTACTTATGTAACAGGCAATTAAGTTTTTGGAAAATGTACACTTTATATTTTGGAGCTTTTACTTAGAAGACAATAATTGTGAGGTTAGGTTGGTCATTGTACACTGAAATGTAATTACGTGTGTGTCCCATTGATAATTTCATTGTATTATTTCTTTTATTGTTCGGTTTCCATTCTCTGTCAGGGGTCTGCAGCCATAAACCTTGTGTTCTCTTTCCTTTGGAGGTTTTATTTCATGTCATTTGATTTGAATTTCATTTTATGTTGTATTGTAGTGCCCACAAACATTTCTTAGTGCGCTCCAAATCCCATCTAGCACACACACTAGTTTGATTTAGTGTGTACTCATTTTTATTAGTGCGTACTAATAATGTCAGCACTTCCCAATACTTTTATGACACTTGTGAGTCACCTTTGACTAGCTAGGCATCTAGAAAATGTAATAAATACACAAAATAAACCTATTTCTCCACATTGGGTGGCTGCTTGTCTATGATTTCTCTGCATTAAATCCTAAAGGGTCAGTTTTTAAAGGGGTTCGGTGCTGAACTTTGGGAGACAGGGATCTAACAAGATCCCCTGGAAAACTGACCAGGGCTGGGTCCCTAAGTTTGGGGCCTATTTTCAATAGGAACCTTCATTTAGGTGCCTAAAAAGTGGACAACTATGGGGAAAGGATTAGGGTAGGGAAAACAAGTTAGACACTTAGCACTGATTCATAGCAGTATGCAGCTACATTCAGCTCTTGAATCTAGACAGTCGAACTGCAGGCTTACATTTAGAACCGGAAGTTTTAGGTGTCTAAATTTAGGGAATTTCAGCTGCAAGCATAGGGCCAGCTTTTCTCCCATTCTGAGTCTAAGGGAAAACCCCTTAGTGAATCAGGTGCATAGGTTCCTAAATGCGGCTGAAATCTTCTGAATTTAGGGGACTAAAATGTAAGAACCTTATTTAGGGACTGATCATTTTTTGGAAACTGACCTCTAAAGGTTTCATTAAGCCATCTGATTTACTGGGTAAAGTCGAGTCTATTCTGAACTTTTTTTTTTGGAGCATATTTGTTAATCTGTAACTTCTGTTCCCTCGTTTTTCTCCTAATTTGTTATTTTTTGGGGGAGGTTAAATACTATTTGTCCTTTTCTTTGATAGACATTTCAGACACTCGTGATGCAATGAGACAATGCACTTGGGGGTCGATTCATTAAGCTCAGAAGGTTACTGTGGGGTTACATTTTAAACCTGATGTCCCTACAAAGCAGTGTTTAGTGCAGGATGCACATTAAATCTAGGATTCATGTGTCCTTCTGTCTTTCTTAGTTGCCATTCTGTTCCCCGTTCTACTGTCTTTTGTTTGCTTTTTGGAGTGGTTTGTAAATAGTTTGTCATTCCGCTCCTTATTTATACTGCAGAATATTTAGAGAATTTATTATTACAAGACAAATCATTATTTTCCCCTACTTAAAGTACTAATAATCTTGACCAAGACTGGCAAGGAATGAATAGATGTATTAGATTCGTTCAGCAGGGATTCTCGTATTTTAAGGAGCTGTGCACTACCTGTACTGTGAGGATGGAATTCCGTGCATAGCTGGGGTGCATTTCAACCACTATTCTTAGTAAGTGAAACCATTATCTATTTATTTTGATTTGTATTCTGCCTCTCGGACACTTCAAAGCAGAATACATTCAGGTACTGTAGGGATTTTCCTATCCCCAGAGGCCTCACCATCTAAGGGCCTCGTTTACTAAGGATTTCCCCCATAGAAACAGAATGATGAAAGAGTCAGGCCCTATGTGTGTACCTGAGGCAACAGAGAGCAAGTTGCCTGAGGTCAGAAGGAGAGGCAGTGGGATTTGAACCCGGGTTTGTAATCTGCTGCTCTAACTCCTGGGCTACTCCTCCACTGCATCAAGAAGGTCCATCAATATCATTGGAGGATGCAGAGAATATGTAGGACTGGGAGGGAGGTGGACTACCCGCTTACAAGATCTCACACGGGGGTTTATCTCCTGCAATTAATTTGTCATTGAGAAAGCTCTCACTTTGTGCTGCATGCCAGTCCCAGTAAGTAAGTAACTGCAGTTTTTTTTTTTAAACTGTTTAAAGATTATATTTTCTTGAAGGCTTGCCTTTATGCTCTAAACCTTCCACTTTGGTATTGCCTGATGTGGAGAATCCATTGAATCAGACACAATGACAAATTTTAGTCAATACGTCCTGCTTTAATCCTTGGGGGGTTCTGCTCTCTGGTGGCATCTTTATGTGTACGGTATAGACTCAGCCTTTCCTTCCTCAGACTGCTCTGCTCTCTGAAGCTTTAAACTGCAGAGATAACACCTGCGGTTGCTGCATTTGGGCCTTTTTCAACAACGAAACATCAAAATATTGCAAGGCAACAAAGTAAGAGAACATGAAGAAACTTACAAAAGCTGTCCAGGTGGTAAGAAGCCCAGGAGGAGATGTATCCAGATTTCATCCTTAGCCTTTCTGGCTACCAGCTTTATATAAAAAAAACTCCGCCCCCTCTTCTTCAGTGTGCCCAACTGGAAACAACTGGATCTTCCTGCAGCAAATAAAGATTCTGTACTTTCAGCCTTTGGCTGATTTTAAAACTTTTCCTGCCAAACTATGTACGGAGTCCATTCAACCTACTACGTACTCATTTGTTTAGAACTCTTCAATATTGATACTAAGGATTTGACCTTGGCTACTCAATGCCTTCATACTAATAACCTACAAAGCATAGCTTTTGAGATAGTAAAGGTTAACTTGCAATCAAAGGGTTTAACTGCTCACCCTCTAAATGAATTTATCTGTAATCTGACTGAAATTGACTAATAATTTTCAGTTTTGATGGGCAATATTGCAGACAAACAAAAGGAAAGGTGATAGGTACCACCATGGCACTGGATATTGTAACTTCTATGCAGCTGAATTTGAGAAAAAAGTTTGGCTTTTCATCTATTGCCAAGATGTATGAAATTATAGTGAGGTACAGTATATTCATCACAAATTTATTACATTATTAAAATTATTATTTTGAGCATTTTGAAAGAATTCATAATTGGATTAAAGGTCTAGGTAGTCACTCAGGAAACAGCCAGGAGTATAAAAAGGAGACCAAACTCTAACCTGTTCCATATAAAAAAAAAGTTTATTTATAGGCAAAACAAAAATACAGCAAAAAGACTGCTTTCCTCAGCAATAGACGGCTGTAGAACCTTGATGTGAGCACAGTAGGGGATCAACCAAGCACTGAAATGTTGTGGGGGTGCCTTGGAATTTAAAAGGGAGGATGGTGAATTGGAAGAGTCCACGTGGCATAAAAAATGCAATCTTCTCCTTTGCCACTGGTGTGAGAGGCACTTGCAAATACCCTTTTGTAAGAATCCAGGGTAGAAATGAACTGGGCTGATCCTAGACACTCAATGAGCTCTTTCACTCAAAGCATCAGGTACACAACAAGTTTCGAGACCTCGTTGGCCTTTTTAAACTCAATGAAGAACCTGATGCTCCCATCTGGCTTTGGCATCAGTAATATGGCTGAGGACCAGTCATTATTAGATTCTTCTATAACTCTGAGCCAGAGCATATGATTCACTTTGGTCTCAATAATGTGCCACCTGGCCTCAGGATCCTATAGAGCCATTGCCACACAGCAACTCCTGGAGGTGTAATGATGCCATACTGCACAAGGTATGGTCGACCTGGTAGGTTCAAGGAGATCTCCTTGTTTCACTCCAGTACTTGATTTAAGTCAATGGACTGTGTGTTGGAAAGTTGCTTTTCGAAAAGAATCTGGTTTTGGTCCACCTCAGGTCCAACCACTGGACCAAACTTCTTCTTGCACCACTCTGCACGCAGTGCCTCCCATTTTTTCAGATTTATGTGGTAGATCTGAGTTTTATTTCATTTATTCCCCTTAACTATCTTATTATCCATGGGCCTTGCTAGTGGTATAATAACTTACTTTCTGAAGATGGGAGAAGGACAAAGACTCAGTCCTTGGATTGGAATACTCTAAATCATGGGGCATTTGTATCCTCGGGCTTGGGTTTTCTGAGCCTTTTCTAGGCATAGGCAGATGGCCTTCTTCAGCTGTTCTTGTATAATATAGTCAACTAGGCTTTGCCCCAGGTTTGAATCTTCTTCCCAAGTCTTGTGAGCTATGTCTAAGATTCCAATCAAAAGGGGATGCAGTAACTCAAAAGGTGAAAACATATTGAACTTTGGGGTACTTCACGGATTGCAAACAGCACATAGGGTAGCAATGATTCCCAGTTCTTGACATCTTCTGCTGTAAATTATCTCAAATATTCATTTGAACATCTTATTAAAGCGCTCAATTAGGCCATTTGTCTGAGGATGATATATCAAGGTATGAAGAGTTATTACCTTGAGCAAGGTAAAGAACTGTTTCATTACCTTGGAAATGAATGGGGGTCCTTGATCAGTTAAGATTTCCATGGGTAGCCCAAGCTCCCCTATGAGGAAAGGCTGAAGAGGTTAGGGCCATTCAGCTTGGAGAAGAGACGGCTGAGGGGGGGATATGATAGAGGTATTTAAGATCATGAGAGGTCTTGAACGAATAGATGTGACTCAGTTATTTACACTTTCGAATAATAGAAGGACTAGGGGGCATTCCATGAAGTTATCAAGTAGCACATTTAAGACTAATCGGAGAAAATTCTTTTTCACTCAATGCACAATAAAGCTCTGGAATTTGTTGCCAGAGAATGTGGTTAGTGTAGTTAGTGTAGCTGGGTTCAAAAAAGGTTTGGATAAGTTCTTGGAGGAGAAGTCCATTAGTGGCTATTAATCATTTATATTTAGGGAATAGCCACTGCTATTAATTGCATCAGTAGCATGGGTTCTTCCTAGTGTTTGGGTAATTGCCAGGTTCTTGTGGCCTGGTTTTGGCCTCTGTTGGAAACAGGATGCTGGGCTTGATGGACCCTTGGTCTGACCCAGCATGGCAATTTCTTATGTTCTTCTTATGTTCTTAAGCTGAGGAAAAAATCTTCATTAAGGCAGACTCCACTGTCAGGGTCTTTAAGTTCCATAAAACTACTGTTTCCGGATATCTGGTGGCATAGTCAAGTATAACTAAGATGTACTTATTTCCCTAGGCATATCTCGCTAAAAGCCCCACTAGATCTATGCCCACCCTTTAAAATTGGGTCTCCATAATCGGCATTGATATAAGGGCTGCCAGCTGTCCTCCTAAAAGGTGGCTATGTGCTAACTGCATGACCTCCCTGTGATAGGGATTGGGAACTAGGAGTTGTTCTATCACTTCTCTCTCCAGATTTTCTTTTGTAACCTGGTAAAATAGGTGTTCTTTCTTTACAAAGTAAGGATGAATGGGATCTTTATTTTCTTTTCCAAGGAGTAGATTCGCATCCACACTCTGGATATGCTCCCATGCAGACAAAGGTCTCATCCTATCGTTTGGCTTGTCTGAAATTCTCTAGGTTACGCCCATTTTCCCACTCAAAGGGGTTAAGTATTCTACTCTGGATGGGTGGCTCCTGTTCCTCTGAGCCCTTCTCTCTGGTGGCCCTTGAATTTGTAGGATAACATACGCTTCCTGTCAGCATTGTTTCCAGGATTTAGAGTTAGTACCTTTATGATACTGATTGGGAATTTCTAAATGGAAGAGTTCTGGAAATACCAGTTCTTCATTGCTAGGTGTCTGTAAACAGGACATCAGCTGGTTCCATAGGATTTTGAAGTTCGGACAGTCCCGTCCTATCACCACTGGATATAGAAGCCAAGGAAGAACTCCCATTTCTATCTTGTCCTGGCCAAATGAGGTCTTCAGTTGTACACTTGGGATCTCTAAAGACAAGAAGACAGAAATGAAGAAAAGAGTTAAGGGGATAACATGCTGGTGCGGTAGTTACTAACCTTAACATAAGCCATGGGGATTACTACCCTTAACCAATAAGCCTTGATGCTTTGATGCAACTGCAACATCACTCTCTGTTTTGATGGCAGAGTGGGGGTGGGTGGGTGGAAAGAGGTATTGGATTCAGACTACATCCAGCACAGGCCTTGACTTTTACAGTTTGGGGTACTGTTATGCAGACATAAGGAAAAAAGCACAGGAATGCTTCTATGGCCAAGTCCATAAGCAAAGCGCATCAAGCAGCACTGGCTGGAATTTCAAGAAGGTTCCTCATCCAGTAAAAATATTACTAGCAGTAATTTTTTATGGGTTGTAAAAAGCCTTGGGAATAACTGCACAGAGCAACAGTTACTATCATAAGAAGCTTGCTGGGCAGACTGGCTGGACCATTTGGTCCTTTTCTGTCATCATTACTACATTACTGTGTATGTTATATGACTATGTTCATTTTTGATAAAGGAAAACAGAACATAATCATGGCAATGTAGAGTCTGAGGATACTAGTGGTCCCCTGAAGTAGTTGTATGAAACATGAATTCATGTTGGGATTGCCTGCATTGAGATAAGTTTCCCATTATGGATCTACTAGCTGTTAGACTTTTTATTAAAAGTGTTTGAACTGGACATAAAATGGGTTTATTGAATTAAGGATTTTGTAATCTTTTTGAGTTTTGTCCAAGCACTGTTTGAAATGGTGTGAACACTGAGGAGTTGAACATTTATTTTGAAAACAGGTCCTATGATTACAAAGCTTTGACCCTACATTGTTTAATTTTAGTGCCCGGGTCTGGCATATGATGGTCCAATTTTAAAATATTTAAGAGTATATTACAAGACATTTTGGATTATTTATTTTTTGTTATTTTTTCTGAAACTTAACACATAAAAATTGGAGATTTTTGAATATTTTGCTTTAAAAACAGAACCATTTGCCTGAAGGATGGCACCAAAGTGACTTTCCTCGGTATTGCTGGTTCGATTTTGCCTTACAGGTGTACACTGGTATGAACATACAGCAAAATACTGATGGCCACACCAGAGAAAGTTGCCAAAGTGACATTACTTCAGCACCACCATTCAGATGGACAGTGCCATTTTTAAAGCATTGTGGCCTAGGCAGGAGATACTGGGCATTGCTCCTGCCTGTTATGGAGGATCTAGGAAGGGGGTAATTGGAGGCCAGCGTGGGAACTTTCCAGCCACAGCAATTTTAAAGGGGGGAGGGAGAGACAGCAACCTCACACTGGCCTGGGTTTCGGTCAGCTTGGAGCAGGTCCTGGCACACTGTAGGTCTCAGTGCCAGACTGAATCAGGGCAGTCACCAGGTAGGCCTCAACACTGAGCTGGCTCTGGGCAGGCCCCATTGCTGGATAAGCCATGACATTGGACTGGCTTGGGGCAAGTCCCAGTGTCATGTTGGCCTCAGTTCTAGGCCATCTTAAGGCAAACGTCAGTGCTGGAGTGGCTCAGGGCAGACCTCAGCACTGGTTAGGCCTTGGTAATGGGTAGGCCCCGGCATTGGGCTGACTCTAGAGAAGCCCCAGCATTGGAAAGGCCTTGCACTAGAGCGGATTGGCACAGGACCCAGCACCAGGTAGGTCTCAGCACCAGCCAGCTCAGAGCAGGCCTCAACACTTGGTTGGCTCAGGTAGGTCCCAGCAGTAGATAAGCTTTGGTGCCAGGCCAGACCGAAGTCTGGACGGCCCCTGGCCTGAGCCAGATTTTTGGCCTGGAGAGACCCTAGCAGGGCAGCTGGAGGCCCACTATTTAAAAAATTCTGTTTGGGATGTTTTTGTATGGACAGGGGTTTGTTGAATTATTTTCGGTTTAGCAAATGAAAGAAACTGAAAAAAAAAAAAAAACATTTAACGAACCAAAAAACCTAAACCACCACAAATTGCAAAAACAAACCATAATGAAAAAATGGGGGCTACACATTCCTGCATTTTATTCAGAAGCCTCCAACTGAATACAAAAGTACTGCTGGAGTCCCCATGAACCTCCATGAGCTCTCTTCCTGGATCTCATTCTCCAGTCACCCACACTCTTTCAGCTGCAGGATAAGGGAGCAGTCTGGGAGCGTGGAGTCCCCATGAAGCTACATGAGCTCTCTTCCTGGATCTCATTCTCCAGTCACCCACACTCTTTCAGGTGCAGGATAAGGGAGCAGTCTGGGAGCGTGTTTAGGTAGGTGGTGGAAAACAGCACATGAACATCTGATGTCTAAATGTACACAGGCTATTTTCACCCTGCTCAGCTACCCACACAAATAACAGGTGCAAAATACGCTGACCCTTTAGCATATACACTTTACGTTTCCTAATTTTCAAAGAGGAACAATACAGGTAGTTTCTCCTTGGAAATTTTCATAAAGTACATGTGTTAAAAATGCTCACGTAGTTTGCAACTACTTGGGCTGTTTGAAAATTGTTCCCATGAGTGAAATGAAGGGGTTACTGAAGGTCTTTCACACACACAGCTCTGCTATGTGACTGCAGGTCTTTATCGGAAACAGCTCACGTGATGGGACGCATTGCACAACAGGTGACTGATACCTAGGTACAGGGCTATCAGAAGGGACAGAGGAGACAGGTCACTGCTCAGGGCACCAACCCTAAGGGTGCCAATGTGTCTCGTCAGAGAGGAGGGTGGAAGCGATCCGTGCTGACGCTTTCGTGATAGCAGCTCTCCTCAGCAATTATATCCACGCTAGTAGTTTGTGGCCTCCCTGCAGACTGTCTAGGAGCACTATGAGCCAAACTTTCAGAACTATTTATTTGATTTATATTCTACTTTTTGGTACTTCAAAGCAGATTCAGATACTCTAGGTATTTACCTATCCACAGAGAGCTTACAATCTAACTGCCTGATTAATTAAGGCTTTTCTCCCATTCCCAGGCCAATGCAATAGAGTGTGCTCGGCCTAGCACACAGGTTTACGCACGTTTGGACGTGCATTTTGGATCTGCTACACTAGCACCCGATGCAATAAGGAGATTAGCGCATCCAAAACACAGGTCCAAATAAACGCATAGCTGATAACGCTCATCACATGTAAATTTTATGTAGATGAGGCTGTTAGCTATTACCCTCTGATGCAGAAAATCATTGAGCACCCAACACGCACTATTTAATGTGGTAAATTTAACTCCGTCCCCGGAGCGGGCTTAAATCAATCCGCGAGTCAAGGGCTCAGGAGAAATTTTAAAAATAGTGGCCTGTGTGGTTCCTACCTTTATTCTTCAACACCTACTGCTTGCGGTGTTTAAGAATAAAGGTATTATGTGATGGCTTGAAGAAAAAAATAATTCTGGACGCATAATATACACGCACAATAGACACGCTCCAGGCCGATTTCGCCTCTTGCTATTGTGCGTGTATATTGAGTGTGCAGAAATAGACCTGAAGCAGGATAAAACAGATACTCGTATTGAGCGCCCGTTGCAATTGTCTCCTGGGTACCCAAAGCACTTGAGCACTAGGACACAATTTTTCCCTAGCATATCCTTTTAATGCAGCAGCTCATTAAAATATAGCATCGAGTGCCCAAGAGACGTAACTGTGCGTGTGTTAGGAAAACGGGCGCTCAATACGAGCATCCGTTTTAACGCGCGTCTTATTGCATCGGCCCCTCTGGGTCTATGGGAAAATACCTTGATGAATCAGGCCCTAAGGTTGTACCTGAGACAACGGAGGGTAAAGTGATGTGCCCAAGGTCACAAGGAGCGACAGTGGGATTTAACTCTGGTTTCCGCTGTTCATAGCCTGCTCTAACCACTAGGCTACTCCTCCACTCTGTCTGCAGTACAGCATTTTCACACGTTACGTGGACACACAGAGATTAATGCTGGCATTTTGTTAATTGTGTGGCAGAAGCTACACAGTTTATGGAATACCACATATTTGTACTCCAAACGTATGTGCATACAATACAAGATTCACGACATTTATAATATAGCATATATGTGTATACGTGCTACTTGCACATGTATTTGCTATTTGTACACTTGAAACACCTTTGAAAATTCACTTATCTATATTGGGTCCAATTTTCAAAGAGTTTAGGCTCCTAAATTGGCCCTTTTGAAAATTTACTAGGACTGAGTGTCTGAATTTAGGTTTCTAATTTCATTAGGCTCCTAAAGAACCAGTGGACTTTTGCACTTGCTTTTTATATGGGCAAACGCCCTTTGCAAATACAATTTCCGCATGTTATTTTCTGCTTCTGTCTGAAACACCTCCCCTTAATGAAGCTAAAAGTATGAAATTTCCCTCCCCATAATCAGAAAAGGATAAGGCACACAGCACTGGGTCCTGCCCTTCACTAGACCATACTTTATTGAAGTACACAGCTTATTCCAACCTAAATAAAAATAACTGTAGATATTGCTATCTCTTTACAGATATAGAAATTCAGTTCAGAAAACAGAGACATTTCCTGGAAGATTTCACCTGATTTTTCAAACCATTCTTTGGGGGTTAAAAAAAACAAATAGAAAAAATGTTGGGAACGTGGATCCTTGAGCCGGCTCGAGAGTTGGAGGATCCACTGAAGGGAGGCCTACAGAGGCACTCGTAGCCGGGAGGCGGACCTGGACCAGGAGGCCTGACAGGAGCTTCACCTATACCAGCCCTTGTTCCCCGCAGGTTGAGCCCTTGGGTGCCGGGGCCGGCAGGACTTAGGCGAAGGTCTCCTGGCGGAGGAAGTCCGGTGGGCTGTTTTAAAACTGGAAGAAGTCTGAAGAGGCGGTGACGGTGCAGGAGTTGTGGCGGGCAGCAGAGGTGCAAAATGAAGAACCAGGCCAGAGGTCGGGGCAGGCGGAAGACAAGCGGAAGCCGGAGGACGGGCAGAAGACAGAGGAATCCAGATACCGGGCCGAAGTCAATATCGAAGAGGCAACCGAAGGCAGGAGCAGGAGCGGAGGCACAGGAACAGGAAAGGAGCTGGAACAAGCAGGAAGACGGGAACGGAGTCAGGAACAAGCAACTAGCTACTCAGGAGAGTCAACCTGATGCCAAGGCAAAGCAGAGGTGCACTTAAATAGGCCTCTACTGATGACGTGCAGTTTGGGGCCGGGCCGAGCCTTCCCACCGCGGCCCCTTTAAATCCCGGGCCTGTGTGCGCCTAAGGGGACAGAGCCCCGGAAGAGTTCGGTGGTGTCTCCCTCATGGGGAGAACGCCACGGCAAGGCCCCGGAGCGGCCTGGCTCGGGATGAAGAAGGTAGCGGAGAGCGCTGGCGTCTCCCGGTAAGGGAAGGGGGGCCCGGCTACAGCTGCCCGCATCCAGGTTTCCCCAACAAAAAAAAATCAAAAGCTATTCCAAAGGTTTTCATAGATATACAGTTAAAGGTGAGTTTTAAAATCTGGGCGTGTGCCGACACACGCGCCCGCACACCCGTTTGAAAGTTACCGTCCCTAAGTTTGACTTGAAATACTGTAATTTTCCATCATAGGCATAGAGTTGTTTCTTTGTAGTCCCAGTTTTATTTTAATAAAAAGCTTCATTCACTTTGCTTCTATCCCTTAAATAACAGGCCAATGAATAAACTGTAGGTGATACCTTTTGATTGGACTAAATGCATTTGTATCAAATTTTCAAGAGATGATTCCTTCATCAGGTCAGTACAAAATGAGTTACCCCTTCAAAGAGCCCAAATCCTCTGATGAGTTTCTTGTTAGGGATGTGCAGAGCAAAATTTTATGTTCATATTTCTTATGTCCGAAAGTGGGTCCCACTTGCGGCCAATATGGACATAAAAAAAATCTAATGAGTTGGGTATATGTACATATGTCGCCCATTAAAGTCAATGGGGGAAGGATTTCCAGCCTATTTTTGGCTGCAGAATTGTGGTTTTCTTATCAATTGGCCCAGGAGAGAGTTCCCTTTCCTTTGTGCAGGGAAGTACTCCCTGGAAAGGGTCCACCCCTAGAGTTGTGTGTACCCGGTGTTTACATTGGCATCCAGTGAATATCGTTGGCGTCTAGTGAATTCCGTTGGCGTCTAGTGAATTCAGACGGTACTTACGCACTTCAGCAGATGACAAAGGAATTGGAGGATCTCTCAGAAATAAGAATACGTGTGGGAATACAAGGTCTGGATGAACAGGCAGGCACAGCAATGGAGTTAAAACAGCAGTAGGAACACAAGGCCTGGATGAACAGGCACTTCATTCGAGGACAGAGGTCAATCCCAGCTAGGGACACAAGGCCTGCATGAACAGGCACAGGAACTAGGTTAAAACACTGGTAGCTCGCCAGCATCTTTCTGATGCATGCTAGAATATTGGCAGCGGTATGGGCATGGTCCGTCAGGTGGGTGTGCAGTAAAGCCCACCTCCACCCTCATGCTTGTTCAGGGAAGGACTCCCTGGAACGGGTCCACCCCTAGAGTTGTGTGTACCCGGTGTTTACATTGGCGTCCAGTGAATATCGTTGGCGTCTAGTGAATTCCGTTGGCGTCTAGTGAATTCAGACTGTACTTACGCACTTCAGCTGATGACAAAGGAATTGGAGCCTAGGATCTCTCACAAATAAGAATACGTGTGGGAACACAAGGCCTGGATGAACAGGTACATCATTCGAGGACAGAGGTCAATTCCAGCTAGGGACACAAGGCCTGCATGAACAGGCACAGCAACCAGGTTAAAACACTTGTGGGAACACAAGGCCTGGATGAACAGGCACAGCCACTGAGTTAAAACACCTGTGGGAACACAAGGCCCGGAAGAATGGGCACAGCAACTGAGTTAAAACACCTGTGGGAACACAAGGCCTGGATGAACACGGATACTCGGATAGTAATTATGTGTTTTTTTAATGTATTTATATTCTTATTCGAAAACGTTTCTAGCACGTCATACTTGATTACACTCAGGTACTGTAGGTATTTCCCTATCCCCAGAGGAACACAAGGCCTGGATGAACAGGCACCGCCACTGAGTTAAAACACCTGTGGGAACACAAGGCCTGGATGAACACGGATACTCGGATAGTAATTATGTGTTTTTTTAATGTATTTATATTCTTATTCGAAAACGTTTCTAGCACGTCAGACTTGATTACACTCAGGTACTGTAGGTATTTCCCTATCCCCAGAGGAACACAAGGCCTGGATGAACAGGCACCGCCACTGAGTTAAAACACCTGTGGGAACACAAGGCCTGGATGAACAGGCAGGCACAGCAATGGAGTTAAAACACCAGTAGGAACATGGATGAACACTGATACTCGGATAGTACAATTTTTTTTTTATGGATTTATATTCTTTTTTTAAAAAGTTTATAGCACTTCATTTATTTTTATATTTATTTGTCATTTTTATATACTGACATTCTTGTATTCAATGCAAATCATACTTGCTTACACTCAGTTACTGTATGTATTTCCCTATCCCCAGAGGAACACAAGGCCTGCAGGAACGGGCACAGCAACGGAGTTAAAACACTTGTGGGAACACAAGGCCGGGATGAAGAGGCGCAGCAGTCGAGCACAGAGGTCGATCCCAGCTAGGGACACAAGGCCTGGATGAAGAGGCACATCATTCGAGGACAGAGTTCAATCACAGCTAGGGACACAAGCCGCGGAGGAAAAGACACTAACCAGGATCCTCCAAGCCCTCATTTTCTCCAAATTAGACTACTGCAACTCTACATTTCTTGGACTCCCTTCCTCATACACAAAACCACTCCAAATGGTTGAAAACGCAGCAGCCCGTCTACTAACAAACACTAGGAAAAGAGACCACATTTCCCCAGTCCTAAAAGACCTCCACTGGTTACCAATTCAGTTCAGAGTCATTTACAAATCCATCACCTTGATATACAAAATCTTTCACCAACACACCATAATCGACCTACAAATTCCTCTCCGTTTATACAAATGCACAAGACCGACCAGGGAAGCCTACAGAGGATGCCTCCTTGTTCCACCCTCCAAAACCACTTATCACAGCACCTTTAGAGATTGAGCCCTTTCCACAGCAGGTCCACCGTTATGGAACTCCATCCCCCCAGATCTCAGAAATGAACCTTGCCTCCTAACCTTTCGGAAAAGACTCAAGACATGGCTTTTCAGGCAAGCCTTCCCGAACTGCACCTAACACACACCATCAATAAATTCTCAGCTCAGAAGCTGTATATATTGGACGCCATATTTGTAATGTACTCTTGTATATTTTTATATTCTACACATGTATATAATTAACCTCCTCTATCCCTCTTTATTTCTTACACTCCCAGTTCATAGCCCCAGTTAATTGTAACTGCATCTCTTCACCACGTGTATTTATGTTATAGGTTGTTTTCTTTGCACCCCTGTTTTCTGTAAAGCGACATCATGTGAACGATTTCATGAATGCCGGTATAAAAAAACCTTAAATAAAATAAATAAGTAAGTACCGCAAGGGAAAGTTGAAAACAACTTTGAAGAGGGAGTTCAAGAGGGCGTGAAATTGTAAAGAGGTAAATGGGTGGGGTCCGTGCAGTCCGCCCGCAGGATTCAACCCGGCGGGTTCGGTCGGACCGGGGTTTCGGCGGATCCCCCACCCCCACCCCTTTCGCGGGGGGTGGGGGAGGGGCGGGGAACGCCTCCCGGACGGCCCCGGGCCCCGCAGGGCGCATTTCCTCCGCGGCGGTGCGCCGCGACCGGCAACGGGTCGGCTGGGAAGGCCCAGGGGGGGCAGGTGGCCCGCTGCTCTGGCGGCGCGTGTTATAGCCCCCCCTCCCGGCGTTTCCTCCTTCCCCTTTGGCAACTGTTAGCTTGTCTTAACCTCATTCACTACATCTATGCAGACGATGTTCAGATTCTTATTCCCATAACAGAATCTATTAACAACTTGGCTATTCTTACAAGCCTTCCCTGATCCTTCAAACTTTCACTAGATAAGTACAGCTACTCAGCTTTGAATATGGAACTTCGCCCCTCCAATATTCTCCTCATTTAGCTACCCTACTTATGCACTTCAGAAAATGACAAAGGAATTGGAAGATCTCTCAGAAATAATAATACGTGTGGGAACACAAGGTCTGGATGAACAGGCAGGCACAGCAATGGACTTAAAACACCAGTAGGAACACTAGGCCTGGATGAAGAGGCACATCATTCTAGGACAGAGGTCAATCCCACCTATGGACACAAGCCGCGGAGGAAAAGAAACTAACCAGGATTCCCTCCGTAACGGCGAGTGAAGAGGGAAGAGCCCAGCGCCGAATCCCCGCTCGTCCGGCGGGCGCGGGAAATGTGGCGTACGGAAGATCGCCTCTCTGGCGCCGCTCGGGGGCCCAAGTCCTTCTCATCAAGCCTCAGCCCGCGGACGGTGTTAGGCCGGTAGCGGCCCCCGGCGCGCCGGGACCGGGTTTTCTCGTAGTCTGTTTGTTTGGGAATGCAGGCCAAAGTGGGTGGTAAACTCCATCTAAGGGTAAATACCGGCTCCGGCGCGTGTTATTGCCCCCCCCCCCCCCCGGCAGCAGCTTCGCCGTTTCCCCGGCCGTTTCCTCCTTCCCCTTTGCCAACTGTTAACTAGTCTTAACCTCATTCACTACATCTATGCTGACGATGTTCAGATTCTTATTCCCATAACAGAATCTATTAACAAAGCCATCGCACTTTGGAACAACAGCTTACAAGCCATCACTAATCTCCTCAACAGTCAAAGCATGAGATCTTATTAAGAAACTGACATTATCCTCAACAAATTCTTACTCCTAGCAAAACCTCTACCAAGTAAGTACACAGGGGTCTGTATTTTCATACCCCAGTGCTTGCTGTTTGAATACCGCTCTTGCCGTACCGACCCGCAGGGACCACCTAGGGACACAAGCTGTGGAGGAAAATAAACTAACCAGGATTCCCTCAGTAACGGTGAGTGAAGAGGGAAGAGCCCAGCGCCGAATCCCCGCCTGTCCGGCGGGCGCGGGAAATGTGGCATACAGAAGACCGGCTCCCCAGCGCTGCTCGGGGGCCCAAGTCCTTCTGATGGAGGATCAGCCGGCGGACGGTGTTAGGCCGGTAGTGGCCCCCCAATAAAACCACCAAAGACTGCTTCTATAAACTGCAAGTTTAAAAAAGGATAAGACCACTCTTCCACGCCAAACACTTCAGAACCATCCTCCAAGCCCTCATTTTCTACTACTGCAACTCTACATTACTTGGACTCCCTTCCTCATACACGAAACCACTCCAAATGGTTGAAAACGCAGCAGCCCGTCTACTAACAAACACTAGGAAAGGAGGCCACATTTCCCCAGTCCTAAAAGACCTCCACTGGTTACCAATTCAGTTCAGAGTCATTTACAAATCCATCATCTTGATATAAAAAATCATTCACCAACACACCATTATCGACCTACAAATTCCTCTCCGTTTATTCAAATGCACAAGACCGACCAGGGAAGCCTACAGCGGATGCAATGCCGGTATAAATAAATAAAATAAATAAATAAAATCAATAAGTACGTAAGGGAAAGTTGAAAACAACTTTCAAGAGCGAGTTCAAAAGGGCGGGAAACCGTTAAGAGTTAAACGGGTGAGGTGCGTGCAGTCCACCTGGAGGATTGAACCCGGCGGGTTCGGTGGGACCGGGGGTGGTTTCGGCGCATCCCCCACCCCTTTCGCGGGGGGGCGGAGAACGCCTCCCGGACGGCCCCGGCCCCGTCCAGGAATAAAAAAAATTAAGTAAAGCAGTAAAATCAATAAGTACGTAAGGGAAAGTTGAAAACAACTTTCAAGAGCGAGTTCAAAAGGGCGGGAAACCGTTAAGAGTTAAACGGGTGAGGTGCGTGCAGTCCACCTGGAGGATTGAACCCGGCGGGTTCGGTGGGACCGGGGGTGGTTTCGGCGCATCCCCCACCCCTTTCGCGGGGGGGCGGGGAACGCCTCCCGGACGGCCCCGGCCCCGTCCAGGAATAAAAAAAATTAAGTAAAGCAGTAAAATCAATAAGTACGTAAGGGAAAGTTGAAAACAACTTTCAAGAGCGAGTTCAAAAGGGCGGGAAACCGTTAAGAGTTAAACGGGTGAGGTGCGTGCAGTCCGCGGCCCCGGCCCCGTCCAGGAATAAAAAAATTAAGTAAATATATAAAATCAATAAGTACGTAAAGGAAAGTTGAAAACAACTTTCAAGAGCAAGTTCAAAAGGGCGGGAAAACCGTTAAGAGGTAAACGGGTGGGGTGCGTGCAGTCCGCCTGGAGGATTCAACCCGGCGGCGGGTTCGGTGGGACCGGGGGTGGTTTCGGCGCATCCCCCACCCCTTTCGCGGGGGGGCGGGGAACGCCTCCTGGACGGCCCCGGCCCCGTCCAGGAATAAAAAAATAAAGTAAATATATAAAATCAATAAGTACGTAAAGGAAAGTTGAAAACAACTTTCAAGAGCAAGTTCAAAAGGGCGGGAAACCGTTAAGAGGTAAACGGGTGGGGTGCGTGCAGTCCGCCTGGAGGATTCAACCCGGCGGGTTCGGTGGGACCGGGGGTGGTTTCGGCGCATCCCCCACCCCTTTCGCGGGGGGGCGGGGAACGCCTCCCGGACGGCCCCGGCCCCGTCCAGGAATAAAAAAAATTAAGTAAAGCAGTAAAATCAATAAGTACGTAAGGGAAGTTGAAAACAACTTTCAAGAGCGAGTTCAAAAGGGCGGGAAACCGTTAAGAGTTAAACGGGTGAGGTGCGTGCAGTCCGCGGCCCCGGCCCCGTCCAGGAATAAAAAATTAAGTAAATATATAAAATCAATAAGTACGTAAGGGAAAGCTGAAAACAACTTTCAAGAGCGAGTTCAAAAGGGCGGGAAACCGTTAAGAGTTAAACGGGTGGGGTGCGTGCAGTCCACCTGGAGGATTGAACCCGGCGGGTTCGGTGGGACCGGGGGTGGTTTCGGCGCATCCCCCACCCCTTTCGCGGGGGGGGCGGAGAACGCCTCCCGGACGGCCCCGGCCCCGTCCAGGAATAAAAAAAATTAAGTAAAGCAGTAAAATCAATAAGTACGTAAGGGAAAGTTGAAAACAACTTTCAAGAGCGAGTTCAAAAGGGCGGGAAACCGTTAAGAGTTAAACGGGTGAGGTGCGTGCAGTCCACCTGGAGGATTGAACCCGGCGGGTTCGGTGGGACCGGGGGTGGTTTCGGCGCATCCCCCACCCCTTTCGCGGGGGGGCGGGGAACGCCTCCCGGACGGCCCCGGCCCCGTCCAGGAATAAAAAAAATTAAGTAAAGCAGTAAAATCAATAAGTACGTAAGGGAAAGTTGAAAACAACTTTCAAGAGCGAGTTCAAAAGGGCGGGAAACCGTTAAGAGGTAAACGGGTGGGGTGCGTGCAGTCCGCCTGGAGGATTCAACCCGGCGGCGGGTTCGGTGGGACCGGGGGGGCTTTCGGCGCATCCCCCACCCCTTTCGCGGGGGGGCGGGGAACGCCTCCCGGACGGCCGCAGGGCGCATTTCCTCCGCGGCGGAGCGCCGCAACCGGCTCCGTGTCGGCTGGGAAGGCCCAGGGGGGGCAGGTGGCCCGCCGCTCCGGCGGCGCGTGTTATAGCCCCACCTGGCAGCAGCTTTGCCGTTACCCCCGCCGTTTCCTCCTTCCCCTTTGCCAACTGTTAAGTAGTCTTAACCTCATTCACTACATCTATGCAGACGATGTTCAGATTCTTATTCCCATAACAGAATCTATTAAGAAAGCCATCGCACTTTGGAACAACAGCTTACAAGCCGAAGCCACCACTAATCTCCTCAACAGTCTAAACCTGGTCCTCAATGCCTCTAAAACTAAACTCCTCTTCATTTCCTACAAGCAAGAAAACCTCCCATCTCAGATCCATCACAAACACCTTCTCACCCACAACCATGTGAGAGACCTGGGAGTAATTATAGACAACCGTCTTGACCTAAAGAATATGATCCAAACCACAACTGTAAGATATAATATTATATCTTAATGGGCCTCGACAAAGGAAACTCTTTCCTATTGATCTTGTTAGACCTTTCCGCAGCGTTCGACACGGTCAACCACGCCATCCTCCTAAACCAGCTTTCGTCCATAGGAATCAGCGGCACCGTCCGATCCTGGTTCAAAACGTTTCTCGATAACAGAGGTTACAAAGTTAAACTCCAAAACAAGGAATCCTCAAGATTTGACTCTGTCATAGGAGTCCCTCAAGGTTCTTGATTATCTCCGACCCTATTTAATATCTATCTTCTTCCTCTCTGCCAACTTCTTACCGACCTCAATCTAAAGTACTTCCTTTACGCAGATGATATTGAAATCATCATCCATATCAAAGACACATACTCTAAAACTCTTGACTACTGGGAAACATGCCACCAGAAAATCAAACAAGTAGTAAACAACCTACACCTCATCTTAAACTCATCCAAGACAGAAATCCTACTCATCTCTCCTGAAAACAATATCTCCAACACTACTCTTCCCAACAACCTACCTACCACACAAGTTACAGACTTAGGAGTGATAATAGACAACCGGCTAAACTTCAAGGCACATATCAACAAAACAACCAAAGACTGCTTCTATAAACTCCAGGTTTGGAAGAGGATAAGACCTCTTTTCCATGCTCAAGACTTCAGAACGATCATCCAAGCAGTCATTTTTGCGAAATTAGACTACTGCAGTTCCCTATTGCTAGGTCTGCCCTCATCCTATTCCAAACCACTACAGATGGTTCAAAATTCAGCAGCCCGATTACTAACAGGCGCAAGAAAGAGAGACCACATATCTCCCATTCTGAAAGAGTTACATTGGCTACCCGTCCACTTCCGTATCATCTATAAAGCCATATGTGTCATCTTCAAAACTATTCATCAACGCATCTTATGCACTTTAGCTGATGACAAAGGAATCGGAAAATCTCTCAGAAATAAGAATACGCGTGGGAACACAAGGTCTGGATGAACAGGCACATCATTTGAGGACAGATGTCAATCCCAGCTAGGGACACAAGCAGCGTAGGAAAAGAAACTAACCAGGATTCCCTCAGTAACGGCGAGTGAAGAGGGAAGAGCCCAGCGCCGAATCTCCGCCACTCCGGGTTCGGGGATCTGAACCCGACTCCCTTTCGATCGGCCGAGGACGACGGAGGCCATCGCCCGTCCCTTCCGAACGGCGCTCGCCTATCTGTTAGGACCGGCTGACCCATGTTGAACTGCTGTTCACATGGAACCCTTCTCCACTTCGGCCTTGAAGAAGAATGCTCAGTCTGTTTAAAAGAACAAAATTAACGGACCCACTCAAGGAATATGCTCAGTCTGTTTAAAATAAGAAAATTAACGGACCCACTCTGAAGGTCAATGCTCAGTCTGTTTAAAAGAACAAAATTAACGGACCCACTCAAGTACAGGCAGGAACAGCAACGGAGTTAAAACACTTGTGGGAACACAAGGCCTGGAGGAACAGGCACATCATTGGTGGACAGAGGTCAATCCCGGCTAGGGACACAAGGCCTGGAGGGACAGGCAGGCACAGCAATGGAGTTAAAACACCAGTAGAAACACAATGGCTGGAGGTACAGGCAGGAACAGCAACGGAGTTAAAACACTTGTGGGAACACAAGGCCTGGAGGAACAGGCACATCATTGGAGGACAGAGGTCAATCCCAGCTAGGGACACAAGTCGCATAGGAAAAGAAACTGACCAGGATTCCCTCAGTAACGGCGAGTGAAGAGGGAAGAGCCCAGCGCCGATTCTCCACCACTCCGGGTTCGTGGATCTGAACCCGACTCCCTTTCGATCGGCCGAGGACGACGGAGGCCATCGCCCGTCCCTTCCGAACGGCGCTCGCCTATCTGTTAGGACCGGCTGACCCATGTTGAACTGCTGTTCACATGGAACCCTTCTCCACTTCGGCCTTGAAGAAGAAAGCTCAGTCTGTTTAAAATAAGAAAATTAACGGATCCACTCTGAAGGTCAATGCTCAGTCTGTTTAAAATAGCAATATCAACAGACCCACTCTGAAGGTCAATGCTCAGTCTGTTTAAAATAACAAAATTAACGGACCCACTCAAGTACAGGCAGGAACAGCAACGGAGTTAAAACACTTGTGGGAACACAAGGCCTGGAGGAACAGGCACATCATTGGTGGACAGAGGTCAATCCCGGCTAGGGACACAAGGCCTGGAGGTACAGGCAGGAACAGCAACGGAGTTAAAACACTTGTGGGAACACTAGGGCTGCACAGTAGATGCCGGTCAGACACAGCGATTCATGTCAAGAACATGTGCTGCAGTGCTTACTGCTTACATTATCTTGAGCATAGGAGGCAATTGGAACTGCTGCAAGGCTCCTTTCAATAGCTTTTATTCATTTTGCCATTCACAAGGAAAATCGGGAAAGCCAAGCACTGGCAGGTTTACTTTCAAAAACACTAGCATTTCCATCAAGACCGGTGAAAGCCTTGAGCGGTGAGGGCTCATGATATCCCCTGTCATTGAAAAAACACGTTCACTGGGCACACTGTTGGTGGACATGACAGATATCCTTCAGCCACTTTGGCTAGGTGTGGCCAGACAGTGGACTTGTGTGCCCAATATGCCAGCGGATCTGTCTGCGTATTCTCTATCGGCTCTGAGAGATACCGTTTCACTGACAGCTCTGCTGCTGTCTCCTCCTGTGCTTGGGAGGGCTGAGAGTCACTCAATCCAGTTACTTTCTCTCTCGCCTGTTGCACTACTGATGTATCTTTATGGCCAACATGCCTTGGGCGTTCTGACGTTGAGGTGGAGGCACTAGTAATAGTATCTGTCACTGACACAGTCCTTCTCCTGCCAGGGCTAGCAGCAGCACAACTCTGTGACGTGCCTGCTGTTTGCACCTGTGCTTCAAGCCTAATCTGTCTCCGCCTATGGTGCTCCTGTTCACGGACCTGTGCTAACAACAGCTCCTTCACAAATGACAGACAATTGGTCTGTAGGGCGATTTTACCTTTCACACGGGGATCACAGACAGAGGCGAGCATGTATGTGCTGTCCTCTGTTAAAGGCCTTAATCTGTCTTTCACCTGCTGCTGCAAAACGTCCACACACTGCAGCACCTCAGCAGTCATTCCCTCTTGCCGTTTAATGCCTTCCAAATGGTCATCCAGGAATTTCACTATAGGGATGATGTCAGCCAAGGTGGAACTTCTGGAACTCAGCTCCTCCGTGACGTCCTTGAAGGGCTGCAGGATTTTTACCAGCTGACTCATGACTAACCAATCGTGATGCCCTAGGGGATTCTGTACACCTATGTCTATTGTACCAGAAAGTTCATGAAGGGGTGTCTGCAGCTCCAATAACCTCTCCAGCATCATAAAGGTGGAATTCCACCGGGTGGGAACGTCTTGAATGAGACGCTTCTGGGGCATATCCAAAGCAGTCTGATTTTCTCGGAGAACCTGCCCCGCCCTGACACTTCTGTGGAAGTGTGCTGCTATGTTCCTGCACTTCTGTATTAACCTACGCAGGTATTCAGTCTCCTTGTCCTTGGACTCCAAGCCCAAACCTGACTTCACTACCAGATGCAGAGTGTGTGCAAAACATCGGATGTTCTTAAACCGCCCATCGCTTATTGCCTTAACCATGTTTGCACCGTTGTCTGTGACAAAAAAGCCTGCCCGCGTTTTACTGTCTCGCTGGTGTACTTTCCAGCTCGCCAGCATCTTTCTGATGCATGCTAGAATATTGCCAGCGGTATGGGCATGGTCCGTCAGGTGGGTGTTCAGTAAAGCCCACCTCCACCCTGATGCTTGTTCAGTAATAGAGCTGCTGGCTGCCCCTGCCTCTGCCATGTCCCACCAGTGTGCTGTCAGAGAGAGGTAAGAGTGTGCAGCATTCATGGCGGTCCAGATATCGCAGGTGAAATGCACTCTTCCGTCTGCCTTACCTAGCAGTGCTTGCACGCGACTGACACAGTGCTTGTACAGGCTGGGGATGACCTTTCTACTAAATGTGGTTCTGGAGGGGACTTTGTAATTTGGAAGTACGACCTTCAAGAAACGTTTGAAACCCACATTCTCAACTAACTGCAGGGGCTGGTCATCAAGGGCAATCATTTCCCCAATGCTCCTGGTTACTACTTTTGCGGCTGCCTGCCTCCTACCCCGGGATAGCGTTACCGCACTCCACCCCATTTCCTCCATGGTGCATTGTCGCTTCTCCCACATGTCAGTGGGTTTCTGGCCTGCCGCCTGACTGCTAGAAGGGTATGAGGGCGTGGGCTGACTCTGCTGCTTTCCTACCACTGCACCCTGGTTGGAAGGGGAAGGGGTCCCCTGACGGAAAATGCTACCATCCCCAGATGGCAGTAATCTTGTTGGGTGTTGCCTCTTAACATGATACTCCATGCCAAAATTTGACAGATGTCCCAGTTGCTTGCCTCTGCTAATATCCCTGGCACAGTAATTACACCGAGCATAACGCGGGTCTTCTGTCACTTTAAAATGTGCCCAGATCGCAGATTTCTTTTGTGATCCTCCTCTCTTTCCCGCCCTGGGGGTGGATGGTGGCACTGGAGTTGAGGTACTACTGGGTGTGGGTGGTGCACCCACTGCACCCGGCGAAGCAATGCCAGCGGGGGCAACAGTCACCCTCTGTCTCCCTTCTGACAGCTCTTCCTCCTCCTCGATATCAGTGGAATGTCTCCCCTGCCGCAGATTTCTGGAGGTGGAGGCTAAAACAGGACTAACTGACAATTCTACCGAAGATTGCTCAGGTATAACATCTTCCGTTTCTGATGAGAATCCCATCCAAGAAGATTCTTCTTCTGAATCAGAAGCTAACAGTGCCAGCGCTACCTTGTCACCGCAAAGTTTTGCAGGACACTTCTGTCCCCTGGATGCTCTTGGGTGTGTAACTTTTGTCTGGCTAGACTCTGCCTCCTCTTCACTCTCCTCCAAAACTACAGTGCCAGAAACAGGTGCTGGCGATTGCAAAGTTTCATGGTCTGATTTCTTTTTTTTTGCCATGGAACTGCCATCCCCTACAAAGACGTTTGATTGCGACAGTTGCCTTTTTACCTGTACTGGTGGTGTTGCGCTGGTGTCTTTTGCGGTGCCTCCGCTGCCATTCCCACTAAGTCGCTTGCATCTCCCTTTCCCTGACATTATGGATTTAATGTCAATGAGTACTAGTGGTAACACTGCCCACTGTCCCACAATAATAATGTTCGGTCAGTTTAAAATAACTAAATTAACAGACCCACTCAAGAAGAATGCTCAGTCTGTTTAAAATAACAAAATGAACGGACCAAGTCAAGGACAATGCGGTTAAGTCTGTTTAAAAATAGCAGATTGAACAGACTCGCTGAAGGCCAATCTTCACTCTGTTTATGCCCACTGCCTGCCTGGCAATGCACGGAATGTGTCTGTCTGTGTGTGTGCAGTGAGTGCACAGAGAACAAGCTTCCTTTTCAGTAGATATGAGGCAGGGTACTCCCAGCCCTGGAACTGCTGCCCACCCAGCACTGAACCACTCAAGGACAATGCGGTTAAGTCTGTTTAAAAATAGCAAATGTAACAGACTCGCTGAAGGGCAATGTTCACTCTGTTTACAATGCCCACTGCCTCACTGTCTGCCTGGCAATGCACGGAATGTGTCTGTCTGTGTGCACTGCAGTGCACATAGAACTAAAGTAGATATGAGGCAGGGTACTCCCAGCCCTGGAACTGCTGCCCAGTGCCCACCCAGCACTGAACCACTCAAGGAGAATGCTTTTAAGTCTGTTTAAAAATAGCAATGTAACAGACTCGCTGAAGGGCAATGTTCACTCTGTTTACAATGCCCACTGCCTCACTGCCTGCCTGGCAATGCACGGAATGTGTCTGTCTGTGTGCACTGCAGTGCACATAGAACTAAAGTAGATATGAGGCAGGGTACTCCCAGCACTGGAACTGCTGCCCACCCAGCACTGAACCACTGAAGGAGAATGTGTTCACTCTGTTTACAATGCCCACTGCCTCACTGCCTGCCTGGCAATGCACGGAATGTGTCTGTGTGTGTGCAGTGAGTGCACAGAGAACAAGCTTCCTTTTCAGTAGATATGAGGCAGGGTACTCCCAGCCCTGGAACTGCTGCCCACCCAGCACTGAACCACTCAAGGACAATGCGGTTAAGTCTGTTTAAAAATAGCAAATGTAACAGACTCGCTGAAGGGCAATGTTCACTCTGTTTACAATGCCCACTGCCTCACTGCCTGCCTGGCAATGCACGGAATGTGTCTGTCTGTGTGCACTGCAGTGCACATAGAACTAAAGTAGATATGAGGCAGGGTACTCCCAGCACTGGAACTGCTGCCCACCCAGCACTGAACCACTGAAGGAGAATGTGTTCACTCTGTTTACAATGCCCACTGCCTCACTGCCTGCCTGGCAATGCACGGAATGTGTCTGTGTGTGTGCAGTGAGTGCACAGAGAACAAGCTTCCTTTTCAGTAGATATGAGGCAGGGTACTCCCAGCCCTGGAACTGCTGCCCAGTGCCCACCCAGCACTGAACCACTCAAGGAGAATGCTTTTAAGTCTGTTTAAAAATAGCAAATGTAACAGACTCGCTGAAGGGCAATGTTCACTCTGTTTACAATGCCCACTGCCTCACTGCCTGCCTGGCAATGCACGGAATGTGTCTGTCTGTGTGCACTGCAGTGCACATAGAACTAAAGTAGATATGAGGCAGGGTACTCCCAGCACTGGAACTGCTGCCCACCCAGCACTGAACCACTGAAGGAGAATGTGTTCACTCTGTTTACAATGCCCACTGCCTCACTGCCTGCCTGGCAATGCACGGAATGTGTCTGTGTGTGTGCAGTGAGTGCACAGAGAACAAGCTTCCTTTTCAGTAGATATGAGGCAGGGTACTCCCAGCCCTGGAACTGCTGCCCACCCAGCACTGAACCACTCAAGGACAATGCGGTTAAGTCTGTTTAAAAATAGCAAATGTAACAGACTCGCTGAAGGGCAATGTTCACTCTGTTTACAATGCCCACTGCCTCACTGTCTGCCTGGCAATGCACGGAATGTGTCTGTCTGTGTGCACTGCAGTGCACATAGAACTAAAGTAGATATGAGGCAGGGTACTCCCAGCCCTGGAACTGCTGCCCAGTGCCCACCCAGCACTGAACCACTCAAGGAGAATGCTTTTAAGTCTGTTTAAAAATAGCAAATGTAACAGACTCGCTGAAGGGCAATGTTCACTCTGTTTACAATGCCCACTGCCTCACTGCCTGCCTGGCAATGCACGGAATGTGTCTGTCTGTGTGCACTGCAGTGCACATAGAACTAAAGTAGATATGAGGCAGGGTACTCCCAGCACTGGAACTGCTGCCCACCCAGCACTGAACCACTGAAGGAGAATGTGTTCACTCTGTTTACAATGCCCACTGCCTCACTGCCTGCCTGGCAATGCACGGAATGTGTCTGTGTGTGTGCAGTGAGTGCACAGAGAACAAGCTTCCTTTTCAGTAGATATGAGGCAGGGTACTCCCAGCCCTGGAACTGCTGCCCAGTGCCCACCCAGCACTGAACCACTCAAGGAGAATGCTTTTAAGTCTGTTTAAAAATAGCAAATGTAACAGACTCGCTGAAGGGCAATGTTCACTCTGTTTACAATGCCCACTGCCTCACTGCCTGCCTGGCAATGCACGGAATGTGTCTGTCTGTGTGCACTGCAGTGCACATAGAACTAAAGTAGATATGAGGCAGGGTACTCCCAGCACTGGAACTGCTGCCCACCCAGCACTGAACCACTGAAGGAGAATGTGTTCACTCTGTTTACAATGCCCACTGCCTCACTGCCTGCCTGGCAATGCACGGAATGTGTCTGTGTGTGTGCAGTGAGTGCACAGAGAACAAGCTTCCTTTTCAGTAGATATGAGGCAGGGTACTCCCAGCCCTGGAACTGCTGCCCACCCAGCACTGAACCACTCAAGGAGAATGCTTTTAAGTCTGTTTAAAAATAGCAAATGTAACAGACTCGCTGAAGGGCAATGTTCACTCTGTTTACAATGCCCACTGCCTCACTGTCTGCCTGGCAATGCACGGAATGTGTCTGTCTGTGTGCACTGCAGTGCACATAGAACTAAAGTAGATATGAGGCAGGGTACTCCCAGCCCTGGAACTGCTGCCCAGTGCCCACCCAGCACTGAACCACTCAAGGAGAATGCTTTTAAGTCTGTTTAAAAATAGCAAATGTAACAGACTCGCTGAAGGGCAATGTTCACTCTGTTTACAATGCCCACTGCCTCACTGTCTGCCTGGCAATGCACGGAATGTGTCTGTCTGTGTGCACTGCAGTGCACATAGAACTAAAGTATATATGAGGCAGGGTATTCCCAGCCCTGGAACTGCTGCCCAGTGCCCACCCAGCACTGAACCACTCAAGGAGAATGCTTTTAAGTCTGTTTAAAAATAGCAAATGTAACAGACTCGCTGAAGGGCAATGTTCACTCTGTTTACAATGCCCACTGCCTCACTGTCTGCCTGGCAATGCACGGAATGTGTCTGTCTGTGTGCACTGCAGTGCACATAGAACTAAAGTAGATATGAGGCAGAGTACTCCCAGCCCTGGAAATGCTGCCCAGTGCCCACCCAGCACTGAACCACTCAAGGAGAATGCTTTTAAGTCTGTTTAAAAATAGCAAATGTAACAGACTCGCTGAAGGGCAATGTTCACTCTGTTTACAATGCCCACTGCCTCACTGTCTGCCTGGCAATGCACGGAATGTGTCTGTCTGTGTGCACTGCAGTGCACATAGAACTAAAGTAGATATGAGGCAGAGTACTCCCAGCCCTGGAACTGCTGCCCAGCCAGCACTGAACCACTCAAGGAGAATGCTTTTAAGTCTGTTTAAAAATAGCAAATATGAGGCAGAGTACTGCCAGCCCTGCCTGGCACTGCCCAGGATAAAATGTACAGACTCACTCAATAAGAATGTTCTTTTTTTTTTTTCCCTAACAAAGAATCTGTTCTGTGTTGTCTATCAAATCTGGTTCTGTTCTGTGTTGTCTATCAAATCGGGTTCTGCTATCTTCTCTGCCTCAGCCTGCCTAAGCCCACCCAGCACGATCCCAATCCCACCTCCCCACTGAATCGCTGAAAATGTCCGTCAGTCCTCGTGCTGCTGCTGCTTTTATAGTGCTGCTGGCTCGTCAGGAAATCCTCAGAGAAGCACGGAATGACAGCGCGATTCGCTGCATTCAGTGCTTCTCTGAAAAGGTGAACGCAGATTCGCTGCGTTCCGGTATCCATGCCGACCTGTCCCACCCTTTCCTGTGAGTCACTGAGACTCACAGGACAGGGTCAGACAGGTTGGCATGGTTACCGCAGGGGCGCCGCCATTTTCAGGTAATCCGGGGCTCCGAGCTCGAGTCGCAGGTAATGGCGGCGAGAAAGCGCGCGCATGGCGATTCGCCGTATCCGACATATCTATGTTCATTTATGTCGGAAATCTGCTCGTATACGCCCCATCTTTTTTTTAAGTTAAAAAAAAAATTTGAGTTGCGTTTTCCATATGCGGTCAATCCGAATGCACATCCCTATTTCTTGTATTTCATCTATGGCGTGTTTATCCATTTCCTCTGCACTTTCAAGCTTTATGAAGAAAGAACCAAAGATATACATAAGTAAAGTACTTGGAAAAAAAAAGGTTAAAACCATGTCTTGATTCCACAAAAATGCATGAAACCTCAGAATACACTTAATAAAGAACTGCCCATTGATCATCATCCAACTGTATCCGTCCTATTCCATCGCAGGACGCTTGCTCCAAGCAGCTTCCTCCAAATGTCTTCGCTCTGCCCTGAGGATCTTTTCCTGATGTCTGAAACACTGCCAAATCAATGGGAAGAAATCAAATAGGATTCCAAGCTGTCTTCTTGAAGACTTTTCATCAGAGTTGGTGTGGCTGTGTCTTCTTGAAGACTTTTCATCAGAGTTGGTGTGGGTGTGGCTGTGGTAGGGGAAGGAGGGAGGGAGGCTGTGTACATATTCAGCCAAATTTTAAATCCCCCCCCCCCCCGCACGCAAACAGGGGTTATGCGTGTGGCCGGGCCTTGCGTGCACCGCGCTCATCTTCAAAGGGGCCCGGCCACGCAGGTAACCCCTGTTACATGCCAAACTGCCGGGCCCAGTAAAAGGGGCTGTCCAGTGGGCAGGAAGGGGCGTTCCAGGGGGCAGGGAGGGGTGGGGCTAGAGGCAGCCGGTACAGCGGCCATTTGCGCTGTACCGGGGAAAGATCGGAAGGCGCTCCATTGGAGCTGTAAGCAACAAAACAAAAAAAAAGACAAGTAAGAGAAAGGGTTTAGAGGGTGGAGTAGAGAGGTGGGAGGTTAGGGTAGGGGGTAGGGAACTGGGGAAGGCCTCAATGCGTCACTGCGTGGAAATTAGAATTATCTACCCCCTTGCACGCAAAATCCACTGCGCATGGGCATGCGCTGGGTCCACGTGCCTTTAAAAATCTACCCCTTAGAGTGCCCAATGTTCGAGTCGGTTAAAATAATGGCTTTCTTTTTAACAGCAAGTATACCTGGCCAACCTTCCACTCTATGTGCAAACTGTCTCAAAGCAGACTCACAAATGGTGACAAATTTCTGTGGACTGTTTTGGGTTAAATGTGCCCTGCATTTAAAAAATGCACATGCCCAGGAGGCATATATGTGTGCATACTTTCATGGTGAAGATACGCAGTATTTTCTAACCTGCATGGTGAAAGCATATAACTTCTGCCCGAATCCACCAACTGCACACCATGGAAAATGACCCTCCCAGAGTCTAACTGTAAATTATTTGCAGAGATAAAATGAAGTATTGATTTTCTCTTTTTTTTTCTTTTTGGGTTTCATTGCTTTAGAGACACTCAAACAAAAGCAGGCCCTTTAGTTGAATTTTAAAATGTGGAAGTTAAAGACATTAATACGGTTAGATTTGGAAGGGTTAGTATGTCTGATTCCGGCACTGAGCATGCACAGTTACGTCCTCCGATTCGTTTTATCTCACATTTTTATTGCACATTTATTAAGTTTCCTCTGGTTAATTGTGGTATATATTGTACACAGCTCTGTTTTACAAATTTAATAAGATGTGATTAATTGAAAACGTGAATAAACGTGTAGCAATACAAAGACAACACAAGCACTATGACCTAAAAGCTGGAAGCCTGTGATCAGAGCGCTGTGTCGGAATCCCATGTTTATATTCGCTGAGGACTCCTGATAACAAGAAAGCTTGCTCACTATCGGAAATTATTCACTTAGAAAACACCTAAAGGTCTCCTTGAGTAAACTTGTGGCTGAAACTTTATGTTCCAAAGCAGGAACGGATTGCAGGAAAATATCAACCCAGGGGATTTTTATCCAAACCAGTGCACGCTTTATCTGTCCAACTTCCTTGTGTGCTTTCCCTGCGACACATGCTTCAACAGTTCCCAAAAGCACATCAAGCTGAACCTTGAAAGGTACATCATGTGATCTGGAGCCTGACAGAATTCAGCCAAAAAATCTCCTAAATAAATCGTACATTTTTCCTAAATAACTAAGAAGTAGAGCACAACCTATACCAGGGGTGAGCAAACCGAGCTACAGTGCCCCTTCCATCCATGCAATCAGTTGGGTGCCCCACAAATTTGGTTACATCTCTGGTCTGGTGTTAGTCTCTTGCCAACCAATCAGTTCTTGAACCAGTTGGCAAGTAATGAGAAAACGACACTGCCAGTCAGTGTCTGGCACACATGCACTCTCAGACGCATACTGTATCAGATACACTCTCTAGGACACAGGCACCCACTCTGACACACAGACAGATTTTCATATTGAGGAAACTTTATTGGCACACGTTCTTAGGCACACATACACTCTCAGACACATACTGTATCAGATACACTCTCTTGGACACAGGCACACACTCTGACACACAGACAGATTTTCATATTGAGGAAACTTTATTGGCACACATTCTCAGGCACACATACACTCTCAGACGCATACTGTATCAGATACACTCTCTTGGACACAGGCACACACTCTGACACACAGACAGATTTTCATATTGAGGAAACTTTATTGGCACACGTTCTCAGGCACACATACACTTTCAGAGACAGAAAGTATGTATGGGAGCGTCTTTCTTTCTGATACAAAGAGACACCAATACACTGAGAGTTTATGTGTAGGTGTGTCTCAGTGTCAGAGAGATACCCATAAACACACTTTGTGTCTAAGAGAGCAAATGTATGAGTATATGTTTGTGTGTGTATGTCTCTCTCTCTGACACAAAGACACATGTACACACTCTCTGACTCTCAGAGTATGGGTGTGTCTTTGTGTCTAATAGAGAGAAAAACAAACACTCAGATACACTCTCTCGGACATAAAAAGTATGTGCATGGGTGTCTCTATCTGACACAAAGACACACACACACACACTTTCTCTCTCTCAGATACATACATTCTGCTGCTCATGTGCTCACATACGAGCTAATTTTAACCCCCCCCCCCCATACACATACACACACACACACACACACATATACACACACACATGCGCAAAACCCAGCAGATATGCATGTGGCCGGATCGAGCGCATTCTCTAAATGGCCCAGCCATGCGCGTATCTACAGATACATGGGGAAGAGCCGGGCCAGGGTCTGGAGCGGGCTGGAAGCCGGCCGGGACAGCGCCATTTTGGCTGTCCCAGGGAAGCACGCGCCGACAACCGGCCAGCGCACTGAACTTACTTCATCTATTCAGATAAAATAAGCTCCGAAATAAAAAAAATGAATGTAGGGAAAGGGGTTTTAGGGGAAAAGGCAGGCAGAGTAGGAAGGGGGTACTTCCTCTTCCTTAATTGGAGCGGACTGGGATGGAACTGGAAAAAAGCCCGATTGCGTTGCTGCATCTATTTAAAAAAATCCCCCCTCCCCCCGTGTGCGCGAGTGGGGCACCCGCCAGCTCATGCAGCGCGTGCATGTTATAAAATCAGCGCGTCCATGTGCGCGCGGGTTTTGAAATCTACCCCACAGTGAGAGGCACTGCCGTATCATTAGGTACAGTATTTGTTTGCTGCCAGCCCTTTCCCAGCCTGCAACAGCTCCCTCGCCTTTCCCATTCCCAACCCCTTCTCAGCAGGAGATTCGCTGGCTCCACAGCGAGCTCGGCCCAGCCACCTCTGACGCAAGGCTCACCACCACTGCACAGGCACTGCCTCCTGGCTCACCCACCTCCCTTTCTGTGACTGTAGTTTGCATCCACTTCTCCCACCACCACCATCACCACCACTCTAGCACATTCCCGTTGACTGTATGTTATACAGTCTGCAGGTCTTTAATGGTTCCCCAACCTCTGCTCTGCCTACCTACACCAGAAGAGGGGAGGACCAGAAGTGCTCCATGCTGCCCTGGCCTAGACTGAGGTGAGCTGCTGTCACAGATGGACGCAGTGCAGCCAGGTTGGTGTAAGAGTATTAGAGGTCATAGACAAACCTAACAGCCTTGCATGCCCTAGCCCCACACTGCCCAAACACAATTAAAAATAATGCATTTATGTAAATAGGGTAAATAAATGAATACCTGCCCAGGAATCGCCGGTGGGCTAGGGAAGCCCAGGAATTGTTGAGGATTTTCACTGAGCACATTGTGAAATTGCAGGCAGAGCTGAACTGGAGGCTGAAGGGGAGAGATCAGGTTGCAGGTTACTATCACAGAAGTCTAGACTAAATGGAAAAGAACCCAAACACCTTAGGAAACACTGGGGTAGATTTTAAGAAACTGCACCCGCGCGTACGTTTGTTCGCGCGACCGGTGCAAGGCTGCGCAAAATTGGCAGCCTGCACGCGCCGAGCCGCACAGCCTGCCTCCGTTCCCTCCGAGGCCACTGCAAAATTGGGGCGGCCTTGGAGGGAACTTTCCTTCCACCCCCCGCACCTTTCTCTCCCTTCCCCTACCTAACCCCCCCCCCCCCAGCCCTATCTAAACCCCCCCACCTTTGTTGGCAAAGTTATGCCTGCTTGAGGCAGGCGTAACTTGCGCGCAATTCCCCAGCCCGGGAGCAGTTTCGGAGGCCTCGGCCACGCCCCCAAAACGCTCCCAGGCCGGAACCACGACCGCGACCCCGCCCCCGGATGATGCACCGCCGCAAAACGCCCCCCCGACACACGTCCCGGGGCTTGTGCGTGCCGCCGAGCCTATGCACGCAGGGGGAGTTTCGGGCAGGTTTTAGGGGGGTACGCGCGTATCTTACACGCGTACCCCTTTGAAAATCTGCCCCACTAGTTTTATGTATCACAGTGCGTGTAATGGAAAATATTTGTTAATGTATTGCTGACGGAGGTACAAATTGGTTAAAGTAATTTTAATTTCATAGCTGGTCAGCAGTGTTTAACAGCTTTAATAGTCGCATGTGAGAAAAGTGGATGATTCATGATCTGGTTCTGAGTTGACTGAACTGAAATTCATACCACTTCAGCAATATTATTTCAGAGAGTCCCATACTGTACACTCCACCTATAGATAAAGGTGTTGCAGTGTTGATCTCAGATCCTGTATATAAAAGTACTTCTGTGTTGTTTCCTTACAGGATTAATCTTTGGAATTTGGAAGGTAGAAATCCCATAACTTGTTCTTGTCTTTACTGGCAAATTTATTAGAATGGGAGAACAAAAGTCAAATATTTTTCTTGGGGTGGGGCAAGATGGCCGCCAGATAGGTCGCACAGGAAGCAAGCTCCTGCAGCGGCGTTTATCTTTTTTCTAAATTCATATAGAAAATGCCTCATACGAAACGTAAGGGGAAAATCCGGGGAGCCTAGACTAGCTCCCCGGTAGTTGACCCTTACCAGTCGCGCATCGAGGGATTCCTGGCTGGAGCATCTGCAACGCCTGAAAGGCAGGTCGCTGGAGGGATGTTGGGAGAACGAACACTTTCCCCCCTGACCTCGAATGTCACCTTGAGCCCAGGCGATCCGACGAGACCAGAGCGTCTAGCGCAGGGAGAAGAGTCCCCGCCCGAGTTTGAACGAGGCGGTGAACAACAAGAGTCTCCTGAGCCAGGGTGAGAGAGCACTGGGTCGACTCGAGGGGAGACGGATGCCACACGAGTTGTGGAGCCCCCTAGACAGCTGAAGACGGGTCCGGGAGAAGAACTAAGGACCTTCACTGCAGATACCATTGCAGGTAACATTCATAGCCTGGAAGCACAACGGGACTTGGATGGAACCCGAGAGGAACCTTCTGCAGTTAAAGTAAATCTAGGATTGCCTGAAGATATAACTTTGGGGAAAGTCTGGTATGCTCTTAAAGCCATTGATTCAGTTTTAAAATCGATTGCTCAGTCTATTACGGAAGTTAAATTGTAAACTAAGGAAAATGATACCATGATTGGTATAAATAATGGGAAAATCCAACAACATGAGGAAAGTTTGTTAAAGATGGAGTCCTTACAGCACAATTTTGCTAAATCAGAAACTATGGCTAAAAGAAGAATTGAAAGATTGGAGAACAATTTAAGAATGTTGAATTTGCGTGTGATAAATTTTCCAGTGATTAGAATGATTTCCCCAGTTGAATTATTTAAAACATATTTGAAAGATGTTTTAAAAATACCAGAAACTGCTTTGCCCATTTGCACTAGAGCTTATTACCTCCCACAAGCTGTCTCTGAGGCTGGAGGAGAAGACAGACCTTCTATGGATCTTTCTGAGATATTAGAGTTATCGTTGGAAGCAGAGGTCAAAGAAAGGAAAGCAATGTTGATAACTTTTGCATTTATTTCTGATTGTAATTACGTACTAAAAATGTTTTTGAGAAACAGATTGGCTCTATTTTATGGAGCCAAGATCTGGATCTATCCCGATGTAATAAAGGAAACGCAGCAGCGCAGGAAAGATTTCTTAGTTATGAAACAAAGGGTTTGGGATTTGGGTGCCCGTTACGTATTAAAATTTCCCTGTAAATGCTGCGTCAGGTATCACGAGAACAATTATGTTTTCTTTGATCCTAAACAACTGCAGGATTTCCTTGTAGGCCATTCCCAAGATGTTCCTGGAGTGTGATCGACTAAAGTAACAGTTGTGTACCTATCTATAGGTAGTATAATTTAATAATATGCTTATTTCGTTCTGAAATTTCACTTGTCCCAGAATTTCCTATGTTTAAGTGCATAATCTGGAAATATTTTTTAATTTCTAAGTTGGAACTACTTGTTATTTCATCCTAGCTGGATGATAAGAAAAATATGTATACCAGAATGATGTACTGAATTTCAACATATTTGATTTATGTAAGAATATTTGAAATTTTGAAAATTAAAAATTAAAAAAAATATATATTTTTTTCTTACATACAGGCCAATACAGTACAGTGTGCTCTGGTGGAGCGCACTGTTAGCCCACATTTGGCCGCGCATTTTTGACGCACTATTTTTACCCCTTATACAGTAAGGGGTAATAGCACATCGAAAATGTGCGGCCAACCACTCCCCCCCCCCAAACTAATAGCGCCCGCAACATGCAAATGCATGTTTATGGGCCTATTAGTTATTCCCACGAGATACAGAAAGTAAAATGTGCAGCCAAGCCACACATTTTACTTTCAGAAATTAACGCCTGCCCAAAGGTAGAAGTTAATTTTGGCCGGCACACCCTCCGACTTAAGAACATAAGAACATGCCATACTGGGTCAGACCAAGGGTCCATCAAGCCCAGCATCCTGTTTCCAACAGAGGCCAATCCAGGCCATAAGAACCTGGCAAGTACCCAAAAACTAAGTCTATTCCATGTTACCGTTGCTAGTAATAGCAGTGGCTATTTCTAAGTCAGCTTAATTAATAGCAGGTAATGGACTTCTCCTCCAAGAACTTATCCAATCCTTTTTTAAACACAGCTACACTAACTGCACTAACCACATCCTCTGGCAACAAATTCCAGAGTTTAATTGTGCGTTGAGTAAAAAAGAACTTTCTCCAATTAGTTTTAAATGTGCCCCATGCTAACTTCATGGAGTGCCCCCTAGTCTTTCTATTATCCAAAAGAGTAAATAACCGATTCACATCTACTCGTTCAAGACCTCTCATGATCTTAAAGATCATAGCGATATTAAGTTGGAGGCCTCAAAAATAAAAAAAAATTAAAAATTGCCCCGCGGGTCGGAAGACAGATGCTCAATTATGCCAGCGTCCGTTTTCCGAACTCCTGGCTGTCAGCAGGCTTGAGAACAGATGCCAGAAAAATTGAACTCCTGTCAAAAAGGAGGCGCTAGTGATGCACTAGTGTCCCTAGTGCCTCTTTTTACCACGGGCCTCATTTGCATGCGGGCTGATACTAAATCGCGTGCACAGGAGAGTGGCCTGTGCACGCATCAGGAGAGCGGGCACTCGCTGGCTCTCCCGCACTTTCTTCTGTATCGGCCCATTTATAAGTTCTCAAAAAGCCTGCATAATTAGACAGGGTTGATATAGCTATCTTTTGATTTCTGTGAACAAGAACTTCAGTCTGAATTAGATGTTGAGACACACACTAGCACCATTGTAGCTGTGGAAGTTTGGCAGTGTGAAGGTCAGTATTTGTTTTTGATTTGGTTTGGGTTAGTGTTGTAGGTAAACCACTGTATCCTGAGAATGGTAGTGCAGGTCCAGCGTATGCCATCAAGCAGTGTACTCTATTCCTTCATAACAAGCCAGCAAAGCTTCACTTCATTCCTGGGTCAGCATTCTATATCCAGCATTTACAAGCAGTGCTCTCAAAATGTATTACCCAGAAATAAAATAAAGATAAGTGTGAACAAACGAACTGTAACCAATATAGTAAATTGCACTAGTACCACACACATGGACAGACAAGAGTGAGATCATAGTTAGTCATTGAAAGGTTAAAGAGAAAACCTGTTCATACTTACCTGATGGGAATCCTGGAGAATTCTAAAATATCCTGAAGAGCTCGTAATGATAAAAAGTTAACACAATGAATCAGACTTCTTGAATTAAAGTCTAAATTCAACATTTGTTCTCATTAAGAAAAGCTAAATAAGAAAAATACTTTTCTGATATCTTGGTGAGAAGTAATCCTTGTAAAGGAACCAGGTACTATTCAAAACACCGTCTTAAAAACTAGAGTGAGAGTCACAAATAAAAATTGTTTTGTATATCAGAAGCAATATATTCTCATTGAAAATATTGACATTACTGAAATGTTTATTCTGTTATACTTGCTTCTAGAAGTGAAGAACCTGAAAAATTATCCATTTGCCTGCAAAATAAAATTATTTATTTGATTCCAGAGGTACCTTTGAGATCATTAGTCTATTTTAATTTATTTCTTGGTGAAACCTTAAACAAGAGCTAAGACACAAAGAACAGAGATGGCACAAGGACCCCAACCCCACTTCACTGTCAGCCTACAAAGCCACCATGCACTCTTACAGGAACATCATACTCCGCACTAAGAGAGGTTTCTACACCAGCAAAATCCACAACTTCCTCTACAACGCAAAGGCCTTGTTCTCATACATTTCAGTACTCACAAAACCCTCCCCTCCCTCCATACCAGAGGACAAAGCCCAAACTAAGTGTAATGAACTGGCAACTTTCTTCGAGAAAAAAATCTCCAACCTTCTAGCCCCCCTCATCCTCTCAAATACCCAGCCTCCTCCACCCTACACCTCCCCAACACACAAAAAACAAACTTCGATTCCTTCGAACTCACTTCATCCCTAGAAATCAAATCCATCCTCAAAACATGAAGCCTTCTTATCACCCTTCAGACCACATCCTCACAAAACTTCTACTCACCATCCCTAACACCATCTCCAAATCTCTAGCCGAATCATAAACTGCTCCCTATCCCAAGGATCTGTACCTGACCCTCCGAAACTCGCCTCGCTTAAACCACTACTAAAGAAACCCAACTTGGATCCTGTAGACCCCACCAACTTCTGTCCCATCGCTAACCTTTCTTTTATTGCCAAACTAATGGAGAAACTGGTCAACACCCAACTCTCTGACTATCTAGACTACCACAAGATACTCTATTTTATTTATTTATTTATTTAAAGCTTTTTTATACCGGCATTCATGAAAGAATCACATCATGCCGGTTTACAAATAACAAGGAGGGTGATAACCTAGAACATTTAACAGGTGACAAGAAGTAAGACAAGAAGTACCCTGCTCAGTTCGGATTCCGTAAATCCCTAAACATAGAATCCCTCCTAATCTCACTCATGGATAACATCCTCATGGGCTTAGACAATCTTACCTATTGGCATTGCTGAACATTTCGGCAGCATTTGACACCGTGAATCATTCCATTCTCATTAACCGCCTGACCGACATTGGCATCTCAGGTACAGTCCTCAGCTGTGGGCATGGAGAAAAGCCTTTAAAGAGCGATTCATATGCTCAGCTTGTCCATTGGCTTGAGGGTGGTAGGTTGTTGTCAGACTGATGTTAATGCCGAATTTACGACAAATAGCACGCCAAAATCTGGCAACAAATTGTGGACCTCTATCAGAGACAATGTCCTTGGGTAGGCCATGTAATCTGAAGATGTGACGAAAGAACAGGCATGCCAACTCGGGAGCAGATGTTAGGCCCGGTAGAGGGACAAAATGGGCCATCTTTGAGAATCGATCTATTGTTACCCATATAGCGGTTTGGCTCTTAGATGGTGGCAAGTCCACGATGAAATCCGTAGACAGGTGGGTCCACGGTTCCTCAGGAGGTAGAAGTGGTTGAAGTAAACCCCAGGGTCGACCGACCGGGGGTTTTGGTTGAGCACAAGTGATACAGGATTTAACGTACGCTTTAGCGTCAGAGACCATAGTGGTCCACCAGAAGAACTGCTGGAGCAGCGCCAAGGTTCATGCTCATCCTGGGTGACCAGAAAACTTTGAGTCATGTGCCCACCGGAGGACTCTTTCTCGGAGTCATCGAGACACAACAGTCTTCCCAGTAGGGACTGGGTGAGATGCAGACAAGCAGATACAGGCTAGATCGATTATGTGACCAGGTTCTTCCGGAATATCTTCTGGCTCAAAAGAGCGTGATAGGGCATCCTCCCGGAGGTTTTTCCCAGCTGGATGGTAATGAAGTTCAAAATTGAACCTGGAAAAGAATAATGCCCAACGGGCCTGGCGGGCGTTGAGCTGTTGGGCATGGCTCAAATATTCCAGATTCTTGTGATCAATGAATACGACAAACTTGTGTTGAATGCCCTCTTACCACGGGCGCCATTCTTCAAGGGCCAGTTTAATGGCGAGTAACTTGCAAACTCCGATACTATAATTTAGTTCTGCAGACGAGAACTTGTGATAGTAGAATGAACATGGGACTACAGATCCAGAAGCGGTGCATTGGCTCAGGACTGCCCCAGTCCCAATTGCGGAGGCATCCACCTCAACCAGGAATGGGCAGTTCGGGTCTGGGTGATAGAGACAGGAACCAGCTAGGAAAGCTTCTTTGAGGCGGCGAAAGGCTGTAATCCAATTTCAAGTATCTTGGCCCTTATGAGTCAATGCAGTCAGAGGGGCTGCCAAGGTTGAATAATGTGGAATAAAATGACGATAGTAATTTGAGAATCCTAAGAATCGTTGTAATGCTTTAACTCCCACGGGCTGCTGCCAATCTTGGATCCCTTTGAGCTTGATGGGATCCATGGAAAATCCTTGTTGTGAAATGATGTACCTGAGGAAAGGCAGACTGGACTTCTCAAACAAACACTTATCCAATTTTGCGAATAAGTGATTCTCGCGAAGTCGTTGAAGGACGGTACAAACGTCCGTGCAGTGTGTAGCCAGATCTTTAGAAAAGACAAGGATGTCATCAAGGTATGCCACAACCTTGGTATATAGTAGGTCTCTGAAAATTTTGTTCATCATTCGTTGGAATACTGAAGGCACGTTACAGAGGCCGAAGGGCATCACCAGATATTCATAATGCCCGTCTCTGGTTTTGAAAGCTGTTTTCCAAATATCATCAGGGCGAATCCGCACCAAGTTGTACCCCCCACGTAAGTGCAACTTGGTGAATATGGATGCCCCGTGCAGACGATCAAATAGTTCTGAGATCAGAGGCAGAGGGTACTTGTCTTTGTGGGTAATCGAAATCAGGCCATGGTAGTCGATACATGGCCTGAGAGACCCATCCTTCTTAGTCATGAAAAAGAATCCTGCACGAGCAGGAGATGTAGAGTGTCAGATGAACCCCTTCGAAGGTTTTCTTGAATATGCTCTTCATTGCCTTCGTCTTGGGAAGAGACAGAGGATAAGTATGCCCTTGGGGAGGCATGGTCCCAGGTAGGAGTTCTATGGGACAATCAAACCTCTGAAGATCATCTGCTTTTTGCTTAGAAAATACGTCTTCAAAATTGGATGGCACACATAACAGTACCACCTCTTTTACGCCGCCCCCCCCCCCACACCCCCCCGTGGAGGTCTGGGTTTGCTCAGATGGGCCCGATGAAATTGCAGGAAGAGGGTTTTATCCAAGATGTTTCGAGCTGGTTCCCACAAGTTTTCTTTGGGGCCATAACCCTTCCAGGAAAGGAGGTATTCTCACCAGCGGCCCCTTCGGTGGATGTTGAGGGCTTCGTATACCTTAAAGTTGATATCAGTCTCAGCCACCAAAGAAGATGATCCAGGAGACTTTCATGAAGGTCAGGCAGGACCACTAGTTTTAAAAGAGATATGTGGAACATATTGTGGATTCCCAGCATAGGCGGCAGCCGAAGCTGATATGTAGCTGGTCCAATGCATCGAGTAATCGAGAAAGGTCCAATATACCTTGGTGCAAACCTTTGAGAGGGTATCTTGAGCTGGATATACCAAGTGCTCAACCAGACTTTCTGCCAGGAAGGAATTCGGGAGCTGAGCATCGGCGATCTTCAGCAGATCTCTTGGGACAGAAAGCAGCTAGGTGTAAGCGAAGGCAATTTTATCCTCAAGGATCTAGTTCAACTACTGTGTATAAAAACCCATCCTCTGGAGACCTCCTTGTGCATTGCTTCTATCTATGGAGAACCGCTACCCAGTCGAGTATTCCTGACCACAGAGCCAGTTCAACTTTGTACTAGCGCCCTCCACACGGAAGAAATTGAATTACTGATACTGGAGAAATCCATTCATCTGGTAGTCTTAGGACTACCCTGACTCCAATGTCATTCCCCTCAATTTGATTGAGGGTCGCACTAGCTGGTGGAATGGGGTTCCACCTGCCATCAGTCTTGTCTACATAAAGTGGTGCCGCCACCTGTGGTTCCTTTGGCAGCCACCTCTTCAGGTATACCCGCTTCCTATGCGCACTGTTAGCCCCCGTTTGGCTGCGCATTTTCGACTCGCTATTTTTACCTCTTATCCAATGGCAGGAGTTAATTCCAGCTGGCACCGGAAAAGTGTACAGAAAAGTAGAAAAAACTGCTTTTCTGTATACCCTCTGACTTAATATCATAGTGATATTAAGTCAGAGGCCCCAAAAATTAAAAAAATTAAAAAATTAGAAATTAAAAAAAAAAAAAATTAAAAATCTGCCCGCAGCCCGGAAGACGGATGCTCAATTTTGCTGGCGTCCGTTTTCCGAACCCGTGGCTGTAAGCGGGTTCGAGAACCGACATCTGTAAAATTAAGCGTCGGCTGTCAAACCCGCTGAGAGCTGCCGCTCCATTCAAAAAGGAGGCACTATGGACACGCTAGTGTCCCTAACGCCTCCTTTTACCGCAGGCCCTAATTTGCATATGTTTCTTTACTGAATCGCGTGCCCAGGAGTGTGGCCTGGGTGAGTGTTGGGAGAGTGGGCGCTCCCGCACGTTTTTCTGTATCGGCCCGTATGTTTGCTAATGCTGTTCATACTTTTACTCTGCATAAACTTCTTTCTTTATTGGTATACCATAAGCTATTTATTTATTATTTATTTATTTAAGGATTTTTATATACCGGGGTCCGTAAGAAACATCACCTCGGTTTACATTCAAACATTAATTCAGCAAAGAGCTTTACAATATAACATAATAACTGTATGAATATAAAACTAATTATAACTTTGTAAAAAAAAAAAAAGAAGATTAATATAAGAGTGTCTGTAGAAATATTCTGAAAGGTATATAATAGAACTCAGTTTATTGATAGAAGGCTTTTTTGAATAGCCAGGTTTTTAGGTTTTGTTTAAATTTTTTGTGGCAAGCTAGTGGTTGGCCTGCATGTTCAGTGCTTCTGCTGTATTCTGTGCAGAAACCTGGGAGATTTCCTTGTGTGTCTACGCCTGCCCTGCCCTGTCCTATCCCTGCAGACTAGTCCTCCTTTTACCTGTCCTTAATTTCTCTGACCCAGGCTGCTTTGATAGCTGTTTCCTCCAGCTTATTATCACAGTAAGACTCTATCTTCTTGTTCTGCCTGTTAATAAAGGTTGGAATTGAAGCGACCACCTCTGTCTGCAAAGTCAAGACTGAGTAAAGCCAGCTGTGCAGTTACACATAGGAGGCTTTCTTTTGTTTGTCAAAGGAGTTGTTATGCAGGCTCCAAGTAAAAACGTACTAATACTAATACTCCTTAAGTTTCTATAGTGCTGCTAGACATCTGTAGTGCTGTACAAATACACTAAGAGACAATTACTTCCCTGTAACCCTTACAAACTAGTCAAAAAAAATATACAGAATGAAAAGGGCTTCGGGAGTTCCAGTTATAAAGAAAATGGTTAAAATGAACAAGGCTATAATCACATAACATTTCTCTGAGACTTTTTTTTAGGAGACATTTTCCTCCCTTGAATTTTCCAATGGCAAATACGATTCTTCAACAGAATTTAAGCCACAGCATTTTGTTTATGCCTTGTTCTATGCTGTCTCTGAAATTTTTAACCTCTGACATTTTTTTTTTATTTCTAAGGAATATGCTAATACTCCGTTAAGATTCATTAGCGGCCAATAGCTTGCCAACTTTCAATTTTTCAAATATTTCTTGGAACCTGCAGCTGTTTAGTTAAACTTGTGGTGGCTGATAAGGCATAACAAGGGAGGACATGCTGATTCTGATTAGTATCAGCTCGTACCAGGAATTCTGTTAAACTTTTAGCCTGCGATTTCATTTCTCAGGGATGACAAGCTATGTAACAGGTTGAAACTACACAGAGATTTAATATGATGAAAAATATAATTTAATTACATTTAAAGGCCTAACATATACAATATATAAAGCATAAGAAGGTAGATATCCAAAAAATATCCAATATATAAAGCATAAGAAGGTAGATATTCAAAAAATATCCAGCTGGGAAAGTTACCAGATAAACATTACTGGCTAACTAAGCCACACCACTGAATATACTCAGGTAATTTGTAGTTATCTGGCTAACTTAGCCAGATAAGGCTGAATATTGCTACTTATCTGACTAACAGGGAGATGCATCAAGCTGTGGTGATGCTCTAATGTGTAGCAATATTGCCTAATATACACATTATTTTGCATCTCCCCACCCAGGTTTCCTCCCCTATTACAATGGCCTTCTTTGCATGTGATTTGAATGCATTAATAATGCAAATGCATACAAATAAGGTCATTACTAGGCAGTCTGATGCAAATGTTTTATCGCAGCAAACCGAGGAGGTGGTCAGCCAAGATAAAATACCTACATTTTTTTGAAAAGCAGTAAATGTGAGGCGGGAGGCCTGGGACTTTAACGTGAGTCCTGAGGCTCCCACTTCACATTTAAAGAGCCGGAAAAAAAATAAAAATAAAGTCGCACAGCCAAACGGAGAGGTTGAGCGGGGGTCAGTGAAGGTCACTGCTACATCTCAACCCGGGGCCATGACTCCCTCAGACTAAAAATAAGTACAAAATGCAGCCATTCAGTGATGCCTCTACCCTCCCCACCCCCAAAGTCCAATGATAAATTGTAGGGCCCTGGACCTCCCTCCCGAAAGCTCAAATACAAAAGAAAGTGGGCCCCTGAGCCCCAGAGCCTCCTGCTAACCTCCTCCTTCCACCCTCCCCGCACTCCTCAAACCTTAAAATCACACCCGTGGTGGAGCTGGTAAACACCTCACACCCAGCCTGATCGGTGCCAAAATGGATCTGGCCTGACCTTGCCCCAGCCATGTGACTGGGGCAAGGTCTGGGGATTGGACCCATGACCCATGGCTGGAGCAAGGTCAGGTCAGTGCCTTTTTAGAAAATGGCGCTGACCGGGCTGGGTGCAAAGCTGTTCGCCAGCTCCACCACAGGCCCCGCAATGTGATTTAAGTTTCGGAATGCAGGAGGGTGTCGGTGGGTGACCCGGTGCTTGGGGTCCTATTGTTTTGTATTTGAGCGAGGAAGGGGGCCTATGGCCAAGACCCTACAATTTATCTTTGGACTTTGGGGACTGGGGAGCTAGGGCCACCGCTGTGCAGCTAATTTCGTACATCTTTTTTGGTTTGGGGAAGCCAGGGCTGCCTCAAGTGGCAGTCCCAGCTTGAGACTGGGTTCAGCACTGATCCCCCATTTTCTTGGGACACTTTTATTGGGGCCAGCAGCCCTTTAAGGAGATGGTGGTCCCTTGAGGTTGGTGTCCTCATTGCGTTGAAGGGTCACTAGGCATATTATTTTGTCCTACGGTGTTTGGCCACAAGACAAAAGAACACGCTATAGAGCCTCAATGTTTTTGAGGGGAGGAGCCCCATTATCACAGCGACACCCCTTGCAATAGTGGGAGCCCTCCCACAATTACACTTCAAGGCTTAGTGGCTCTAGGCCCAAGTTAACTGGATAAGTAGTTCCTCCCTTGAACACACTCATTCTGCCTACCACCTAGCCGGATAAATAGTTATCTGGCTAAGTAGCAGCCATTGAATGCTGCTGGATATTCAGATGCCACCACTTAGCAGGATAAGTCTGAACTTACATGGCTAAGTGGTGCTGAATATTGACCTCAAAATACAATCCCCATCTAATTCTCTCCCTCCATATATCTATTTATTATACTTATATATCACCTTCCTCAGTGATAGACGCATGCACAGCTCTTCCCCTAAACTCCCCAATACCACTACCCAAACTCTCAAAAGTCAATCGTCCCATATTCCTCTTTGATTTTTTGATTGTTAAGACTAATCGGAGAAAATTTTAAGACTAATCGGAGAAAATCGGAGAAAATTTTAAGACTAATCGGAGAAAATTCTTTTTCAGTCAATGCACAATAAAGCTCTGGAGTTTGTTGCCAGAGGATGTGGTTAGTGCAGTTAGTGTAGCTGGGTTCAAAAAAGGTTTGGATAAGTTCTTGGAGGAGAAGTCCATTAATGGCTATTAATCAAGTTGACTTAGGGAATAGTCACTGCTATTAATTGCATCAGTAGCATGGGATCTTCTTAGTGTTTGGATAATTGCCAGGTTCTTGTGGCCTGGTTTGGCCTCTGTTGGAAACAGGATGCTGGGCTTGATGGACCCTTGGTCTGACTCAGTATGGCAAGTTCTTAAGTTCTTAGAGGTATAATCAAAATAAACTTAAACATAACCAATAAGCCTTCTTTCGCTTGATGCAAATCCATCATAGCTCTCTGGTTCAACAGCAGGAGGAAAAGGGGAATTGAATTTGAACAGCAACCAACAAGGGCCCCAACGTTTGCAGTCTGGGGAAACAAATAAGTATGGCGGTAACTTGCTGATATGGCAGTTATTATTCTTAACCAATAAGCCTTCATACTTTTGATGCAACTCCATCATAGCTCTTTGCTTCAACAGCAAAGTGTAACGGATTCAAACAGCAACCAATTAGGTCCCTGGCTTTTACGGTGTTGGAAACTGAAAAGCATGAGGGTATTGGGGAATTGGATTCAAACAGCAACCAAAGAGGGCCCTGACTTTTACAGTCTGGAAAACTGATAAGCATGGTGGTAAGCATGGTGCAGCAGATACTACCTGCTTGCTGGGCAACTGGATGGGCCATTTGGTCCTTTTCTGCTGTCATTTCTATATTTCTATATTATGCTTGCAGTGTGGCTGTCATAGCAATGGTACAAATGTCTGGGATCATTCAACCACACTGCGATCCCAGCAGAAGGGTTTTCAAAGGTACCAGGTGGGTGAGAGGACTAGTATTGGGTTTGGGAGGAGGAGGAGGAGGGAGGGGGAAGAGGAGGAACATGAGTGTGTATCAATTGTGCCTTGGCAAGAGGGGCTTACACTCATGTCACTCACAACAGGTTGCTAAGGCAATGAGCTCGGCGAACACGTCCCCGCAATGGGCCATCACTGCGTTGGTCACCCAGATACAGGAACAAAATATGGAATAGAATGGTCTCCTGAACAGGTTCATGTATCAGGCCCAGCAGTAACTTGATCAAGTAAATGGGTTACTACAGACCTTGTGTCTCAGTGATACAAGTCCAACGTCTGGCCTCAGTCCTAGTACAAGCTTTGGTGAACCTTACACTTGCACCCATGAGGACCATGGAATCCATGAGGTATAGTGGGAACCTCAAGGGGTGCAGAGAGTTTCTCAATGTCTGCAAGTTGCATTTCGAGTTACAGCCAGCACTTTTTTTTCTGATGTCAAGATTATGCATATTCTTTCCCTGTTGGAATGTCCTGCTCTCACCTGGGCTTCTCCCTTGTGGGAACAAGATGCCTTACTCATCAGGAACTTGGATAACTTCACATCACAATTTTGTCTGATCTTTGACCAACCTGAGAGTGTCTCATCTGCTGCCATGGAACTTCTTCGTATTCATCAAGACACTTGCTCAATCGGTGAGTATGCAATAGAATTTCATACCTTAGTTTCTGAACTTGGTTGGGGCAAAGATAGCCAATCCACCATTTTTTTTGGCATGGTTTATCTGGGAGAATATAAGATGAACTAGCAGCTTGAGATCTTCTCCTGGCCCTAGAAGCACTTATTGCCTTGGCTATTTGAATGGATCTAAGATTTCAGAAACAAGCTCGAAATAGGAAGAGCTCCCACTGGTCTACTCCCATAGCTCCCAAGCCCTTAAGTCGCTCGGATTCCACCCCAGAACTACTGAAGGTTGTTGCCTTCGAAGAGCCCATGCAATTTGGTAACACCCAACTTTCAGTCGATGAAAAACAAAGATGAAGACGGCATAAACTTTGCCTCTACTGCATAACAATTGATTGCCTTTAACGATTTATTGTAACTGAACCTTTTGTGGCACCTGTTAGAATGTGCTATAGTACGCATCCACCTACATTAATTTATGTGCCTACATGTAAACCGTTGCGATGGTATATAACTTAGCGACAGTATAGAAAAGAATTTAAATAAATAAATAACCTAGGGACATTTTGTCAGTAGGTGCCCAAAATACTTGGAAACTCCAATGAAACAAGTCTAGTTGGGAGGGCAGTTCTTCACCATCCTGTTTCTCCTCCACAATTGATAGTACCAGTGTCCCTCACCTTTGAGAAATAGTCCAAACTGAAGCTTTAATAGATACTACAGCCGGGGGCAACTCTTTGCAAGATTCATTGTTACACAATGTGACTGCCCAACCACCAGCTTGATTACTCCTCATGTTATTTCTTCCATTTTAGGAGAACCCTTACCTGGTCATGTGACCGCAGTCACCTTGCCCATCACTATGCAGATAGGATCTCACCAAGAGAAATCTTCTGTTCTATGTGTTACCTAAGACATCCAGTTCTCTTGTATTTGGACTTCTCTGGCTTAGACTCCATCAACTGTTTATCGACTGGAGCACCTTACGGATTAACCACTGGGACCCACCCTACCAGGAGCATTGTGCCACTTCATCTCTGAGTGCTTCACTCTGGACTTCCTTGCCTGAAGTACTGGATCTGCCGCTCCTGTACACATCCTGTTCCAGCTTATGTTATGAGACACAACCAGAAGCCTTAGCATCTTGCAATTCTTCTGACTGTCCCAAATCTCTGAAGTCCATTGTCGTGGAATGACAGGACATCTGGAACTAGGACCTCTGAAACATCAGGACAAGGCAACGAAGGAGCTCCGACGGGGAACGAGACCAGTAACAAAGAACCATCTCAGACACACGAAGACCACAGAGGACCTGGACCGGCAAGGAACACTTGGAACACTCGAAACTTGGAACACTTGGAACTCAGGATCATCAGGACTTCAGAATGACAGGACATCTGGAACTAGGACCTCTGAAACATCAGGACAAGGCAGCAAAGTGCTCCAGAACATCATGACAATACAACGAAGGAGCTCCGATGCGGAACGAGACCAGGAACAAAGAACCATCTCAGACACATGAAGACCACAGAGGACCTGGACCGGCAAGGAAAAACATGGACAATCATGGGATCCAATCCAAAGGCCTCGAGGAACTGGAAGTGAGCCCTTAAATAGGGCTGAATCAGGAAATGAAGAGGACTTCCAGTGGGGTCACGGGCTTTTCCCACCACTGGCCGTTTAAATGCAGTGAAGAAGCACGGCTACGCACCTAGAGGAGGGCCCAGGGAGTGAAGCAGGACATGGACAGTTATGGCCTCCAGGCCGCAAAGGTGAAAAGCAGGCAGGCGTCGGGAGCAGCCTGCAGGCCACAAGATGGCATCTACAGCGGTTTCCAGAGTGGCACAGGCCGCGAAGAGGATTCCCAGAGGGCCGTGAAGGAGAGACTCAGTGGCGGCTTCCTGCCGCATGAGGTGTCCTGGCAGCAGCGCTAAGAAGGATTCATTGGCAGTTTCCTGCCGCATGGATGGAGATGTGCGGTGGTTTCCACAAAGATGAAAAGCAGGCAGCAGCTTCCTGCCACTTGAAGGTCCCAGCAGCGGCGGCACTAAGGCCACAAAGACAGAGGTGGCAGCGGCAGCTCACAACCGCGAAGGGAGATATCGGCGGCCCCTCCTGCCTCAGAATGGTGTCAGCCTGCACAGAGGTGGCAGCGGCGATGGTGGCAGTAAGTGGAGGCCTGCTCATGGGATGGGGTCCACGAGCAGGTTCGTAACAGAAGCTCTAGATTTCAACTTTCTATCTAAAAGTTATTGATACCCACATGTACCACAACAACCAGCTCCTTTCCAGCACTGTCTAAAATCATATCTAGGTGGCACATGAAGTCCTCCATCTTTGCACCAGGCAGGCAAGTTGCCAGTCATACTCACTGCTGGACACAGGCCCCTGAAGACACATCCTCAGTGTGAGAGGATCCTAAATTATATGGTGGAAGGTCCTAGCTACAGGATGATTTCCTACCACACCAAGATGATGCATTCCTTCCAGGCAACTTTGCTTCTCCAAGGCAGCACATAGAAGGGGCTTCCAGACTGGAGGTATGACTGCTCTACTATTATGTCCCTGAAGGTCTCCTCTATATACCTTTGCCTACCCCAGCTACTCCAGATTTGCCACCTTAGCCTCCAGAGACTGGACTCATTCTCTGAGAGTCAAGAGCTCTCTGCACCAGGTGCACACATACAATCTCTCAGAGCTGTAGCCAGGCAATGTAGTGCCTATGGCGAAGTGAAAAACTGCACCCTCACCCATTACACAACACATGACACTAAGGTTTGGGCCTCTTGGATGCTATAAGCAGTTCCTGATTCCTATTGGCTTCTTGAATTCCTGCCCTGATCAAGATACTTGGGTTCTTCCTGCACTAGGGTGAGCTCAATGAGAGATCACTTACATGACCCCAGTTAATCCCTTAGAGGTCTATGTACTTCTGTACCTACTGGAAATGTAGACATGTCAACCCCTTGTTTGGTTAGGAATGCTGGATGACTAGATTTGTATATAAAAAGACCGTTTAACTTGTTTTCAATTGTACCTATTCTACAATGATTTAGTATGTGTTCACTCAGTTACTTTTATTTATTGTAGATTAGAAACCCAATGAAAGCCAAAAGTGAAAATCTCATGACTATAAAACAATTTTGCGTAAGCAGTGCCACATTCCATTGCTTCATTCAATGTACCCTCCCTGATTTGTCAGTACCAAGGTCTGTTTACTCCTGCACATCCAGCAAATGCTTTTTAATGTAGTAAACTAAAATAGCTAACACTGTCTATCTGATCAGATCTCTAAACCTGTATTTTAAAGCAGTATGCATGTCTCGTGTAGCTAAAGCAAGCATAAATTAGAGTGATTATCCAAGGTAGGAGTTTTACCATTAATTGAATGGAGTAGGATTTGTACTAAAGAGCAACAGCAAAGTACACTTGTGCAAGGATTTCAAAGTGTTTCTTCATGCTACGATGCAGGGAGACAAAACCCCTAGTCCAAAATTGACGTAATGTTTGCACCCCTTGGCAGGAGATATGATGTTTATTGTGCCAGAAGTGCATAATGCATACCTCCAGTATTAGCCACTAACCATTATAAAGTATTCCTGTTCAATTAGTTCTTATTTTACAACTTTCAGACTATGCTGCCACCCTCTATCAACCACTGAAATTAGAGGTAGAGATAAGTAACACAGTTTAACAATTAATACAGAGAAAAATGAGGGCTACAAAGATCTGATTTAGACTCCTTCTACCCCACAATTCTATTCACAGATAGTCTTCCCTTGAGGAAATACTGTTTATCCTTCTTCTGGATATTCCTCTGGAATATGCACATCACCCATAACTCAGCCACAGAGGTTAAATGAAGCTCACCCACAGGGTACTTGCCAGGTTCTTGTGGCCTGGTTTGGCCTCTGTTGGAAACAGGATGCTGGGCTTGATGGACCATTGGTCTGACCCAGCATGGCAATTTCTTATGTTCTTATATTCTTATCACAAAATAGAAACCCAGTAGAGTCATGGGGCTCCCCGTCCTACATATTTCTCCCTGGGCAGTATTCCAGTGACCAGGGCCTAGCTTAGGGGCCCATCACACATGAATTGAAAGGATAAGTTGGCAGATTGAAAGGATAAGTTGGTCATTTTCTCTTGTCGCCTACTGTGTTACTATTAGGCCAATTTGGCACTCTGGCTTTTGCAGAAAATGTCCTAAACCCAGGATGCCAAGATGTGGTCACCTAGATTTAAGTTGCTAAGCCTTGCCTGAAAATGGGCACCTAAGGGTGCGCAATTCGATCCTCTTCACTGATCTCCTTCTTTCTGAACCTCAATATTTAAAACCCACTGTACCCCCAACATGCAAGCCTCTCCCTCCCTCCTACCAATCCCTACCATCCAGCAATCTGGGATCTCCTTTATCCTCTCTCCACCTTGGTACAATGATTGTCTGGTGGCCAGCCTCTTTCCCAAGAAGATGCCGAAGTTCATCCACACCCCTCTGGAAGCTCACCTTATCATTCCAGAGGGTCTTGCATTTTTCTCAATCTTCTCTCCGCCTGGCACTGCTGGTGGTGCTATTCAGCACAGGCCTGTGGTGATGGCAGGATGGAAATGATGTCCCTCCTGGCTGTGAAAATGCGAGTCCCTCCAGGATTACAAAATGAAATTCCAGAGGGATGCAGGTGGATACAAGCATTTTCTTGGGAAGGGGGCACTGACCATTAGGTCATCATTGTACCAGAGAAAGGGGAAGAGGGGGGTCATAATTGTAAGGAGTTTGAGCTATCAGGATTGGGCAGGAGGGATGGAGAGGATTATGGCTAGGATGGAGTTGGGGTTATAATTTTGGGAGGAAAGAGATCTGCACAGCCAGGTGATCACTTACTAATTTAGGGATCTAGCACCAAACATCAATGCTACATCCCTAAATTACCTTCTCTGACCTATCTTTACCTGCTTACCTAGCCATTCTTTAGGCCCCTAAATTATCTTCCCTGACCTAAGTTTGACTTTCTGTTTATCCATTTTTATGTCCCTAAAATGAGACACCTTGTGAACTTAGGTGTCAAATGGGGAAGAGGAAGGGGAAGGGATGTTCAGATTTTCAGTTCAGTAGGCATCTAACTCTTTACATTCATAAATGAAATATTTATTTTATTTTATTTATTTATTTAAAACTTATCTACCGTCATAGCAAATAAAATCTGATCAAAACGGTTTACAAATAATTCCAATTTAATAGAATAAAATGTAAATAAAAATAAAATAAGGTAAAGGTTTTTTGTTTTTGATTTTTTATTTATATTTTATGCTTTTACCTAATTTACAAAGATAGACTTTGATCAGAAATCACAAACATACATTTTCTCACATTTTTATAATTATTCCATACAGAAAACTATATTCAATTATTTAAACCACAATCGTATCAAAAAAAGAGAGAAGGGGTGAATATCATTTAGGGAGTCTCAAAAAGCTAAACAAACAAACCTCTGAAACCAGCATAGCAGGCTAATTTCTTTTACCCTCACCAATATTTAAACTTGCTTTTTCCCTATGGCCCTCTTTTGGAGAGGAGGATACAAAGACCTTCTTTCTAGAGTCTAGAAATACTCTGAGCTGTTCCGGGGCATAAAATATATATACATCTCTGTTATAGGTAATCACGCATTTGCATGGGTATCTTAAAAGAAACAGCCCCCAACGTATTTAATTCCTGTCTCATAGAGAGAAAGGCTTTCCTCCTATCCTGCGTTATCTTCGATAAATCTGGGAAGATTTGGACACATTGCCCATAAAACTTTCTCCCATATATTGAAAATAATATTATTTCATTAACAAACTCACATCTGTTTCAGTAGCCATGGAAATAAGTAATGTCAACCTCTCCAAGATATCAGTTAAATTATTTAAATCTAACTGTAGCTGATTACCCTCTCTAGATTTATTTTATGGAAGAAAATAGACTTTATTCACAGATGGTAAATGATCATTTGGTATTCTCAAAGTCTCTAACATATATTTCCTCAATGTTACTCGAGGTTGCTCCCCTATAACCTTAGGGAAGTTCAAGATTCTTAAGTTTAGTCTCCTCGGTCTATTTTCTATAGATTCCACTTTTCTGTTTACCACTTGCTTATCTTGGATTAGTGCATGACAAATATTCTGCGTCGACTTTACTTCTTCTTGTAAAAGAGTAATCTTGTTTGTATTTTCCTGTAACAAATTATCGTGCTCCTGGGACACTTTATCCAGCTTTCCAGATAGCAAATTTAACTGCCTTGCAAGCCCCTGAAAAGTGGGGCCAAAAGAGGCTACCAACTTCCGGAGGGAGTCTAGAGTGACCATGTCTGGTTTAGAGAAGCCCTTGCACACTAGTCCTCCCTGCAGGCCTCCCAGTTCTTCCTCTGCCGCGAGTCCCCCAAATTCATCTGACCGAGGTAACTCACCGCCTCCACCGAGGCTTGGCAGGATTGGGGCCGCAGCGCCTAGCGTTTCTAGGCTTCCGTCGCTTCCGCTGTCTCCGGACCACTCCTCAGCTTCCACTCCCTCCGACTTATTTGCAGAGCTCTTCGGTTCGACGTCTAACGCCATGGCTGCTGAAGGAGATTGCCGTCCTGGCACGACCGGATTCTGGGGGGGGCTGAGAGATGTTTCCCCAGATGCAATACGACGCTCCCAACAGTGATTCGTCAGCAGGGACTTTACCTTCCCCAAGCGGGTAAAGTGCAGCCAATTCCGGGATCGTGCGTTGCCCTGGTAGAGTTGGGGGTATGGAGGGATACACCCTCACTCATCCTTTTCTCTTGGGGGGCATTTTGAATTTCTTTAGAGGCAATATCCAAAGTTTTTCAAATAAAACCTCGAGCAGCTCCAGACCGCCGTGGTTAGCCTGCCGCCATCTTGGCTCCACCCCGGTGTGAAATAAGGTAAAGTTTTAAGAGTAATAAAGTTAGAGCAAAAAAATACAATTGGTAACATATCAATATAAAATAATAATTTTATGTTAATAGAAGTTAATAAATCTATTTTACTAAAACAAAAAAGATTGAAATAAGATAGTTATATCAACTAGAGAAGAGTAGAAGAAAAGAGATACTTTGCCTCTTATTCTGTGTTTTTAAATGCTTCTTTAAAAAGATATGTTTTTAATGACTTCTTAATGATAGCAGATAACGTCCAAGTAGCCCATCTAGTTGCCCAGTAATTTGCTTACAGTAGTAACTACCATGTTGTGCCCTCTGTTAAGGGTAGTAACTGCCGCTCCATGCAGGTTACACCCATACCTTGTTAAGGGTAGCAATTTCCGTTCTTTGTAGGTTACCCCCATGCAGAAATGTTAAAAGTTAACATAGGTTACCCCATTTCTTTATTTCCATCCTCTAGCCTCTAGAGATTAGCATTTAAATCTTTGAATATTTATATGCCAAATTTGGCTATGTGATCAGACTGTCAGACCAACCTTTCAGACCCAGTACTCATGACTCATGTAGCAAAGGCAAGCATGAATTAGAATGATTTTCAAAGGCAGAGGTTTTATCAGGGATTGAATGACATTCTTGGATGATCCCAATAGTAGGGTTTATATTAATCAGCAACAGCAATGTACGGTTGTGCGGGGATTTCAAACTGTCTCTTAATTTCATGATGTAAGGAATCTTTGGTTTCCTTTTGAAAAGGAATGTACAATCTAGCTGGGGAAATTCAGAGAGATTTAGTGAAGAGAGCTATGGCTTTGACTCCCCCAAGTGAGAGTTGTAGATAATGTGCTCTAGCAGTATATATATAAATATAAAGCTTGCTGTCTGTGGAGCACTGCAGCCGGCCTCACTCACCCGATGCCGTGACGCCATGGCAAGGACAGCCCTGGGCTCCCTTGTAGCAATGGGGAGCCGCCACCGTGGTCCTGAATCTTCGCGGCCCCGAGTGCCACTATGCTCAGGGTGCCACAGATACCGTTGTCTCCATGCACTCCCTCTCCGCAGCAGGAGAACGCTACCAACTTCAGCTTCTGAATCAAGACTCCCTAGGCACACACATGTGCCTCTCCTCGTGATTTAAAAGGCCCTTGGTGGCAAAAGCTCCGCGGTCCTCTCTAATCACATCACCATCTAGGGACTACTTAAGGCTGGTCCCTGCCTTCAGCCAGTGCCTTGGCAATAGGTTTCCTTGCTCCTGAGAAGTGGATTGCCGTTCCTGAGTTCATTATGTATTCCATGCCTTCCTCCTTCTTCCCTCGGACTGCTCATGGCTTTGACTTGGACCAGATTCTAGGGATGTACAGCAGGGATGGATTCATCCCATTCAGTATTCGTATTTGTTGGGACCCAAATTCGTTGCATCCGTTCTCAAGGGAACCCGATCCGTTCATTAGTTACATATATATTCATTTCCCCCCAAAAAAACCCATCCCAACCCTTTAAATTTAATTAATTACAACCTCCCACCCTCCTGACCCCCCCAAGACTTGCCAAAAGTCCCTGGTGGTCCAGCGGGGGTCCTAGAGCGATCTTCTGCACTCGTGCCGTCGGCTCCGGTATTCAAAATGGCGCCAATAGCCTTTGTCCTTACTATGTCACAGGGGCTACCGGTGCCATTGGTTGGCCCCTGTCACATGGTAGGAGCACAAGATGGCGCCGGCTGTCCCTTGCTCCTACCATGTGACAGGGCCTAGGCTGGGAGGCCTTGGAGGTACTACGATATATGTAATGTGGGGCCTTAGCAGGCCTCAGCGTTTCTAGTGTTCCTTGCATATCATGGCGCAGGTTAAGATTGTTACAATGAACGTGGATGCATCCATTCTCCGATTAAGAGGACTAAATTAAATGCTGAAAACACAAGTGGCTTTCCTACAGGAAACTCACCTAGGGGACGGGGAACACACTAAGTTACGGAGAGATTGGGTGGGCCAATGCTACTATTCCTCTTATAATAGGCGACAACGGGGGGTTGCCATCCTCATCCATAAAAACATGCCGTTTCAACTTTCACGTACCTGCCGGGATGAGGAGGGCAGGTATGTTGTAGTGGCGGGCACCCTGTACCAACAAAAGATCGTTTTTTGTAATGTTTATGCCCCAAATATGTACTCTCATGGGTTTTTTGTTTCCCTGATAAATGTACTGGCTGACTTTTCAGATTACAGCTTTAACATAGTTGCGGATAAGCACCTGGATATCACCCCCACCTAAGTATCCCTCTAGGGCTGATAATACAGAAGGAATTAACCTGTTGTGTCAGGAATTGCACCTGATCGATGCTTGGCGGATACTTCATCCACAAGACTGTGATTTTACCTTTTTTTCTCATTCCCATCGTACATACTCTAGGCTAGATTATTTGTTGATTTCGGATCAATGCTTCCCTAGAGTAAAAGAGGCTAATATTGGGACCATTTCCTTGTCTGACCACACCCCTGTTACGATGATCCTTCAGTGGGGTTTGGGGGCCCGCCCCCCATTTTCATGGCACATGCGGCTGGACCTATATTTGGATAAGGAGTTCCATAAATATTTGCAGGCCAGCTGGAGGGAATATGTTGAACACAATGTTACTTCAGAGGTTTCCCCTACGACAGTGTGGGACGCGGAGAAGGCGGTCATTAGGGTGGCTGTGATCGCCTACGTAGCCAAGAGAAACCGGCAATGTAACGCAAAAATCCTAAGACTTACTGCGGTTCTTAAGGCCGCACAGAGGAATTGGCCAGAGGTGCCTCCTCCTCTGAATCCTCAGAGTCCCCCTCCATAGTGTTTGGATGGGCCGTTATACCTAGGATTCTCCAAACCCTCAAAGAACTGTTTTCATGTGAAATCCTTGATCTTTTCCTGGGTCATGATCCAAGGGATGCCTCCAGCTGCCACCCCGTGGCTTTCCTGGCTAGGTATGCTTTGTGCAGCAGCACAAAGTCCGATGAAAAGGCTGAAGAATTGCCAGAATCTTCCCCCAGGAGGTCTCATCCTCACCTGACTGTGCTCCCTGCCTTTCCTCGGAGCTCTGAATGGCAGGGGACAAAGGCAGCTCCTGCAGCAGCTGCAAACGAGGACAAAATGGCTGCCATTCCCGTGCTAATCAGGAAGTCGGCCACGGCCTCTCCAGATGCTCCAGCAACTTCTTTAGGTCCCTGCTGCTTTTTGGGCACTGCCATAGCCTATCTCGAACTGCCCTCTCCACCAGAGAGGCAACAGGAACTAAGGTTGGTTCGGGAAAGCCTTGCGTGTGCATCGCCGCATGAAGTGCACTTGTTGCTGCTGGCCATGTCCCAGCCTTCCCTGACCGCATGTTTGTGCGAGCCACTGCTGAAGAACAACTGCCCCAGACCTGGGAACCATGCTGCTGCAGAACCGGCACCTGCACAACCCTGCTGCTCGATCCTCTTCCCCTCAAGTATGGTGGGTTTTTTTTAATAAAACTTTAAAAAGAAACAACAGCTATCTCTATGGTAGCCAGAAGAAAGTGGCTGAAGAACTGCAGCAGGTTTTACAAGTCCTCCTGGGGGAGAGGGAACTGGCACCACCAGCTGTCTACCCCCTGTGGTGAAAGGACTGAGCTATACAAGGGTTCCCAATCCCCTGCTCATCCCTCCCAATCCCCTGCTCATCCTTCCCAATCCCCTGCTCATCCCTCCCAGGACCTAACAACCTCCTGGGAGGGAATCTTCTCCGTATTCTAGCTCTTATTTATTATTATTTTTTAAGCTAAACTAAATTTCTAGACTGTCGGTTTTGCATCCCTACCATCTGCTGGAGACGGAGAAATACTGAGGGACTGCAGATGACACACTAGGTTATATGGCAGTGTCAGTAAAACTTTCTCTGTCTCCATCTGCTAGAAGGGAGGAAAAGCCCAGGAGTCTGGACTGATCTGGGTATGAACAGGGAATCCAACCCTCATAGCTCCCTTTTGGCTTAGACAGATTTTGGTTTCCAGTTCTTTAGAATCTGTTCCTGAGAAAACCAAGAAGTTGGACATTTTTTTCATTATATAGAGCCAAGAAGTGTTGCTCACCCTAACATCCAGGTTCTCGCCCTTACAACTTAGATAAGTTGTTCAAAAATCTATCTTTCTGACTTCTAGAAAGTATTCCATTAGGTTTAGAAAAGCATTTGTTGTTTCTCTTCTGTTAAAATTATAGATTATTTCAATTTTTTAGTCATTTAGGGTCTGATATTAAAAAAGCTGAGTTCCCAGATTTAGGCGTCTAAATTAGGAGCCTCTTTTCAGACAAACATAGGAGTCTAAGTTTTCAACTGAAAATGTATATACATTTAGGAGCTTAAAAATTTAAGGTTTGCTATTCATTATCCTAAATGTAGGATCCTCAATTAGGTGCCTAGTTCTGAAAATCAGAGCTAAACTCCTTTGTTTCCCACATTTCCTTAGCTACCTACTCTTTCATTTCTTAAATTTAGGAGTCTAATGAAACCAGGACCCTAAATATAGGTACTAGGCTGTACTAAATTTTCAAAAGAGATAACAGAAGCCTAACTCCAAAGGTTAGGAGCCTAAACACTTTGAAAATTGGCCACTTAGATTTTATACTGTACTTTTATGTCCTCTTCTCCCTCCCCCCCCCCCCCATACGCATACAGTTAGAATAAAATTGATATCACAGAGCCCAATATTAGCTGGGAGCTGACAGTCACTAATGTACATGGCATTCTTTAAAACAGAGCTACAGGAAAGACGTTTAATACTAAAGAAACATGCAAAAGAATATCCCAAACTATTAAAAATAATATTAAACATGGATATGGAAAGAGGAGGAAAACTCATAATGGTAACAGAAGCTATTTCTAACATGTCAAAGAAGTAGAGGGAAAAGGAGAAGAGAAATAAAAGGTGACAAAGAAGAAAAAGAAACTTAATCAGTTGAATTTAAGCATGTTCCTTTTCCTTCTCAATAATCTAATAATTAGAAATATTGGAAAACTGCAGCAAAGAAGAGCCAGTACTTTAAGAAGTAAAGGGATTGAAGAGGATTGCTCCATTGTTTTATTATCCAGTTGTCGAGTTTTTGTGGGTTTGATAATTCGGTCTCTTTGAGTCAGTATAGCTTGCCTGGCTCCTTCCCACTTTCCAGGTCCTCTCAGGCGGTACTGATATGGTGTACATGGTCCAAAGAACACTTCCTTGGCTAGCTTTGGATCCGTAAGGAGAAGGGAGAGCAAGTTGGGCTTCACATCTATCTGTATGGCAAGTTCATCCAAGTATTCTATGAAGTCCACTTGTAAAGTGTGGCGTGGGCTATCCACATAACTGGGAAAGGAAGAGAAACACAATGATCAATACATCCTGCTTTCATAACTACAAATTACTCAACAAGAACCATAAGAAGAGTAGTTTTACTTTATTACCAGAATGATAAGCATCCTAGACAGTTATGTATTTGGTCACAACAGTCTGGGCAGCAGCATTTAACACCCTCACTTCCACCATTTAGTTTGAGACCAACCAACATCAAAGATCTCTTGAGACCTGGAATGCCTCAACGAGTTCATGGTCATTCAAGCTCCTTCTTTCTCCAATCTGCTATTAGTCTCCTACAGATGCACACCTATCCTTAACTCTCCCCACTGAGAGTATTCTTTGTTGCTTACACCTGTAGTCCAGACTACAGAGCCCAGGGGTGTCTATAGAATTTGGTCCACAGGTACCTGTTTATTTATTTACCTTCTAGCTAATCTTCAAAGTAAAACCACGCAGTTTCCTTTTGAAAATTAGCTACAAGTTATGTGGGGACGAAAGTACCCATAGACTTTGCAACTGCAATAAATGGGTTGGCGTCACACTTGAAAATATGGGTGTCGATTTGAAAGTGCAATCTACATGGGTCTTTTCCTTCCCCCAACTCATCTCCATCCTCAGCATGGCCCACTTTTGTGATGGCTAAAGCTAGTTGCCTAGTAACAATAGATTACTAGCAAGATTCTGTTTTAGACATTCTATCGTGTGAGTATTCCTATTCCATGAATACCCTGAATCTTGGCACTCAGAAAGATTCAGCATTGTCCTTACAGCCTCAGGTTAAAGCAGCATTGAAGAGTGCTATTTTAAACTCCACATGCTTCGGTATATGAAACCGTTTTAAGAGTCCGGTTTTAGAATAGTCGTTCAATCTCTAGTTATTACCACATTGGATTATTGCAATGCATTGCATGTTGGTCTTCCTCCCTCTACCTTGAAGGCCTTACAGTCAGTTCAGAATGTGGCCATCAGGATTATTACTGGCTCTTGATATCAAGACGACATAAACTTGAAAAAAAATGTGTTATTTTTTTATTAGAAAGCATATCAGTTACATCAAGGAAGGTATATAAGAATAAGTAGAAGACAATTACAATTTACAAATTATTGAATTTGAACCCCCCCCCCTCCCCACAAATCCTCCGAACTGCATATGCCCGTCAATATTAGTATAACAACAAACCAATAATGCAATAACTGAAGAACATGAGCTTGTGATTAGAGAATGTACAGCCTTGGATATAATTAGGATGACAGAATTTGCTGGCGGTTGTTCGCCTGTAGGATGCTTGATGCTTTACTCAGGTCTTATCATATATAACTTTGTTGCATAGTTCTGCTGTTAAAGAGGACAGAAAACCTGACCATGTTTGTTGGTGAAAGAACTGCTTTTTAGTCAAACTCTCTCACAATTTTCCATTCTAACAGATATAAATCCAGCATGGATGTTCTCCAAGCAACGAAGTCTTGGCTTGTGTTGCACTGGAGGTGTATCTTGGCCTGGTGCAGGATTGGTACGGCCCTCTGGTCAGACCCAGAAAGCGCCTGCTACCAGGAGGCAGAGCACACTAGGAGACAGAGGCTAGCTGGAGCTTCACCAATAACAGTCCGTAGTTTCCTCAAGTTGAGCCCTTGGGTACCCGGACCGCCTGGACTAAGGTGGGCCTCAGATGGTCTCCCGGAGAGGTATCGGAGAGGTGTGCCTACCATGAGAAAGGATGTATGGCTGATGCAGTATGGATGAGCTAGACCTGAACCGGAAGCTCTGGAGACCTCAGGGAGGCAACCGTTCAGGGAGGTCCTCTGGGTGAGGCAGGCACGCCTGTAGGTCTAGCCAAGTGGAAGCCACGGTTGGTCTCTAAAGCAGGTTGGCCCACAGGTCGCAGGAGGCCAGAAGAGAGTGTCCGAGTGAAGCGCAAGGGTTAGAGCCAGAGTATCAGTCCAAGGGTGGTCAGCCAAAGCAGGGATCAATACCAGAATCAGTCCGTGAGAAGTCAAGGCAAGCGAAGGTCGGTTCCAGGCGGCAGACAATAGATTGGTCAGGCAGGCAGTGGTCAGTTTCAGGTGGCAAGCAGAAAGTGGTCAGGCAGGCAGAGGTCAGTACCAAAGTTCAGTCCGGATAGGTACTACCTGGGGATGATACAGGAACATGAAAACATTGGAACAGGAGACACTGGAAACACGGAGGCAAACTATCACACCAACGGTGTCGATCCAATTGCAAAGGCGAGGCTCTGGGGGAAGAGTCTCGCCTTAAATATCAGGGCTACATGATGTCATCTCTGGGCACCGTGGGCCGCGTTCCCGCACTGGGCCCTTTAAAGGGAAGCGCAGCCCCCCACGCATGCGCCTGGAGGCGGGGCCAATGCCAAGGCCCACCTAGTTACTCGAGGTGAGGTTTAGGTATTAGTGTAGGGGGTTAGGGGCCATTTTGGCATTCAAAGTGAGACGTACGAACAGAACAGTGCTCTCTTGTGAAGATTTGATGACCTTCGGAGTGAGGAAACTCACCCAAAGCTGAGATTTGTGCAATGTTCTCTCAACCTAGCTTGATGGACTCTCTACCTGGGTAATATCAAGCTAGGCTGAGAGAACATTGCACAAATCTCATCTTTGAATGAGTTTCCTCACCTAAACCTCACCTCGAGTTACTAGGTGGGCCTCCCATAGAGATATAAATATCTACCTAGTGTACATAGGCGACCTAATGAAAGAGGGCAGGTTCTCCCTCTTTCATTAGGTCGCCCTAACAACAGGGAGTACTGTGCAGCTTCAGCCCCTGCTTGCTTTTCATATTTCTCCCATACCAGTAAACCAGCATTCATATATTGATCATCCCACTCAGGATCCCCATAAGGACCTCTAATACACTGACGAGCTACATTCATATCTCTGGAAGATAAAGAACCCTGTTCTTTATCTTCCAGAGATATGAATGTAGCTAATGATCCAGAGATATGAATGTAGCTAATGTAGCTAATATGAATGTAGACCTAATGAAAGAGGGAGAACCTGCCCTCTTTCATTAGGTCGCCCTAACAACAGGGGGTACTGTGCAGCTTCAGCCCCTGCTTGCTTTTCATATTTCTCCCATACCAGTAAACCAGCATTCATATATTGATCATCCCACTCAGGATCCCCATAAGGACCTCTAATACACTGACGAGCTACATTCATATCTCTGGAAGATAAAGAACCCTGTTTTGGATACGGAGACATATCTCCTCTCCTGTCCTCAGTCCAGCTAGATAACCTATCCACCCATAAATCCACATAATATCTACTAGCTTCTTTCTCAGCCACTATTTCTTTTGGTGTTTGTTTACACACACTCTGGACTACCATAATCAGATCCCCTTTTTCATCTCTACAAGCTGTCTCTTCATCCTTCCCTTCGTGTGTAATTACACAGCCCTGCGTCTTACATTTTCGGGGTGGCTGTTGTCTAGGAAAATAATTTCCTATCTTAATCGGTTTTGTCTTACCCTTTTCCCGTACGCTTTTATCCTCTCCTGACTAGTATGAGGGCATTATGGCTAGGTGCTCGCTCTCTCTCCTGACTAACGTTCCAGTGTATTTTAAAGGACAATCATCAAGCTCATTTCTTGGTTGGGGCCTCAAGAAAAGTTCTTTAGCCACTTTGCTTTTATTTGTATTTTAATTGCATTACAAAATATTTCAAAAAAATATATTTGGGGCTTATATCAGATTGGACTCTGATTTGGGCCAAAGATTCTCCTATAAAACTTCCATTAAATTTATTCAATAGCATTATTCAATCAATCCTCTTGTATGGGAATAAGATCTGGGATTTTTTATTAACCCTAAACAGTACAGAGCAGAACAGAACTCCTGCATCTCAAGTTCTGCAAACAAATACTCTGTTTCCACAGAAACACCACTAATAATGGATGCAGAGAACTAGGATATTTCCCCTTAAAATTCACCATATATTCAAATTTCAGCAATATCTCAGTAACAGCAATGCAAACTCCCTCCTCTACCAGGCACTCTCTGAAGAAGCATAAAATCCTGCAAAAAACAAACATTCTAGCAAACCAACTATTTCCAAACAGCACTAACACCCAGAACCTCAAACACTATCCTACCTACAAAAAGGTAGCACTGCAAATATTACACTGGGATAAGAACTCCAATACATCTCCTATTGGAACAACAGAAGAAAGTAGAATAGCAGATTGCTACCAATCCTTACACAAAAGCTACATACTAGCAGTATACCTCATCTTGACCATACATGCAGAGGAGAGAAAGACCACCAAATACAGAATAACTGACCGGAAAATAGAAATGTGCAAACAAAAATGAAATGGAACTCTCAAGAAGCTAGAGTACACATGCAGTGCAACACTGGAGAACTCAAAACAGGAATGAATTTCTTTCTGTACTAAGCAAAATAAGAAGTTAAGAGATGCATATTTCCAAAGCAGCATATTTCAGTCCTAAATTAGTAATGAAATGCTTTCTAGTACCTTTGTTTTCTTGTCAAAAGATATCTTATTTTCTCTTTTCTACATCTCCTTTAACCTTGCCCAGGGTTCCTTTTCCATTTCTTCTCTCTTCTCCTGTCTTCTTCACTTTATCCCCTGCATCTGTAAGATTTACCTTTCACTTTCATTTCTTTTCTTCATTTTTTTTTTACCTCTAGCCAATCATAGCTAGATTTCACCCCTCCTTCCCCTCATCTTTCAGTCAATCTCTCTCTTTTCTCCTCTCATCTATCCATCTTTCTCTCTTACTCCCACCACCTTCCTGTTGGAGGTTGTGGCAGCCTCGAGCTCGGGACGCTCAAGGCTTGGCACTCTTGTTGCGTGACGATGGGATGGAGCGCAACCTAGAGCTCTCCAACATAGAACAAGGAGAATGTGTGCCCTTGCAGAGAAGAAAGTCCAAGTCTGGGAATCAGGAACCCTGAATCCTCCGCTGACCTGCACACCAATGAGGCCATCAACGCAATGGTGGTCTATGAATGGTCCTCTGACCGTTCCAAGCCCTTTTGGACCTGCCACAGGGTGTAGCAGAGGCTGCAGGCTGGACATAGGTCATGGTGGAAGGAGGTTGGGATGAAGATAGGAACTAACAGGGATGAGCACAACCCTCAGGCGCCTTACACAGCACTTGGGACTGGTCGCAGATCACACTGTCCCCTTCATGCCCTACACAGCCAGGTGGCGGGTCACGGACCACGAGGAGAATGGGACAGGCTCGGGAAGTCTCATAGCGCAGGTTAGTAGAAACCCCTTGGATCCTCCGGAGTCGGGACTTGGGAAACGAGATAAAGCCTTGGAGCTTGGAAACTCAGAGTAAAAGCAGGGAATCTCCAAAGGTACAGGTCCCACCAGACCTGGAGCATTAGGACCGGGAACATGATGGAACTTGGGACGTCAGAACATTAAGTAACATCAGGACATCAAGAAACATCAGGACATCACGAAACATCAGGACAGAGACCAGGAAGATAAGAAGAAAGGTGCAAAGAAGGCAAAACAATTACCGGCATGGTTAAAAGGGGAGGTGAAAGAAGCTATTTTTGCCAAAAGATCTTCATTCAAAAATTGGAAGAAGGATCCAACAGAAGAAAATAGGATAATGCATAAACGTTGGCAAGTTAAATGTAAGACATTGATAAGACAGGCTAAGAGAGAATTTGAAAAAAAGTTGGCTGTAGAGGCAAAAACTCACAGTAAAAACTTTTTTAAATATATCCAAAGCAGAAAGCCTGTGAGGGAATCAGTTGGACTGTTAGATGATCGAGGGGTTAAAGGGGCACTTAGAGAAGATAAGGCCATCGCAGAAAGATTAAATGATTTCTTTGCTTCGGTGTTTACTGAAGAGGATGTTGGGGAGGTACCCGTACTGGAGAAGGTTTTCATGGGCAATGATTCAGATGGACTGAATAAAATCACAGTGAACCTAGAAGATGTGGTAGGCCTGATTGACAAACTGAAGAGTATTTAATATAACTTGCCTAATATTACACACGATGTAATTTTGGTATATAATGCTTACCATGTAAGCACTTACGTTTCTGCTTATTTGCTTTGTTCTCCTGTTAGAAATTGTTTAACCTATCCTTTCCTCTAACTACCAAGTTCCACATTCCCTGTTATAATGTAATTTCCTGCTTCTATTGTTAACTGGTTTTTTCCCCCTAGTTCATTGTAAACCGGTACGATAAGACCTGGTCTTGAGCATCGGTATATTAAAAGAATTTAAATAAATAAATAAATAAATATTAAATCACCTGGACCGGATGGTATACACCCCAGAGTTCTGAAGGAACTAAAAAATGAAATTTCAGACCTATTAGTAAAAATGTGTAACCTATCATTTAAATCATCCATTGTACCTGAAGACTGGAGGATAGCAAATGTAACCCCAATATTTAAAAAGGGCTCCAGGGGTGATCGGGGAAATTACAGACCTGTTAGCCTGACTTCAGTGCCAGGAAAAATAGTGGAAAGTATTCTAAACATCAAAATCACAGAACATATAGAAAGACATGGTTTAATGGAACAAAGTCAGCATGGCTTTACCCAAGGCAAGTCGTGTCTCACAAATCTGCTTCACTTTTTTGAAGGAGTTAATAAACATGTGGATAAAGGTGAACTGGTAGATGTAGTATACTTGGATTTTCAGAAGGGGTTTGACAAAGTTCCTCATGAGAGGCTTCTAGGAAAAGTAAAGTCATGGGATAGGTGGTGATGTCCTTTCGTGGATTGCAAACTGGCTAAAAGACTGGAAACAGAGAGTAGGATTAAATGGGCAATTTTCTCAGTGGAAGGGAGTGGACAGTGGAGTGCCTCAGGGATCTGTATTGGGACCCTTACTGTTCAATATATTTATAAATGATCTGGAAAGAAATACGACGAGTGAGATAATCAAATTTGCAGATGATACAAAATTGTTCAGAGTAGTTAAATCACCAGCAGATTGTGATAAATTGCAGGAAGACCTTGTGAGACTGGAAAATTGGGCTGCAAAATGGCAGATGAAATTTAATGTGGATAAGTGCAAGGTGATGCATATAGGGAAAAATAACCCATGCTATAATTACACAATTTTAGGTTCCATATTAGGTGCTACAAGCCAAGAAAGAGATCTAGGTGTCATAGTGGATTACACATTGAAATTGTCGGTGCAGTGTGCTGCAGCAGTCAAAAAAGCAAACAGAATGTTGGGATTTATTAGAAAGGGAATGGTGAATAAAACGGAAAATGTCATAATGCCTCTGTATCGCTCCATGATGAGACCGCACCTTGAATACTGTGTACAATTCTGGTCGCCGCATCTCAAAAAAGATATAATTGCGATGGAGAAGGTACAGAGAATGGCTACCAAAATGATAAGGGGAATGGAACAGCGCCCCTATGAGGAAAGACTAAAGAGGTTAGGACTTTTCAGCTTGGAGAAGAGACGGCTGAGGGGGGATATGATAGAGGTGTTTAAAATCATGAGAGGTCTAGAACAGGTAGATGTGAATCGGTTATTTACTCTTTCGGATAATAGAAAGACTAGGGGGCACTCCATGAAGTTAGCATGTGGCACATTTAAAACTAATCGGAGAAAGTTCTTTTTCACTCAACGCACAATTAAACTCTGGAATTTGTTGCCAGAGAATGTGGTTCGTGCAGTTAGTATAGCTGTGTTTAAAAAGGATTGGATAAGTTCTTGGAGGAGAAGTCCATTACCTGCTATTAAGTTCACTTAGAGAATAGCCACTGCCATTAGCAACGGTAACATGGAATAGACTTAGTTTTTGGGTACTTGCCAGGTTCTTATGGCCTGGATTGGCCACTGTTGGAAACAGGATGCTGGGCTTGATGGACCCCTGGTCTGACCCAGCATGGCATGTTCTTCTCCAAGCTGAACAGTCCTATCCGCTTTAGTATTTCCTCATAGGGGAGCTGTTCTATTCCCTTTATCATATGTTCCCCCTCCAACAATCACTCTCTCACCCTCCTTGAATTCCAGCTGATCCTCTGTCTCAACCTCAAGCGCTCTAAGCAGACCTCCTCTATTAACCTCCTCCCTCCAGCAGACCCTCTCTCTCAACCTCTGCTCCTCTCAACTGTCTGGCACATCCAGCCCATTTCATGTCCATACAGATGATTCTCTCTCTCCCTCAAGACCTTTTTATAATCCCAAATGATCCTCTGTCATCTCATTCTATTAATCCCATCTCTATTCCCTCATCATTCTCTTCCCCATCCTCTCTCTCTCACAGCATCTTCTCCTCCCCTCCAACCCTTTTCTCACATTACCCCCAGCTGATTGCCTCTCATCCTTCTCCTCTTCTAATGCTGCTGACATTTAAGGCACTTGTGACCCCCCTTTTGGGGTCCCAACCCACAGTTTGAATGATGCTTCTGGCCTTTTCCCTCACAGTGCACCCTCCACCTCAACTCTAGTGCCAGCATCATCACCCTTCAAGAATCCAGAGAGTAGGCCGCAAAAGACATCCATGGTATGGAGGCACTTTAAAGTGAGAAAGGACCCATTTCTTGTTCAGTATAGACATGAGTTGAGGAAATGTATGGGGTGTTTGGCAAATGTTGATACACAGCATCACCTACTGAAATAAAACCTGCTAGCTTTGGCATCTGCCACTCAAAGCAGAAGCTTTAGCAAAAGGGTTGACAAGGGGAAGACTCATTTCCAAGTTAAGCCCCTAGCCCTTTCCAGCAGTCAGGTGGCAGGCCATCAGCCCCCAGCCACGATGGTGTTCTGTATCACTGTCCTGAGAGAAGAGGCAAACAGCCTCCAAAGTAGTAATGAGATGCATCAGGGAAATGGTTTTCCTAGATGGACAGCCCCTGCAGATAGTGGAGAACCAGGGATTTAAGAATCTGCTGCATCTCTTAGCCCCAATTAAAACATGCCCTTCAACACCTCATTCCACATTTTGTATAATCAATACTGTAATCTCATGCAGGCGCAAGGCAGAGGAGAGTAAAGTGCATTTCTCCAGCAACATCTGGACCAGTGGAGATGCTATGCACACTTACCTCTCCCTGAATGCACGCTGGTGAGAGCTGGCCAAGGGAGGGGCAGGCAGCTCTACCGGAGACTGAGAATCAGGGTGCAGGGAGGCTGTGCTGCACCCGCGGGTGATGGATACCACCTATACTTCATACAATATCCTAACTAGCAATAAGAAAGATGCTGGATGACTGGCAGCTAGACTGATGTGACAGGAGTGTTCTTGCTGGGTTTTTTTGGACAGAAGTACAAATATGAGAAGGGGCAGTGGAAGATGGTACACTTGCTGCACCTAACAGTAAGGACTACCATAGGACTGGGGCCCAACGTAACACAGAATTCCAGTCCTAAAGGACCTGATAGAGAGGTGTAGGAGAAAAATGGGCCATTTTCATCACAGCTTGAAGGTTGGACAACTTCTCCATGAGAAGCAGAAAGAATCTTAGATGCCCCATAAGATTTAAGATGGAAACAAATCCTTATTCGTATTCCTTAGACTTATAAAAGTGAAAGTAACTGGTAGGAACTTAACCCATATTCTGATTTACTGTACTATTATAAATATTTTACACAATATGTAAGACAAACGTATACCGTTTCTCCATTTCTTGTCTTGTCAGGGCAATATCAGCTTTCATGTCTTTCGCCGAGGGCAACTTGCTCAGTCCTAGAAATAATTTTAAAAAACTGTAAGCTTTAGAAGGAATCTTGATTTTGCTGAACAGGGTAGAACATTTATAAGTTTGAACAGGGAAGGCAATGGGACGTCCAACTGATGGAGAGTCACTATGGATGCCATTTCAGATTAAAGACGACATACTATAATTATTGTATTAGAATAATAACTCCTTTCCATGTGATTTCTGGATTTCTGTCAAGTCCCACTTTTCCGACACTAGTCCCAGAGCACTCTGGTCTTTATAGTCTAAATGCAGAATAATAAATACCAGAATATATAGGGAATGTCAGCTAGCAAACCAGCACTAAAGACATCTCTGTCTTCCTACCTGTTTGCTCTTTCCCTTGAATTATTAGCACAGTTGATAGGATATTTCAGTGCTTTTGGTAGTTTCCTATACCATAAACTGGCCCTCTATTTATGGTGCTTTGATATATTATAAACTCATTAATGGCCTTTCCTAAACCTTTTAGCTTGTGTAAGGAATAGAGGTTGGCCAAGTGCTACAAACTCTGTTATACTAAGTCCAAGGCTTTGCTGGTTATTAAACCTAAATTGATGCTGATCTCCTTGAAGGAGACCATCCTATAAATATTCCTCCAGATCTCTTAGCTACATAAATACAATAATAACTTTTCTAATTAAGCCTGCTTGTAATTGCCTGCCTCTACTGTCTTGGATTAAGGAGGATCTGAAAAGATGGCATCAGCTACCTATGTTTTGATTGGGCAGGATAACCAGAATTCCTGCATATCCTTGTTTTTCAAATGCTCCCTGCCGAGTTCCTTAACTCCTTTCTATGTGAATGTGGCAGAATGAGGGTAAGTAGCATATAGGCCAGATTACTGATAATGTCCCAGTCTCTTGGGTCCTTTGCACTTTCTTTTAGAAGCCATCTCCATCTCCTAAGTTGGTTTTAGTAGGCCCTTAAATCAGGATTGCCTTTCACCTTTCTTACTCCTTTGAACAATCCTTCCTACATGAGCTAAAGGTTTAAATGCAGCTTTGATAGGCCCTTAGCCAGATACTTAATCATTTTGTCACAGATGTGAGCCCTTGGGCTATGGCGTGGTTGACACAGCCAAGTAGGCAAACCTACTAGGCCCTTGTTGACAGCAGGTGGACTCGCTCTTATTAGGATGAAGTCTAGGGCTTCACCTATATCAGCCCCCTTTTCCCACAGGTAGAGCTCTTGGGTTCCAGGGGCCAGCAGGGCTTAGGCGAGAGTCCTGTAATAATAACCGCTTAGGTAAAGTCTAGCAGACTAAGGTCAGGCTGGGCAGCGAGCAGATGGTGTCAAAATCCAGGCAGTGGTCAAGGCAGGTGGAGATTGTTCGTGATCTGATGCCTGATGAGAGAAGCAATCAGATAGGGGTTAGCAATCTGTTATAGATCTGTTAGTAGTTAGACTGCGGAGTAGCAATCTGTTAATATTGGCTCCTAAGAAGGAGGGGTCAGCAATCTTGTAGTGTCTCAGATATCGTCTTCTAAGTAGTTAGCGATCTGTTCAGGATCTGATATAGTTGTGGGTGGATCCTTGGGCCAGTGGCAGATGACCACGCCCCCAGGGGAATATCCCTAGAGGGACCAAAGGAGCAGCTGCAAAAGTTAAGAGTTTACATCAGGCAAGGACATTGTTTAAGAATAACATCATGGAAGCATGTATTCCATGCAGTGGTGTAGCGAGGGGGGCGGGGGGGACCAAGGCCCCTAGGAGCCAGGCTGTAGGGTGTAAGCTGATTAAACAAAAGCATTGGTGAAAGTAGTATAAGTCCTCCTTCCCCCTCTAGATTCATCCACTCACCCACCTATCCTAAAAGAGGAGCAAGAGGAGAACGGGCCCTTGCACCTGCTCCTTCCTCCCCTGCCAGGGCCTTATTGGCAAACTGGAACCATGTGGTACAAAGCGAGACACCGAGATCCCTCAGGGGAGGAGGGAGGGGGAGGAGTTGCCTGAGTAGCTACAAGGCCCTGTACTTCTCTTTCTGATAAGGATAGGCAGGTGAATGAATGAATGAATCAGAGATCATTGGGAGATGGAGCTAATATACCAGGGAATGCCTTGGGGATCTTTTTGGGGGTGGGGGAAGAAGTCAATGGACTGGGAATAGCTTATGGAGAGGGAGAAACTAACGGACCCAGGATCACTTGGCAGGGGAGGCAGTGATTGAATGGACTAAGAATTGCTTAAAGACGGGAAGGACTGGGGATTGTTTGTGGGGGGGGGGGGGGGGAGAGCAAGGCGTGAACAGACTGGGATCGCTGGGATGGGAGAGGTGAACAGACTGGGGATCACTGTGGTGAAGGAATGAATGGACCAGGGATCACTCTGAAGAAGTAGTGAGTGAATGAAATGGGCAACGTCATGGGGTGTCCATTGGGATCTCTATTAATCTGAAGTCCAATTCACCTGACATGTGACCAACACACTTCTCGCCTGTACAGCACCTGCCTTTATGTGCATGTGTGTGAATGCATGTGAGAGAGAGAGAGCATGTATGACTGCCTGTGGCAGAGAGAGTGCATGTGAGTGTGTGACTGCAAGTGGGAGAGAGTGAGAATGTGTGTATGTGTAATTGCATGTGAGGGAGAGAGAGAGCAAGTGTGTCCGATTGCATATGGAAGAGAGATAGCAAGTGTGTATGTGTTGAAGAGTGTGTATGTTAGGGAGAGCAGAGAAAGTTAGTGTGTACATAAGAGAGGGAATTTGTGTGTATTTGTGTGAGATCTTGTATGTATATGAGAGAGGGAGTGTGTGTATGTGTGAGAGCCTATACATATAAGAGAGAGAGTGTGCATGTGTGTGAGAGCCTATGCGAGAATGAGATAGGGAGTTAGGCACTAGATTCCTAGCAGTGGGCCAACTGATAACCTACCAGTGGTCTTCCCATAACTGGACAACAGGAAGAAAATGAGGACTACCAGTAAGGGGGTTGAGTCATATGGTGGGTTGTGACTGAGAGGGAAGAGAAGAAAAGGTATGAGTAAGGGAAGGAAAGGAAATGAGATTTAGGGATGGGAAGGGGGATAGGGATGGGAAGGGAAGGGGGATAGGGAGGGAAGGGAAGGGGTGAGGGTGTTGAGTGACAGAGGAGAGGGAAGGGGTGAGTAGGAGTGAGGGAGTAAGTGACAGAAGGAAGAGAGGTGAGAGTGAGGGAAAAGTGAGTGACAGGGAAGGAGTGAGTAACAGAGGGAAGGGAAATGAGTGAAGGAAGGGAAGGGAAGGGGATGAGAGCAAGGGATTGGAAGGGTAGCGATGGAGAAGAGGGTAGGGCAGTGAGTGGTAAGTGACAGAGGGGAGGGGAAGAGAGTGAGGAGGAGGAAGGAGGGAGGGAATGACAGAGGGAAGGGAGGGGTGAGAGGGAAGGGATCGGGGAGAGTGGAGTGAATGTTTTAATGATTGAGAAGGAAGGGAGGGTGACAGTGAGGGAAAAGGGGGTTGAGTGACAGGGAGGGAGGGAGAGTCACAGAGAAGGGAAGGGGAAGTGAGGTAGTGGAAGAAGGGCGTGAGAAGGGTAGAAGGCTGTATGTGAATGAACGTGTGTCTGTGTACATGAGAGTGAGAGAGGAGAATGTTTTTGTGTTCCCCCTCCCCTCCACTAATCCAGGACAATCTGAGGGCGACTGGAAATCAAAAGTTCCCAAGTACGGCAAGGGGAATATTTTCTATCCTTATTAGTTTTAATTATTGGGTGTTATTTAATGTCTCTGCTTTTTTGAAATATTTAATTTATTTTGGGGAAATGTTAAAAATTGTTTTTATCCTTATTATTTATTTGATGCTCTAATAGAGAATAGAGAATGAAACATATAATGCCTCTGTATCACTCCACGGTGCGACCTCATCTTGAGTATTGTGCACAGTTCTGGTCACCTCATCTTAAAAGAGACATAGCAGAATTAGAAAAGATACAGAGAAGGATGACCAAAATGATAAAAGGTGGATGGAATGAAATCCCTATGAAGGAAAGCTAAAGAGGTTAGGACTCTTCAGCTTGGAGAAGAGACGGCTGAGGGGAGATATGACAGAGGTCTATAAAATAATGAGTGGAATGGAACGAGTAAATATTAATCACTTGTTTACTCATACAAAAAGTGCAAAGACCAGAGGACACACAATGAAGTTACTAGGTAACACATTTAAAACTAATAAGAGAAAATATTTTTTTACTCAATGCTTAATTAAGCTCTGGAATTCATTGCCAGAGGATGTGATGAAAGCTATTAGTGTAGCTGCATTTAAAAAAGGTTTGGACAAGTTCTTAGAGGAAAAGTCCATTAACCATTATTAAGGAAGCATCACAGAAATCCACTGCTTATTCTTGGGATAAGCAGCTTGGAACGTATCTGCCCCTTGGGATTCTGCCAGGTACTTGTGACCTGGCTTGGCCAGTGGCCACTGTTGGAAACAGGATACTGGGCTTGATTGACCTTTAGTGTGACCCAGTATGGCAAGTCGTATGCTATTAGGGGCAGATTTTAAAAGCCCTACGCAGGGGGGTTACGCGTGCTGAGCCTATTTTGCATAGCCCCAGAGAAGCGCGCAATCCCCAGGGTGCACGTATGTCCAGAGGCTTTAAAAAAGGGGCGGGGAGGTCCAGGGCGGAGGCGTGGCCAGAGGCCTCCGTAGGGCCTCTAGGCTGTGGGATCGCTCGCCGGCACTGGGCCGGCGCACGCAACCTACGCCTGCCTCTGGGCAGGCGCAACTTGAAAAATAAAGGTCAGGGGGAGTTTTAGGTAGGGCTGGGGGGGCAGAAGGAAAGTTCCCTCCGAGGCAGCTCCGATTTCAGAGCAGCCTTGGAGGGAACAGGGAAAGCCATCGGGGCTCCCCTAGGGCTCGGCGCGCCCAAGGTGCTCATGTGTGCAGCCCCTTGGGCGCGCCGAGCCCAGATTTTATAACATGTGCGCAGCTGAGCATGCATGTTATAAAATCTGGCGTAGATTTGTGTGTGCAGGGTAGCGAGCACAAATCTACACCCACACGTAGGTATTAAAATCCGGCCCTTAAGTTCTTAGATGTGCGATTGAGCTACCAGCTCTGTATTCTGGAGAACGTTTGAGCTATTCCTCAGATGAGAGATCAGTCAGTTCCCATTCCTCATTGAGGGCTGGCAGAATTCTAGTTGGCCAAAATTTAAATTCTAGTTTCTAATTTCAATTCTAATTTCAATTCTAGTTAGCCAAAATTTCAATTCTGAAAGCTTTACCCCTTACTGAATAAGGGGTAAAGCTAGTGCGTCGAAAACGCGCGTCCAAATGCTCCGTCGGAGCGCACTGTACTATATCGGCCTGTATGTTAAGAGAAGGGAATGTTAACTGCCCATCAGACACCCCCCCACGGGCTTGCACAGGTATCTCATTGAAAAACCAAACGATAGCCTATTAGCAACCTTCTTTGTAATCTACTCAAGGGCCAATAACGGAGTAATATTTCCAGCTCTTTATTCCCTGGTAAATTGGATTGTTCAGGTTTATCTTTTAGATCCAGATTGCTGGATTTTCAAAAGATTTAACCAGGCGTTAGCCAGATAAACCTAATAGATTAAAATCAACCCCAATCTGACCTGCTAAAATGCACAAGAGCCTGACTAGGACGGGGATGGAATTCAGCCAGTTGGTACTGAGATTTGTCGCCATGGCCTTTGCACCAATTCTCTTATATTTTCTATATATTTTTCCCTTGAAAATAATGCATTTACATTTGAAAATGTCATCTACATGAGTTATTTCCCTCCCTGAGCTAAACATATTAATTAATTAATTAGGCCACCTTATGTTACCTAACTAAATGCCCACAATTTGATAATCCCAGCATGAACGTTTAGCTGGGTAAGGGCGGAGCAATTTTCAGACACCCAAATTTACCCAGCTAAATGACTTCCTCATCCTCATGGTTTGGTAACCGAATAAACTCTTTACCAGAGTTGTTCCCAAACCTGTCCTATTGAGTTTGCAGCCAGTCATGCTTTCAGGGTCTCCAATGTATGCACATTGATTTCAGGCACAGGCAGTGTAAATATCCTGAATACTTGTTCCCCATTTTATTTCATTAATTACTAAAACTTTCATTCCTTTTGCATGTAAGGCATTGCTTATTTTGTTTTTTTGTCTTTGTAATTACTATTTTATCTACCTTTTCCTTCCACGGGGCTCCAGCGGTGAACTTGGCCTGCGCGTTCGGCGCTGAAGCCCGTCGGGGTAAGGCCTCCTGTTCCGCTCACCCCGATCGGGCTCCCTCGCCGATCGCCGGCCCTTCTCTTCAGCTGCTCACCTACCTGAAAGGACGCAATCCTCCGCCTCCAGCCGGCCGCGATCGGAGCCGCGAACCCCTGCCTCCAGCCGGCCTCGACCCGGACCACGAGCCCACGCCACCAGCAGGCCCCGAGCCGAGCCGCGAGCCTTCGCCCCGAACCGCCCACAAAAACGTCGCGGCGGTGACGTCAGAGGTGCGACCGGCGGGGTATTTAAACTGCCGCTCTCCTCTTCTTCCTCCTTTTCCTTCCACGGGGCTCCAGCGGTGAACTTGGCCTGCGCGTTCGGCGCTGAAGCCCGTCGGGGTAAGGCCTCCTGTTCCGCTCACCCCGATCGGGCTCCCTCGCCGATCGCCGGCCCTTCTCTTCAGCTGCTCACCTACCTGAAAGGACGCAATCCTCCGCCTCCAGCCGGCCGCGATCGGAGCCGCGAACCCCTGCCTCCAGCCGGCCTCGACCCGGACCACGAGCCCACGCCACCAGCAGGCCCCGAGCCGAGCCGCGAGCCTTCGCCCCGAACCGCCCACAAAAACGTCGCGGCGGTGACGTCAGAGGTGCGACCGGCGGGGTATTTAAACTACCACTCTCCCTGGCGTCGCGCGCCAGGCGTCGCGCGCACGAAGGAGCGCGACAAAGGGGCCTGCCCCTTTGTTTCGCCCCTTCGTTTCGACCCTCGCTTCCCGGAGCAGTTTCACACCTATATTACACTAGAGCTCAACCAGCGTCCAACATGCTCACGTCCTTCCAGCTCTCTTCCTTCAAGCAACCACCCAGCGCCCTCTAAGTAATCAACCTTCCTGCGCCCTCCCATCAAGCACCCTGCAAGCAAACTCAGCAAGCATCCAGCCTGCGCCCCTCTCAGCAAGCACTCAGCAAGCAACCAGTCTACGCCCTCACAGCAAGCACTCAGCAAGCAACCAGACTACGCCCTCACAGCAAGCAACCAGTCTACGCCCTCACAGCAAGCACTCAGCAAGCAACCAGTCTACGCCCTCACAGCAAGCAACCAGTCTACGCCCTCACAGCAAGCACCCAGCAAGCAACCAGTCTACGCCCTCACAGCAAGCAACCAGTCTACGCCCTCACAGCAAGCACTCAGCAAGCAACCAGTCTACGCCCTCACAGCAAGCAACCAGTCTACGCCTTTTCAGCAAGCATCCTTCCAGCGTTCTTCCAGAGCACTAACCAACCAATTATTTATCTCCTAATCTCAGCCTATCCTCCCATCTGCCATCCGCCTACACTCTGCGCCAGCCAGCTAACCTCCCACAATGTCTCTTGCTCTTCCAATACCAATCTTACAACACCGCCTCCTATCTAAAAGAACATCTACCAGACGAGCCCCTCACAATAACTTAAAAACCCTCACCCCTATCTTGATCACACCAATTACCCAGCTTCTAGGCCTCTCCCTCTTTTCACTCTCTCTTTTCAATGCACAATCTCTAACGAAGAAATCCCTAATTTTCAATGATTATCTCACCGACGCCAAGCCAGATATCTGTGCAGTAACCGAAACATGGCTTAAGCCCTCAGATACAGCTTTAATAACCAACTACCTACACAAACCTATGACTTCTTCTCACTCCCGAGACTGAAAAAAAGAGGAGGGGGCATCCTTCTGGCTACCAAAAAAAGCCTTAACTTCTCCCAACATCCTTTCAGCTCTAACTCAAAACTGGAAGTCGGCTTCTTCACCTCACAACATCTTCAAATCCTTCTTGTCTACGCCCCCCCCGGGACTCCTAGAAGCAGAGGTCTCCCCCCTCCTTGAAATCACCACCATGCTCATCAACCTGGATACTCCAGCAATCATTTTAGGAGATTTCAATCTGCACATAGACAATCCCTCACCATCTAACAGCTGCGTAACACTCATCACAGCCCTGTCTGCTATGGGATTCCAACAACTAGTCAACGAACCCACACACAAAGCGGGTCACACTCTGGACTTGATTTTCGTCAACAAGGGCATTACGACTACATCCAATTTGAAGAACAAAAAGGTTCCATGGTCAGACCACACGCTCATCTCTACCTCATTCACGCTGGAAAAATCCAACACTCCCTACTCCCCCTCTCCTTCATTCCATTACAAGAGGCGATGCTCACCAGAAGACCTTAACAACCAATTGGTCTCACAGCTACCCCTATTAGACCTCACTGACCCGAACACTGCCATTCGCTCCTGGAACAACATAACAGAAAACATAGCCAACAAGCTCTGTCCTTCAACTACAAAAAGATCTCACACCAATGCATCCAACAGACAACCGTGGTTCACTAATGAACTCAGAAAACTAAAACAAAGTTTAAGAAAAAAAGAAGCGACCTGGCGCAAAACCCCTTGTGACATCACCATTTTTTCATACAAATCCACACTTTACCAGTACAAATCTCTCACCTCAAAATCAAAAAAAGACTATTATGCATCTAAGATTCACAACCTGGTTTTTGACGCCAAAGCCCTCTTCGCTTATGTCTCCAGCCTCACTCAAACCATTCCGCGAGAAATCCCAGGCAACATGGCACAACCCAAAGCAGAAGAACTCGCTCAGTTTTTCCAAAATAAAATCACCAATCTCTTAACACAACTGCCTTCCAATACAGCCGACCTCCAGACATATCAACAACCTGCCCTCAAAAACGTCAGCTTAAACACCTTTGAACCCGTCTCTTCCACGGAGATACAAACCATCCTGAGAAGAATGAAACCTTCGTCTCATCCTGCAGACCACATCCCCTCCAAACTTCTTCTAGCTATTCCAGACACAATAGCCACTTCATTGAAAAATATCATCAACTGCTCTCTAGCCCAAGGAACCTTCCCAGATGATCTTAAAATGGCCTCAATCTCACCGCTCCTAAAGAAACCCAACCTAGACCCGAAGGACCCTAACAACTTCCGCCCCATAGCTAACCTCCCATTCATCGCAAAGATCATGGAAAAAACTAGTGAACTCTCAACTCTCAGATTTCATCGAAGACAACAATCTTCTCTTCATCCCACAACACGGCTTCCGTAAAAATCGAGGCACAGAATCCCTCCTCACTTCGTTGACAGACCATATCTTACTGGGCCTCGACAAAGGAAACTCTTTTCTATTGATCTTGTTAGACCTATCAGCAGCGTTCGACACGGTCAACCACACCATCCTCTTAAACCAGTTATCATCCATAGGAATCTGCGGCACCGTCCTATCTTGGTTCAAAACCTTTCTCAACAACAGAGGTTACAAAGTTAAACTCCAAAACAAGGAATCCTCAAGATTTGACTCTGCCATAGGAGTCCCACAAGGTTCTTCATTATCTCCGACTCTATTCAACATTTACCTGCTTCCTCTTTGCCAACTTCTCACTGACCTCAATCTAAAGTACTTCCTATACGCAGATGATATTCAAATCATCATCCCCATCAAAGACACATACTCTAAAACTCTTGACTACTGGGAATCATGCCACCAAAAAATCAAACAACTTCTCAACAGCCTTCACCTCATCTTAAATTCCTCCAAGACAGAAATCCTACTCATCTCTCCGGAGAACAATACACCTAACATTACTCTTCCCACCAACCTACCTTCTGCACAAGTTAGAGACTTAGGAGTGTTATTGGACAACCGGCTAAACTTCAAGGCACACATCAACAAAACAACCAAAGACTGCTTCTATAAACTCCAGGTCTTGAAAAGGATAAGACCTCTCTTCCATGCTCAAGACTTCAGAACGATCATCCAGGTAGTCATTTTTTCAAAATTAGACTATTGCAACTCCTTATTGCTAGGTCTGCCTTCTTCCTATTCCAAACCATTACAGATGGTGCAAAATTCAGCAGCCCGACTACTAACAGGCACAAGAAAAAGAGACCACATATCTCCCATCCTGAAAGAGCTACATTGGCTACCCGTATACTTCCATATCATGTACAAAACCATATGTATCATTTTCAAAACTATACATCAATGCACTTCCCTCGATCTTCAATTTCCTCTCCAAGTATACAACTCGACAAGACCTACCAGAGATGTTTATAGAGGCACACTCCAAGTTCCCCCTGCAAAAACGACTAGACACATTACCCTAAGAGATCGCGCCACCTCCACAGCTGGCCCCCCTTCTGTGGAATTCATTGCCCACAGATCTCAGACTGGAACCTTGCCTCCCAACTTTTAGGAAAAGACTTAAGACTTGGTTATTCAAGCAAGCTTTCCAAGACACAATTTAATGACACAATCCAAGGACACAACCCAAGGACTCCTCAAAACATTCAGCCATTAATCATGCCATTTGTACATAACTTGTAATGTGACTTGTATATCGTTTAACCATTTATTCTTTCCTTTTTCTTCCTCTTCACCAAGTTCTGCCACCCTTGTTAATTGTAACTGTACTTTCGGTCACCTGAGTTCTAGTTTGATGTATTTAATGCACTCCCGTTTCATGTAAACCAGCAAGATATGTTCTCATGATTGCCGGTATATAAAAACCTTAAATAAATAAATAAATAAATAAATAAATAAATCTACTTAAAAAAATTGGCATATCCTTGTGATGGAAAAGCTGACCACTTTTGCTATAGTAAAAGTACTTTTGCACTATCTGTATCCACCTTGGGATCTTTTTTTTTTTCCAATACAGTTCTAATGCTCCAACTCTGATTGCCAAGCCCTCTCAATCTCCTTTTTTCTCTATTATTTTGTTTTTTTTCTCTTTGCCCATTAAAAGATCCGCTATTTTGTTTTCTCCAGCTATTTGGAAGTTCATTCTTTGCTTAGTTTTGTGGATTTGAAGAGGCCTGTAATTACTGAACATTTTATGTAATCTCTGCAACAACGCTGTCTATAATAAGATGAGCTCTCTGATAGGAATGTGTGTTCATGTAAAACAAATGCCAAAAAAAATCTAATCTCTGAGGCCATATTTGGTTTGCTCTCAATGAAATGAACTGAACATAGCTTCCTATGAAAATAATCAAACATTTTCAGATATTTTACAATTTGTGGCATTAAAAAAAAAAAGGTGGGGACCTCCCATGGTCCTGTTAAAACATAAGGCCTGACCCTACCCTGCTCGGCTTCACTCAGCCCCTGCAATCCCCTCATGCAGCCAAAAGAATAATCCAGCCCGGCTGGAGACAGCTCTAGGCCTGGTCAGGAAGCCATCTCAGGGCATGCTCAGAGCCTGCCACAACGGTGCTGGCTGTACCACAGCAAGGCGTCAACATGATGTCAGTTTGGGGCTGTCCTGCAGGCAGACGGCACGGTTTCTAAAGGACCAACAAGCCAGCAGAAGCGAGTGGACATCTCTCCTGTCCTTTTGCATGCAGGACCTGTGAAAAGGGTAAGTGGGGGTCAGGGTTGGAGCTCCCCGGCCCTGGCGTGTTGAAATGAAGTGGGGCCATGACAAGGCCATAATCTGGGCAGATGCTGGGCCAGCATCAAGTCAGCTCCAGGCAAGCCCCCAGGCAGGCTCTGGCAGGGGGGACATAATTTTGTTTGTTTTGGATTTTTTTACATTTAATTATTTTTCCAATTCAGCAAACAAACTAAACTGATAAAAAAAATATTCAAACCCCCCCCCCCCCAAAAAAAAAACCCCAAAATGAATAAATAAAAAATTGTAAGTTTTTTAATGTCTTTAATTAAAGTTTTCAAGAAAACCAGGGCTATAGAAAATCTCGTGGTGAGATGGGTTCAGATTGGAATAACTGAATCAGTTTAGAGCTGTGAATGCTGCAGTATTTGTTCTAGGCCTCAGATATCTGGACATGAATGAAGTATAGGCAAGGATGATAGATATGATTCGAGTTGAAATTCCCTCATGGTCCCTTCTGACCAGGACTTCAGGAGGTGGGGGGAATGGAGTGGGCAGTCAAAACATTCCATGTGTCCAAATTTGTAAGTCCTTTTGTTTTGGGCAACTGTAATACTTTGAAGGTTCAAGGTCTAAAAGTAAATATGAAAGTGCTACATTTTTTAATGTAATTTAACATCATGCTTAAAGCAGCAATTCAGAATCAGTTCTGGTTACATACTTTATTAGCATGAGAAGATTATGCTTTAGAAGGAAGGTAAAAATAACACTTCGTTTTCATTCATAGTCTGGGGTCAGTATGCATCAGGAAACTGATGTTCACTCCCTGGCCCCAGGAATCCTGAATTTGCCCACAATTCCTCTTCACTCACCTTTAAGAACCCGAGTAGCCCAGCGAGCTTGGATCTCTGCAATGGGTATGAAGGGACCAAGAGGCTGGACAAGCCCAATGAAAGCTACCGTCGCCTTCTCTAGGTCAAGAGGGAAGACCTGTTTATACAGGGGGATCTTATTGTTGTGAACCTTGAAGGCAGGATCCTCAAAGAAAGGAAACGAGAAGCTGTATCCTGTGGCAAAGATGACCACATCGATGTTCTCCTCCATGGTTCCATCTTCAAAGATGCGGCAGTTTCCGTGAACATCTTCACGTTTGGCTTTACCAGCACTTTGCCAGAATAGGATACGATTTGGTAGGTCATCATTGACTGTTTGGTTTGCTGGCTAATAATGCTGAAGTGTAAAGAAAAGGATAAATATTATACTGTGAATCAAGAGCTACTTCAAATCAAAACAAATTAACCAGAGGAGAACTCATGTGCTATCACAAGAGACTAAACTGCAACACAGTTCATATCATCATGGATATTTATTTCTTTATGTATATTCTGCCTTTTGGCGCTTCAAAGAGAATTACATTCAGAGGATAGGGAAATACCTGATTGTAAAAAGCATTTACACGCTTAAAATCAAGTACCCGTGTAAGGAAACTTTTGAAAATTGCTATACTTCTTGCCATTGAATTGTCCATAGGATTTGCCCATGTTAAGTGCACTTACGCATGTAAATGGATTTTAAAATTGCTATGATAGTATGTTACATTTACACATGTAACTTTTTTAAATTACCTCTTAAGTTTCTATCTCACTCAAGGTCAAACAATAATATGCCCATTATGTGGCACCATTTTTTTTTTTTGTGCAGGGAGAAGATAAATGGTTATCTAGAATATAATTTAATATTTAAAAAATATATAGTGCTGATATTTAAAACTGTTTAATGGGAGCGGTAAGTAGCCAGGAATAAAAATTGAGAAAAAAAAAGACAGAGAGGCTTTTCTCAAATCTTCAGTTCTAGAGATCTTCATTTTCAACTGTTTTCAAAAGTTACTGTCTAAAATTATATTTTTGGTTTCTTCCTTGTGGCTTCTGGACCATAATATTGGGCTATTTTGCCTCTTATCTGGTTTCTTACATTCTCTTGCAAGGAATCCAAAGGTTTCTGACCAAGTGACCACATATCCTCACCAGGGGGTAGATATGACAAAATAATAGTATAGGAGAGAAGTGAGCTATGGACACACCTGAGAAGTTGGCAGCTAAACGTTTAGGCTAAAAAATGCAGAATCATGCATTGGAGCTGTAAAAATCCAATGGAGCTGTACAGTATAGGAAGTGAAATTTTTCTGTGCATGAATCAAGAGCAAGAATCTGGTATGATTGTTATCTAATGATATTAAGGTTGCCAATCAGATGAATAAAGCAATGGCAAAAAACAGAAAAATGCATGGGTGCCTAGGGAGAAGAATGGTTAATAAAAATAGATGGTGATATTGCACCTGTATAGGTGTGTACAATTCTGGTCGCCGCATCTCAAAAAAGATATAATTGCAATGGAGAAGGTACAGAGAAGGGCAACCAAAATGATAAGGGAATGGAACAACTCCCCTATGAGGAAAGACTAAAGAGGTTAGGACTTTTCAGCTTGGAGAAGAGGACGACTGAGGGGGGATATGATAGAGGTCTTTAAATCATGAGAGGTCTAGAACGGGTAGATGTGAATCGGTTATTTACTCTTCGGATAGTAGAAAGACTAGGGGGCATTCCATGAAGTTAGCATGGGGCACATTTAAAACTAATCGGAGAAAGTTCTTTTTTACTCAACGCACAATTAAACTCTGGAATTTGTTGCCAGAGGATGTGGTTAGTGCAGTTAGTATAGCTGTGTTTAAAAAAGGATTGGATAAGTTCTTGGAGGAGAAGTCCATTACCGCTATTAAGTTCACGGGGAGGTAGGATCTTAAAAGAATACGCGATCGCGTACTTTTGTTCGCGCACCAGGCGCAAACAAAAGTACGCTGGATTTTATAAGATACGCGCGTAGCTGCGCGTATCTTATAAAATCCTGGATCGGCACGCGCAAGGCTGCTGATTTTGGGCAGCCTGCGCGCGCCCTCCAAGGCCGCTCCGAAATCGGAGCAGCCTCGGAGGGCACTTTCTTTCGCCCTCCCCTCACCTTCCCCTCCCTTCCCCTACCTAACCCACCCCCCCGGCCCTATCTAAACCCCCCCTACCTTTATCCATGGATTTACGCCTGCCAGAGGCAGACGTAAATCCGCACGTGCCAGAGGGCTGCTGGCCCGCCAAGACCCGACCCGGGGGCTGTTCGGAGGGCGCGGCCACGCCCCCGGAACACCCCCAGGATGAAACCACGCCCCCGGGCCCACCCCCCCAACGTCGCATCACGCCCCCGAAACGCCGCGTCATGCGGCCACGCCCCCGCCACGCCCCCTCCCGCCCCTTTTAAAAACCCTGGGACTTACGCGCGTCCCGGGCTCTGCGCGCCGGCCGTAGACAACACGATTCGACTGCAGGAGGTCGTTCCGGACCCCCGCTGGACTTTTGGCAAGTCTTGTGGGGGTCAGGAGGCCCCCCCAAGCTGGCCAAAAGTTCCTGGGGGTCCAGCGGGGGTCCAGGAGCGATCTCCTATGCTCCTGACCTCGGGGGACAAAAAACAAAATGGCGCCGGCGCTACCTTTGACCTGTCAGGTCAAAGGTAGCGCCGGCGCCATTTCTACAAGCACCGGAGGTCCGAGAGTAAAAGATCACACCGGGACCTTCCTCTGGACCCCAGGTAATTTAAGGCATTTTGGGGGGGTTCGGGAGGGTGGGGGATTTATTTTAAAGGGTCGGGGTGGGTTTTAGGGTTGTTTTAGTGTGCCGGTTTTCCCGCCCTCCCCCCCACTGGACCCCAGGTAATTTAAGGCATTTGGAGGGGGGGAGATTTATTTTAAAGGGTCGGGGTGGGTGCCTGAAGGGGTGCCCAGAGACAAGGGAGGATCCTGCACACTCTTGATATGTGCTAGTGAATTTAAAACTGGCAGCTCTACACTGAGGATCACATCAGCAAACAAGAAAGGATAATTGACAACATAAATACAGTGGGAAGTACAGAGAGCTACTTCTGCAACCTGATGTGGATCAAGATTTCACACAGCAGTGGATGAAGAGAGGTGAATTGAAACCCATGGATGAGAGATTGATAACTGTGTCCCAGGATAGTGGACTAAGGACAAGATGATTCACAGCCAGCATAGAAAAAACAGTTCCTGTTCATACCCCAGATCAATCCAGACATGTGGGTTTTGCATCCCTACTGTAGATGGAGGCAGAGAACAAAAACTTTGAAGACACTGCTACATAACTAAGAGTGCCACCTGCAGTCCCTCAGTATGTCTCTGTCTCCACAGATGGTAGAGGTGCAAACCTGCAGTCTGACAAAAAGAAAAAGGAGATAAGAGAAGAGGAAGAAGATCTTCATATGCTCCCTAAGGTGTTAGGCATCTTCGTGGGCCATTCCTCAGGTCAAACAGAGTGAGAAGGGGATTGGAGATCACTGAGCTGTTTAGCCTGCAACACCCAGGGGCCTGAGAGCCAGGGGTCCTGGCTCCCTCCATCTGCCTGAAGCCTTCTTTCCCTAGTCTACAACCAGGAGCACAAGGAAATACTCCTTTTGCTACTGTTATGGCTTTTTTTGGGCTGACTATGTCTCTTTAAAAAACCAAAAACTGGAAGAGTCAGTAGCTCAGCTGTGTTGAGCTGTCAGGGGTTGGCAGGCATTGGGGGAAGAGTCTGAGCCTCGCGGAGCAGGTGGACAGCAGGCACCATGTTCAGAGAGCTCCTGTTTGGGATCCAGGAAGGGCAGGTGGGCTTTGAGAGACGACGCTGCCCAGGGAGACAGGTAGAGTCTGGGATTATTAATTCTGTGTATCTGTGTACAATACTTGTGTCTGGATGTGGAATTGGGTAGTCGATGTCTGAATTGGGTGCTTTTTTCTCCTGGGCATCCAAAGCTTATTCTTTAGAAAGTCACCATGGGGGCAATTTTGAAAGAGACTTTTTCCACCTTCGAAGGGAAATTCAACAGGTTGCAGGCCTAAAGGTAGATGTGAATCGGTTATTTACTCCTTCGGATAGTAGAAAGACTAGGGGGCACTCCTTGAAGTTAGCATGTGGCACATTTAAAACTAATCGGAGAAAGTTATTTTTCACTCAACGCACAATTAAACTCTGGAATTTGTTGCCAGAGGATGTGGTTAGTGCAGTTAGTATAGCTGTGTTTAAAAAGGATTGGATAAGTTCTTGGAGGAGAAGTCCATTACCTGCTATTAATTAAGTTGACTTAGAAAATAGCCACTGCTATTACTAGCAACAGTTACATGGAATAGACTTAGTTTTTGGGAACTTGCCAGGTTCTTATGGCCTGGATTGGCCACTGTTGGAAACAGGATGCTGAGCTTGATGGACCCTTGGTCTGACCCAGTATGGCATGTTCTTATGTTCTTATGACACATGAAGTGACAAGTTTTCTTGGCATTCCGGGGGTCCAGGGCTGCTCGGAAGAATTGTCTCATGCCGATAATTCCCCTTCTTGACTTCTGACGCAGCAGTGAGGCTCGGGGCATGCTGCATGCACGGCAATAATGATGCTGGCCTCAGAGTGTTAGGGTTTTGAGGTATTGGAGTGGATTCTTGGGTACTGCAGTGATGGCCACTCCCACGGGGAGGAGCCCCGTTAGGAACCGCAGTACTAGGCTAGACTCAATACATGGAAACACAGTGAATTCGTATTTATTATACAGCTTGGTGGTACTGCCCAGGGGTGGCAGCAGTGAGGTAACCCAGTAGGTAGTCCAGGGGTCCTCGGGAGAGGAAACCAGTCCCACTTTCGTGTAGATGGTAAGCAGTGCAGAGTGGAAGAAAGAGCCCGGATGTAGACTCCCAGCGCTGAAGCTGTAGATGGCACAAGCTGAGAAGTTAAGTTATTCACTGAAGCTGTATTGATGATAATCCTGGCAGGCAGAAGTAGTAGAGCTGTAGGCACCAAGATAGGGAGAGCAGGCCCTCGAGGAGCGAGTACCCAGTATCCCAGATAGGTACTTGAAAGAAAGCACAAGAGCCCCTGAGGAGTGGGTACCCAGGTTAGAGTTGACCCCGAAGGGTAGAAAGCTTCCAGCGGCAGCTGGGAGCAGCAGAGCAGCTTAGACCGGTAGGAGACAAGTCCGAGTCCTTGCTAACTCGATTTGTTAGCAAATGAAGGGAAGGCTAAATACCCAGATGGCATGACGTCACTCAGAGGGGACGCCCCCGAGGTTCCCACCATGACGCGGATAAAGACGTGGGTGTGTGTGCGCGTGCACCCTAGGAGACCCTCAGGAAATCCATGGCGAACACCTTCGCCATTGCTGTTCCGGGGACACCAGAGAGAGCAGCATGAAGACGCGACAGCAGCCATCTTCCCAAGGCTTGAGGAGAGAGAGATGAAAGGGGTGAGGCACAGGGCTCGAAGCCATCTGAGACCAACAGACACAACACAGAGCGCAGATGGGCCTGTGGTGTTAGGTGGGAACGGTTAAACTCGGCCACAATTTGCTCAGACTGTACCACTGGAGGGGAGGGAAGCTCCGCGGGAGCAACCGGCAGTAGGAGAGTCACCCGGTCACATGGGCCCATCGGAGAGGCCCCTGGGGAGGCTGAAGACATGACTAGGAAGAGGTGCACACACGGCAAGAAGCAGCCACCTCCCAGGGTGAACAGAGTCCCCTCTCCTGCTGTCCCCGGCAGTTTAGTCGAGGTTGTGGGATCAGGAGGAGGAAGGGATGTCTGAACAGGCCTCAGCAGGTGACCAGAGTAGTGATGTGGAGGATTTCTCTACATAATTTGTTTTGATCTTGCACAAGGCCTATGTAGCCAAGCGAGGAGCAGGAGATAAGTGGCCCCAGGGCCTGAAACCTTGGGGCATATAGACGTTACTTAACCCATTACAAAAGACTAATCAATAACACCAAGAGAGAATATTATACTAATAAGATACAAAACTTTAGTTACAATCCTAGAACTCTCTTCTTCATAATCCAGAACCTTACAAGAAATAACATGGAAGAATCGCTCCTCTCCCCGAAATTAAATGCAATGAGATTGCACATTTATTTAAACAAAAAATTCAAAATCTGACTACAGGTACTAACGATACTGATATTCAGTCAATTAAAATTAACTCAAGACAAAGAACTAAATGGGTCAACTTTGAAGAGACCTCATCAATTGACATAGAAGCTCTTATAAATAAAAATGAACCCCATGACACATCCCTGATCTGTCCGCAGCATTCGATACCATTAATCACACTATTCTCCTTGAAAGACTAACTGAAATTGGGCTATCAAATACAACACTACAATGGTTTCATCCACTCTCGACAACCATTTTCAATGTCAATAAAACAGAAGTTATAATTCTGGACCGGAGACCACTCCCCACTAGTTTGCTTTCACTAAAATTAGAAGATCAATCAGCCAAAATAAATCTTGTAACCCATACTAGCAACTTAGGAGTAATCATTGACAGTGAATTCAACTTCAAAAACACATTTCTATCAAATTCAAAGAAGGATATAATAAACTCTTAACTCTCAGGTGACTAAAACCACTTCTAACCCATTCTGATTTCAGAACAGTACTACAACTATTAATATTTGCAAACACAGACATTTGCAAACACAGACTATTGCAATTCTCGCCTACTCAGCCTTCCATTCAATCACTACAAATTCTACAAAATGCAGCCGCTAGAATCCTAACAGGCATGAAGAAATGCAACCATATAACTCCAACATTAATATCCCTACATTGGCTACAATAAAATACCAGATTGATTACAACATTTTATACATATTACATAAGAATATCTATGGAGATCAAATTGATTGGCTAAATGCCGCCATTCGCCTCCAAGTCCCACAATATAATCTAAGATCCGTGAATAAAGGTTTATTGACTATTCCTTCAGTTCAATCAGCCCACCTTAGTCAGTAAGAGCTAGAGCCCTGTCACTCGCAGGTTCTAAAATATGGAACTCCTTTCCAGCTAAATTACGGCTGCAATCTGACCTAAAGTCTTTCAGAATAGACTAAAGACATGGCTATTCAATAAGGCTTATCAGGATCCAAAATAACATCGGATAGTAAACCGCTTTATTAATTGTCTCCTTCTGTCTCATTTATTTTTTATGAGGTTTTACTGTATTTTGATTTTAATGCTGTTTGTTTGTATTACTAATATAATTAAATCCAGATTTTATTTAATTTTATTGTTTATCTTGATTTTAATCTATTTATATTTATTAATAATCTATTTAAATTTGTTTTACTTATTACTTTATATTACTGTAATTATGTGAACTGTTGTGATGGCTCCCACGAACGACGGTATACAAAATCAAATAAATAAATAAATAAGAGATCTAAGGTAGCCTTGGCTAGAGGGTTGGGTGCCTGCTCCACTGCATGCCTAGACCATCCTATAGGAGATGACTGCTCTGTGATTTCAGAAGGTTCAAATGACCTGCGGAATGATCTGGGAGATGAGCCAGGGGATGAAGCTGTGGACGTCAGTCCAGATATGAGCAAGGATGCAGATGACCAAGATGTTATGGCCGTCAGCCATGGCAAGCCACGACCGGGGCCGACTGTCATGGCCGCCAGCTGCAGCAGTCCGTGGCCGGGACCAGGTACTCACCTGCGGTGTCGGGTGGGCCTGGAGGCTCCTGCAGGAGCAGGGAGCCTCCTCCGGCGTTCTTCCCGCGGCCTTGGCCACTACCCAGGCTGGCCACGGAGCCCAGCGGGCTGAGTTGACTCCTCCCCCTTCCTGGCTGCCTTAGAGCTGTGCGCGCGGCTGAAGACAAGATTTAAAGGGGCCACGACAGGAAATGGTTGTGGCTCCCTTCTGTTAGGTATTTAAGGCAAGGTCTGCTTCTCAGACCTTGCCTTGGTATTAGCTTCTGGTTCCATATTCTGCGCTGGTGTTCCTGGTCTTCGTCCCGCTTCTGTTCTTCTTCCTTATTGGACTGATTCTTGGCTTCTGACCCCTGGACCGGCTGTCGTTCTTCATTTGGCTTGACCTTGGACTGGCTGCGGACCCTTCTCCTGGCTTACTACTGGACTGGCTGTGGCTCCTTTTCCTGGCTTGCTTCTGGACTGGCTGCGGACCCTTCTCCTGGCTTCGACCCTCCTGGACTGACTCGACCTGCAGGAGGCGCCTGCATCTAGACCAATCTTCAGTCCCGAGGGAGTCTCCTAAGTCCCAGCGGCCGGGTTCCTACGGGCCCCTCCTGGGGTAACCACGAGCTTCCAGGGCAAAGTCTTGTACTCGACTGGCGAACCTTCAAGCTTTGCCCTCCGGCGGTAGGGACCAGAGAAGGTTAACTCCCTCTTTGGCAGTGCTAACCTTACCTCGGTACAGGGGTCCACTTCCGGATTCGTAACACAAGAAGAGGTTCCTGTCACAGAAGGGGTTGACCCTAAGGTGGTCCGTCTGTTCCGCAAGGAGGAATTGAGACCACTTATTCCTCAGGTTCTGGAAGAGCTGGGAATTAAATTAATCCAGGAGGAATCAGATAATGAAGGTGTGGATCCAGTCCTGGATGGGCTTCGAGGACCACCAAAGGCTTTTCCATTGCCAAAAGAGTTGAAGAAGTTGGTGAAATGGGAGTGGGCTACTCCAGAAGCAGGCCTCAAAGTAGCCAGGGCAATGTTGAAGTTACATCCTTTGACAGAGGTGTTACCCAAGGTGGATGCTTTGGTATCAGTGGTGACCAAGAAGACATCCATTCCTGTGGCACAAGTGGCCACAGTGAAGGATGCCCAGGACCGAAAGCTGGAAATTCATTTGAAGAGGATGTTTAAAGTCTCAGCTCTTAGAGTGGTGATCTGTGGTAGCCTTATGCAGAGAACCTGTCTGTGTTGGGTGCAGAAGGCGCAAGAAAGAGGCTTCACCCCAGCAGCCAATTCCAGAGAGGCGGCCTGGTTGGAAGCCAGAATGGCCTATGTGGTGGATGCAATGTATGATTTGGTCTGGACGTCTGCAAGGAGCATGGTCTCAGCGGTAGTTGCACGCAGGAGCCTATGGTTGCATAATTGGTCAGCGGACAGTTAGTCCAAGTCACAGCTGTGTAATCTTCCTTTTAAAGAAAACTGTTGTTCAGGGAAGATCTGGAGCAGCTGATGAAGCATTTGGGAGAGTTGAAAGGGTATAGATTACCTGAGGATAAGAAGAGTGGCAAGAAAACTTTCCCTGCATGTTCCTGCTTCAGGGATATAAGAAGATTTTGTCCCAACAAGGCTGCTTCATTTTCAGGAAAGCAGAGCTCAGGAAGGCAACAGTCCTTTCAGGGCAACTGGAAAACAATCTGAGATAGCTCCGGTCAGGGGCTGGAGAAAGCAAATCCTCACAATGAAATCAAACTGGTCCACTTTTCCGAGGAGGCACTCAGAGGAAGATTAGCCCTCTTTTACGAGTTCCTCTGGTATGTAAAGCCAGACCACCATTTTCTAGGGTCTGGATTCCTTACTTTGCTTTGCAGAGGCAGTATGCTCTAGTTGTTCTCTGATTTTGCTGCTGTTTGAGTTGATGCCTCCATGGAGCCTTTTAGCTGGATGGGAGTTTCTTTTCAGCTTCCCAATCCATTTGTATTTTTAAACAGATTCATTTAAGTTTAGAGTACCCATTAACTAAGGACTCACTTAAGTTAATTTCTTTGATGCGCTAACATCAAGTGGAAGAGGTTCCCTTCATGAAAGAGGAATCTGAGATTATCAAGATCCAAGGAGGAGAAGGATGAGTTACAATCATCCAAGGGAGAAAAAGGAGAGAAGGGTGAAAGAAGTTGGTATGGACCCCAACCATGTCTAAAAATATCTATTGGAGATTTGGAGAATAGGAGTAACAGGAGTATCATTGTGATACTGGAAGAGAGAAGAGGGGTATACTTGGCGCCAATCAGGTATATGGGGAAACTAAGGTGTTCAGAGGAGAAAACTATATGGAGAGGTAGGAGGGAGATAACCGACTGTGATAAATGGATTTCACCTTTAATACATCACCAACTTGGGAGGGAAGTATAAAGCTTGCCCTATGCCAATGGGATGGGAGAGAAATCAGAATACAGACTGAATCAATTGGTTTTAACCTATTAACTTAAGCAAGACTATAAGAAGTCACAAATTTATTTAAAGCACTTGTACCCATCAAAACGAGAACTGAACCACTGTAAAGAACATTTTCATCATTTCACACTTTATCAGTAAAAGTATTGTTGGAAACCAAACTCTGCTTCTAGTGTGCTTTTTGCCGCAAAGTGACTTTAGCGCTTATCAGTGCTGTACACAAGAACTGTGAACTGGGAATTAAGAGTTGCAATACAAAGGGCCTTGAAAGCTATCTTCCCACTGCCAAGGCAGTTCCTTTTGAAAATTAGCTGCAATGTACTTGGGTTCATATAGTAAGTACCTACAGACCTTGCAGACAGACACATGCAAATTGTCCCCTTAAAGATTTTCAGAAGTATTAACAAAATTAATGTACTCATTTCTAGTCTTATTCCTCATATTTTCTCCTCCAGAGGTGAAAAAGGCAAGGCCATGACTTCTAGCTTGTCCTCTGAATGGGTCCAAAGAAGCATTTAGCTCCCCTTTTCTGTTTTTCTTTTCTCTACTTAAACATTTAGTGGAAAATGTAGCAGGAGTCTGTGCATTGGGACCCACCTGTGGAGAGGCTTTAAACCATAGTTCTCATGATTAAACCGTGAATTCATTTTTTTTTCCACCAATCGATTCAGCACAGATATGGGTAATAACTGTTTGATTAGATAATTGAACCGGCTCAACAGTACAACATCAATTGGGAAACCGTCATCAAAAACACGATTCAGAATCCAGGCACCCCGTCTGGTGCTGAGGTATACCTGCAAAAATAATTAGAAGAATTAAAATTATCGCACCCAAACCATCACCTCTGTCACCAGAAGGGAAAACAGAGCACAATGGAAGAGGTTTAACCTCCTTAGATTATCATACAGACCTCTAGTCTCCAAAGGTTCCTTACCTCTAATGCAGTGTCTTTATACAAGCCTGAATGGTTGATGTCCAAAATACGATATCTTCTCCCCACTATACCGGATGCTCACAACACAACTCAGGCCATTAAGCACAGAAAACAAGAATCCAAAATTATGAAAAATTGTCTATTTTTCATAGCTGGCCCCTGGGATTTTTCCAGCCTTGCACCCACACATCTATTGAGAGCTCTCTTTATGGACAAATGTGAATGAAATTTGTTAGGTGAACTGGAAGCTCAATAAGAGGGCTCTCCTACTACATTTTAGCCAATTATGTCCATGAAGAGCATGCCCCTGATATATGAGGGCCAGATGGACAGGCTTGATGGAGATGGATGAACAGGCTTGGAGAGAGCTCTAGGTACCTGTCACTGATGAAACACGCCTAAAAATGAATGCAGATAAATCTCAGTGAGTAAAGCCTTCATCTCTGAGCCAACACACCAGTTACACTGCAACGTTCTTAATAGTGAATTGATAGATATGCAAGTGGATGTCAAGCACTCCGCATTATATTTATGCAGTGACTCAAAACCACGGTCAAGGCCAGTGACAGAATCCCAAACTAGATGCCTTCATTTCACACGACACCTGCTAAGTTCACCAGATGACAAGGAGTATAAATGATCTTCTAGCTGTACACTGATTTTTTCTCAAACTGCTCAGAAGCATTAACGTAGGCGATAAATTCCCAGCCTTAGGAAATCCATAATTTTCCCTATTGGAATTCAGATATACCTTCCCTATCTTTAGTCTAAAGTGAGACATCTCAAATTAGCCAGACTGAAAGAGAAGCTTCCCATATGGACAAACCACAGAAGAATGTGCATCTTCCTTCCTAAGAGCAGTAGGATTGCTCTGACAGGGAGCAGAAGTCTTTGAACAGTTTTCATATCTACGTAATTTCTCATCAGCAAACACACAACTGCTCCCTGAAATATGCTCTAAGATTCAGACTACTGCCAACTTCTGGAAGAGTCCTAGAACATACCCTGGTTTAGGCTTATTTCCTCCTCACCTTCTTCCCTCCACTGCCCTACCTATCCCCTTGCATCCCTGCAAGAGAATATCAAATAATATGCACAGATTTATTTGGAGAAAATTATTTGTCCTATCTGCTGTGGTACATCATCATCATTATAATTTATTTATTACACACTTCCAGTCAGTAAGTTCAGAGCAAGTTACAAAGTTACAAAGGCCAGCAAGGACCGTCATACAGAATTCAAAAGCAGGGAATGTATAATAGAGATGAGTTTCGTTTTTCTGGGTCGGGTTGGGTTTCAGTTTTGGTGCTTCGTGGGAAAACTCATTTTCCCACGGATCGTTTTTCAGCAAAAACGAAGCTGAGACCCGACCCAAACCCAGAAAAACGAATAAAAAAAAAAATCCGAATCGGAAAAAAACCCACCCCAACCCTTCAAACTTACTGTATTACAAACCCCCCCCCCCCCCCATCATCCCGATCCCTCCCCAAGACTTACTAAAAGCCCTGATGGTCCAGCAGGGTCCCATGAGCAATCTCTCCCTCCGGGCTGTCGGGCCTGCTACGAATCAAAATGGCGCTGATGGCCGGTGCCATCTTGTGCTCCTATCGTGTGATAGGGGCCGACCAATGGCACTGGTAGCCCCTATGACATGCTAAGGGCAAAGGCTATCAGCGCCATTTTGAATATTGGCAGCTGACGGCACGAGTGCAGGAGATCGCTTCAAGACCCCCGCTGGATCACCAGGACTTTTGTCAAGTCTTGGGGAGTCAGGAGGCCATGTGACAGGGGCCGACCAATGGCACCGCTAACCCCTGTGACATTGTAAGGGCAAAGGGCCATCGGCGCCATTTTGATTCATAGCAGGCCCGATGGCCTGGAGGGAGAGATCGCTCGCGGGACCCCGCTGACCACCAGGGCTTTTAGTAAGTCTTGGGGAGGGATAGGATGGTGGGGGGATTGGTGAGGGGATTGTAATACATAGAAAATTCAGGTAAAAATATATCTATCTCAGTTGATGCCAGAAATCATCACAGGTGGTGTCCTCTTTTGGAGCCTTGTGGGTGTTCTTCCAGCTTTTTCTGCTTTGTTGCCCCTCTCACAATGTCTTCGGGAAATCCAACCAATGCTGGTACCCCTTTGCCCCTTTAGGGAGTCTTGGGCTATTCATGCCACTTTTGGTGCCACTCTCCAGGGGCACAAACAGTGACTAAAAAAGCTGAGGAAAGCCAGATCCCTGTGTAACACTGAGGCCAATGGATGGCAGGAGGTTCACTGCACCCCACTTTGACATGCCGTCTTCTGCCATTGAGGAAAGAGAAACCCCTCTCAAAACCACTCCCCAAATCCCAATGCTCTTCAAAGGGGAAAGGAGAATGGTCTGCGGACACTATCAAAGGCACTAGAAACATCAATTTGGTCCAAAATGCTTGTCCTATCACCTTCTATATTACATAATAACATGTCAAAGACAACAGCAACAGTTCTGTGTTCTACACCTTACAAATTCCAAATTGGTTTTCATCCAAAATCTCATTATTCATCATATAATCTTCTAATTGTAAAACAACAGCCTACTCCAAACCTTTGCCAATGTGGGCAAGTTAGAGATAGGTGATAAGAAGACAGAGCATGCCCAGATTTACTTTTATCTTTGGTAGTCGGTGTGATAGCTGCCAGTTTCAACTTCTCCAATTCGTGTCCCTCTTAAAACGAGCAATTTAGCATGCTAGTAATAATATTATAGCTAACACCATTCATACTTTTAACAAAAATAAAATAGTCAAGAGTCTACAGGTGAGGAATAGATTTCAAATTAACAATGACAAAGGTAACGTCCTTTATTGGAAATGATCTAATTTCTAACCAAATAGGATATGGGCATCTGGTTCCGAATTTTATCAACATTCCTATCAAGAAAATCCACGTAAATATTGCAATCAAACAATTGCTGATTATCCCCTAAAAGTTTTATTTATTTATTTATTTAACATTTTTTATATACCGAGGTTCTGGTAACAATGTTACCAATCACTCCGGTTTACATATAACTTAGGGATGACATAACACAAGTGTCTTACATATAACAAGGAAAAGAAGAACTGGGTGAATAATTAAATACATTAGATTAAATTGCTTAAAGCATTAAGAGAAACAACATTTTAACTTAATGAAATCTAACATACTAGCAATTCGGATCGGTAGAGTGACAAGTAGTCAGTCTTAGGCAGGAGGAGATTGTATTTGTTTCTGGGGATATTAAGTAGTAGGATACATGATGTGTTGCCCAAGACGGGAGAGTGATAGTGAAGTCGAAATCAGTCATATGCTTGGGTGAAAAGCCAAGCATATGTTTAATGTGAACCTCTTTACCAGAGGAAATGAAAGACATTGATAAGACAGGTTAAGAGAGAATTTGAAAAGAAGTTGGCCGTAAAGGCAAAAACTCACAATAAAAACTTTTTAAAATATATCTGAAGGAGAAAGCCTATGAGGGAGTCAGTTGGCCCATTAGATGATTGAGGGGTTAAAGGGGCACTGTTCTGTCCCCAGTAAAGGGTACATGTTTGTGTCTGTATACATTGCAGCCCACCTGTGTTTACCTCAGCCCCTCCCTTCTGGGAACTCGTGACACTTTCTGTAACCCAGGATAAAGGTCTGGGAACCTTGCCTTTAAAGGGAGTTTGCCTTTAACAGAAGCCCCCTCCCCTCTGCTCCTCCCATTGGGAAAGGGTCTGCATGCTCTTTCAATCTAACTTGGGTCTTCTTAAGTGCCTTATTGGCTGAAGGGACTGCCCTTCATGTTCCTCCCTGTGTCACACGGATCCTAGGCTCACCATCATTGGATCTCGCCCCTGGCCCCAGCCTGTGGGGACGCTTCCTGTAATCACTCTCCAAGACTGTAAGCCAGTCTCAGCCATGCCATGTAGAAGACACACGTGCTTGTAACCTGTGTCACACGAATGTCTTTTTACATTCCTCCTACCACTTTAATCCTAAAAGACTAATCAGCTTCAAACCCTCGTCTTCTTACCCTGCATCCCAAGAAACTTCATCTCCCTTCTCCTGCCTATTTCCAGCTACAAAGATCTCTGCCAGAAGCATATACGTTTGAAAGCAACAATTGTGAGTAATAAGAAATTATCTATGCAATAAATGATTTCAAACATAAAGATCTTTGTTTTGAAGACTGATTTGGAGGAAAGTTAGCTGTTTTGGATGAGAAAACTTGGGAAGTTTTTATTGAGCCACAACAGGCACTTAGAGAAGATAAGGCCATCGTGGAAAGATTAAATGAATTCTTTGCTTCGGTGTTTATTGAAGAGGATGTTAGGGAGATGCCTGTTCTGGAGACAGTTTTCAAGGGTGATGAACTGAACCAAATCACGGTGATTAGTTTATTAGTCTAAAGCGTAGCAAATTACCTGGACTAGATGGTATAAACCCCAGGGTTCTGAAAGAACTCAAAAATGAAATATTCAGACCTTTCAGTAAAGTTTTGTAACCTATCATTAAAATCATCCATTATACCTGAAGACTGGAGGGTGGCCAGTATAACCCCAATATTTAAAAAGGGTTCCAGGGGAGAACCAGAAAACTATAACTATAGACTGTTATAAAGAATGAAATCACAGAACATTTAGATAGACATGGTTTAATGGGACACAGCCAGCATGGATTTATCCAAGGAAAGTCTTGCCTCACAAATCTCCTATATTTTTATGAAGGGGTGACTAAAGGTGAACCAGTAGATGTAGTGTATTTGGATTTTCAGAAGGCTTTCGAAAAAGTCCCTCATGAGAGGCTTCTAAGAAAACTAAAAAGTCATGGGATAGGAGGTGATGTCCTTTTGTGGATTACAAACTGGTAGGGATGTGCATTCGTTTCATTCGTTTCCTTTACAAGCATGTAATATTAAATGAATGAAACGAATGAAACAAATGCATATCCCTACAAACTGGTTAAAAGACAGGAAACAGAGGGTAGGATTAAATGGTCTGTTTTCAAAAGTGGAAAAAAGGTAAAGAGTGGAGTGCTTCAGGGATCTGTACTAGGACTGGTGCTTTCTAATATTTATAAATGATCTGAAAAGGAATACGATGAGTGAAGTGCATAAATTTACAGATGACACAAAATTTTGCAGAGCAGTTAAATCTCAAGCGGATTGTGATGAATTGCAGGAGAACCTTGTGAGACTGGAAGACTGGGCGTCCAAAGAGCAGATGAAATTTAATGTGGATAAGTGCAAGGTGATGCATATAGGGAAAAATAACCCTTGCTGTGGTTACATAATGTTAGGTTCCATATTAGGAGTTACCACCAAGGAAAAAGATCTAGGTGTCATAGTGGATAACACATTGAAATAGTCGGTTCAGTGTGGTGTGGCAGTCAAAAAAGCAAACAGAATGTTGGGAATTATTAGAAAGGGAATGGTGAATAAAACGGAAAATGTCATAATGCCTCTGTATCGCTCCATGGTGAGACGGCAACTTGAATACTGTGTACAATTCTGGTCGCCGCATCTCAAAAACGTTGTGATGGAGAAGATACAGAGACTGGCATCCAAAATGATAAGGGGAATGGAACAGCTCCCCTATGAGGAAAGACTAAAGAGGTTAGGACTTTTCAGCTTGGAGAAGAGACAGCTGAGGGAGGATATGATAGAGGTGTTTAAAATCATGAGAGGTCTAGAACGGGTAGATGTGAATCGGTTATTTACTCTTTTGGCTAACACAAAGACTAGGGGACACTCCATGAAGTTAGCATGTGGCCCATTTAAAACAAATTAGAGAAAATTCTTTTTCACTCAACGCACAATTGAGCTCTGGAAATCATTGCCAGTGGGTGTGGTTATGGCAATTAGTGTAACTGGGTTTTAAAAAGATTTGGATATGTTCAAAGAGGAGATGTCCATAAATTGCTATTAATCAATAAGGATTAGTAGCCTGGGATCTATTAATTTCATGTCTGGGTACTTGCCAGGTTCTTATGGCCTGGATTGGCCACTTTTTGACCCAGGATACTGGGCTTGATGGCCCCTTGGTCTGACTCAGTATGGCTTGTTCTTATGTTCTAAGAATACAGGAAAATATGAGCAGTTTGAAAAGAATAAAAAAAAAAGCAGAGAAAGATTAGAAATAGATAAGATCCCAAAAATAAGGGTCAAGCAGAGAGGGTAATAAATTCAAACCAAAGACAAAGAAATGTAGGGGAAAGTGTTTGTTTTTTAGATTTGATCAGGATTCTCAGCTAATTTTCTTTCCTAATTAATTCACCTTGGCTCATGTTTGAGTCTTAAGCCAAACCAGACAGTCTGGGAGCGCCTCCTAGAACAGCATTTTCAAGCCTGTCCTGGGGTCCCCTAGCCAACAATATGCATGAGATAAATATGCATGCAATGGAGTCAGTGCCTGCAAATGTATCCCATGTATAGTCCTTGAGGAAATCCTGAAAACCTGACTGTTTGGGGGTCCCCCAGGACAGGTTTCTGGCATCACTGCTGATACTGTGCCTTCAAGGTCATTTCCTTATCTGAGCCAGGAAGGTAGAATATCATCTTTGCTTTTATCCATGTGAGCCAGAAAATGATCTAGGAAGATTGCAATTTGCTTTGAAGGGATTTTAATAAGATGTAAACTAAAGAATCAAAGGGCAGCCACCAGTTTTTCCAAACTAGCTTGGAGGGGACATTGCCATGAAAGTCACTGAGCAGTGACCCGTGCTGGTTTCTTTCCTAAAATACTAGGTGCTCTCAGTACAGTACTGAGGTGAGGTCAGACTCACCTCGATGGTGGGAAAAGTAATGGAGTCACTGTTGAAAGAATAGTGAACTATCTACAGTCGGGAGAATTGCTGGACCAGAGGCAGCATGGATTCACCAGGGGAAGATCCTGTCAGACAAATCTGATTGACTTTTTTGACTGGGTAACCAAGGAATTGGATCAAGGAAGAGTGCTCGATGTCATCTACTTAGATTTCAGCAAGGCTTTTGATACGGTCCCGCACAGGAGACTGGTGAATAAAATGAGAAGCTTAGGAGTGAGTGCCGAGGTGGTGGCCTGGATTGCAAACTGGTTGACAGACAGAAAACAATGTGTGATGGTAAATGGAACTTACTCTGAAGAGAGAGCGGTGTTAAGCAGAGTGCCGCAGGGATCAGTGGTGGGACCGGTCCTGTTCAATATCTTTGTGAGCGACATTTCAGACGGGATAGAAGGTAAGGTTTGTCTTTTTGCGGACGACACTAAGATCTGCAACAGAGTGGACACGCCAGAAGGAGTGGAGAGAATGAGACGGGATTTAAGGAAGCTGGAAGAATGATCGAAGATATGGCAGCTGAGATTCAATGCCAAGAAGTGCAGAGTCATGCATATGGGGAGTGGAAATCCGAATGAACTGTATTCGATGGGGGGAGTAGGGCTGATATGTATGGAGCAGGAGAGAGACCTTGAGGTGATAGTCTCTAATGATCTGAAGTCGGCAAAACAATGTGACAAGGCGATAGCTAAAGCCCAGAAGAATGCTGGGCTGCATAGAGAGAGGAATATCGAGTAAGAAAAGGAAGTGATTATCCCCTTGTACAGGTCCTTGGTGAGGACTCACTGGAGTACTGTGTTCAGTTCTGGAGACTGTATCTCCGAAGAGACAGAGACAGGATGAAGGCGGTCAAAAAGGTGGAAGGTCTTCATAGAATGACTTATGAGGAGAGATTGAAGAATCTAAATATGTACACCCTGGAGGAAAGGAGGAGCAGAGGTGATGTGATACAGACTTTCAGATACATGAAAGGTTTTAATGATCCAAAGACAACGACAAACCTTTTCCGTAGGAAAAAAATCAGCAGAACCAGGGGTCATGATTTAAAACTCCAGGGAGGAAGACTCAGAACCAATGTCAGGAAGTATTTCTTCATGGAGAGGGTGGTGGATGCCTGGAATGCCCTTCCGGAGGAAGTGGTGAAGACCAAAACTGTGAAGGATTTCAAAGGGGCGTGAGATAAACACTGTGGATCCATAAAGTCTAGAGGATGTGAATGAAGAGAAGAGGCAAGGGGTGGCTTGCTTGCGGGAATGACGGCTACTACCTGGAGATTAATATCCTTATTCAATAAACATACACACATTTAATGCGACTCCAATATTGCTCTATGCTTCAACGGCAAGAGGAAATGTGGAAAAAAGGATTTGCATCCACAAAAAAGCAGGGGAGTAGCTTGCTTGTTACGGCGGTTACTACCCCAAATCAAATAAGCCTGATACTTCACTTTCAATGCACATCCAGCATAGCTCTCTCCTTCAATGGCAGGGAAAATGAAGAAAAGATGATTTATATTCAGCATCAACCAACAAGGAATGAATTACATAGTCTGGGTAACAAATAAGCAGGGAGTAGCTGGCTTGTTACGGCGGTTACTACCCCAAATCAAATAAGCCTGATACTTCACTTTCAATGCACATCCAGCATAGCTCTCTCCTTCAATGGCAGGGAAAATGAAGAAAAGATGATTTATATTCAGCATCAACCAACAAGGAATGAATTACATAGTCTGGGTAACAAATAAGCAGGGAGTAGCTGGCTTGTTACGGCGGTTACTACCCCAAATCAAATAAGCCTGATACTTCACTTTCAATGCACATCCAGCATAGCTCTCTCCTTCAATGGCAGGGAAAATGAAGAAAAGATGATTTATATTCAGCATCAACCAACAAGGAATGAATTACATAGTCTGGGTAACAAATAAGCATGGGAGTAGCTGGCTTGTTACGGCGGTTACTACCCCAAATCAATAAGCCTGATACTTCACTTTCAATGCACATCCAGCATAGCTCTTCCTTCATGGCAGGGAAAATGAAGAAAAGATGATTTATTCAGCATCAACCAACAAGGAATGAATTACATAGTCTGGGTAAACAAATAAGCATGGGAGTAGCTGGCTTGTTATAGTGTTACTACCCCGAATCAATTAAGCATGATACTTGACTTGGAATAAGTATCCAGCGCAGCTCACTGCTTCAGCAACAGAGGGAATTAAGTAAAGAGGATTTATTCAGACAACCAACAATGGCTGAATTGCACATGTAGGTAAACAAACGGAAGTAGCTTGCTTATTACGGCGGTTACTACCCCAAACCAATTAGCTAGATACTTCCCTTAGATGCAGCTCCAGCACTGCTGTCTGCATCGATGGCGGGGGTGGAAGGGAATTGGAACCAAAAAGTTACCAATAAGGGCCCTGACCTCAGCGGTCAGAGTAACAGATTATGAAAACAAATGGGTGTGGGGGCTTGCTGGGAGACTGGATGGGCCGTTTGGTCTTCTTCTGCCATCACTTCTATGTTTCTATGTTACTGCAGATTACAAGCGGCTCCTTTATAGCAACAGCTCTATAGCAAATTCTGGTTATAAGAGACGCTCATAGCACACTTCCCATTGACTTGTTCATCACGTATGCTTGTCTTGACTAGAAAGTAAGCTGTGTGGAGCAGGGACTGTCTCTGACGTGTATCTGTACAGCGCTGCGTATGTGTGGCAGCGCTTTAGAAATGATAAGTAATAATAGTAGTAGAAGTAATTCCTGTTCAGTGTTTCTTGCTGTCTTCATAGCTTATCTTTCTCAAAACACCTTAAAGCGAGAAACAGTAAAAAAAAACAAAAAAACATATGCAAAACATAAAACCAAATACAAAGCATTAATACAGCATATAGGATCTGGTTTTCAAAAGCCTTTTCATGCTTAAAACTGGGATTTACATGTGTAAATGAACTTTACCCATGTAAGTGGACTTTTGAAAATTGCTACGGCTGCCATTGAATTGCCTAACTGCACTTAGCACAGGTAACCGGGTTTTCAAAATTGCTATCCTACCCTTTTTAGACTAAGGTCCTGAAGGTTGAATCCCTCACCCTGCTGAAAAGACCCCTGGATCTGGGGGCCAGTGGTCTGTTTTGGTATGAGGAAAAAGATTTGGAGAAAGTGGCCACAGGGATAACAGGGTCCTCCTGCATAGACTTGTGATGTATGCGCATAAATGGCTTTCAAAATCCCACACACACACACACACACACACAGTCATACAAATAACATCATCATTGCCTCCTAGGCCTTGGATGCTAACCCACATTTTGCATACTGCTGCACCACACACCTGGTTAGCGACAGAGCTGAGCTCCACTGCGAGATCCCCTCCGGAGTTCCCAGTGCCGATCACAACGATCGTTCTCCCCTGGAATTCAAAAGGATCCTTGTATTCCCGGCTGTGGAAGTAGCGACCCTTGAACGTCTCTATTCCTATAAAGAGAGAAGACTGTTTCACCGCTGCACAGCAGATATTGCGTATCTGAACTTGAGTGAGTCTGATACTGCTCTACACGGCATACTAACCACTAGTTATCTTATTTATTTAAAACAGCATAGGAGCAGGTAAGAACATTCGGGGTCCCCACTAGCTATTTTGTCTCTTTCTTAAAGCCCTAAGTTAGGATTTAGCTAGGATGGAGGAGTTGGCAGACCATGCCTTGCAGGCACCTCCCTGGACTGGTCAGCGGCCTGTATAAAAGCAAGTAGGGCACAAGGAGCAGAGCGGTGTTTTTGTTAGTGTTTTGGAGAAGCAAGAGAGTTTTGCAGATTGAGATTGCCCGTTTAAGGCCCCACAGCCTGATATTCCTGGCCTGGCACCCCAGGGTTGGGCAGGGAGTGGTCTCTGGGAGTGGAGTGGACAAAGAGTTTTGTGAGAGCTGATTGAGAAATTTCCCTTTTTGTATCCCGATCCTTCCCAGGAGGATTTTCACCTCTGACTGTGTAAGAACAGGATAAGGTGCTCTGATTCCTTCCACCCACCTAAAGAGGGACAAAAAATTCTAGTGCTTAATTATGCATTGAATAAAAAAAATATATTTTTTCTTATTCTCGTTTTGACAGAGTAAACAACTGATTGTTTACTCATTCATTCCACTCATTATTTTATAGACCTCTATCATATCTCCCGTCAGCCATCTCTTCTCCAAGCTGAACAGCCCTAACCTCTTTAGCCTTTCTTCCTAGGGGAAATGTTCCATCCCCTTTATCATTTTGGTCACCCTTCTCTGTATCTTTTTGTTGTGTTCGTGCCTGTTCTCGCCCTCGCTCCACCCTCCCTACCTTTGTGGCGCCTCCCTTCGGCTCTGACGGATAGATGCTGCCATGGCTTCTCCTCGCGGCTTCTCCCCGGAATCCCCGGGCTGGCCTGACGCTGCGGATCCGCCATGTTGACGTAAGGGCACGCGCGTGCACTCCAGAGTTTGTACCGGCAAGGGCGCGAACCTCGGGGGCCACAAGGTCCTATGTTCCTAATCTCTGAATACTCCATTCTGTCTAAGACGTTATCGCAGGTACGGAGATCGTGAGTTACTATTGCAGATAGGAACTGGTACTCGCTCCACAAGGGCCCATGTTCCTAAAACCCTTCACAGACTCTCTTCTATTCCAGAAGCCATCTCATACACAGATATTGTGAGTTCTTATTCCAGACTGCATATTGGAACCAGTACTCGCCTACGGCTCCTGTTCCTGAATATACTGAAGACTCTGTGTTGCATAAGAAGACATTACAGATATCTACAATTGTGAGTGTATCATCTACTACTGGTTATGTATCCAGCATACCCTGTCTACTCACTACCTATAGTCTCTCTCTACAGCTCAGCAACTCATAGACCGCAATTCCAGTATCTGAAGGATTTCAGCCCTGCTGGGCACATCAGCTCACTACTGCCACCTTTTGTGGTTCTACATCCTGTCTAATAAAGAACTATCTTTGTTTGTCTCCATACTCCAGCCTAGCCGGTGGTTCCTCTCAGGATATCCTCCTGGGGGTGCTGTCATTTGCCATCAGCCCAAGGATTCACCAATTTACATTAAGTGTTCGTTCCTTACACTACTAGAGCGGTATTATACAGACTGCCACACTGTGGGAGCCAACCCTCAACAGATCATTGACTCTGCCTACGGAGTATTACAGATTGCTAGCTCCTCCCCTTGAGGGAGCAGCATTGATCAGATTACTCACTCCTCCCCTCTGGAGGAGGTGATCCATAACAGGTAGCTAACTCCGCCCCCCCTGGTGGCATGATCATTAACACTTTTCTAATTCTGCTATTACATTTTATTTAGATGCGGTGACCAGAACTGCACACAATACTCAAAATGAGTTGCATCATAGAGTGATAAAGAGGCATTATTTTATTTATCTCTGAGTTACCCATGCCTCTGACTCTTCCACCTCCCAGTTCGAGTGCCCCTGTTTTATTGTAACTTTTCACTTTTCACATTATTGTTTATGTTGATGTTAATGTTATTGCCCCATTGCTTCTTGTAAACCGATACGATATGATTGGTATCATGAATGTCGGTATAAAAAAAGCACTAAATAAAATAAATAAATGATGGTTTTCTCTGTTTTATTCTCCATTCCTTTCCTAATAATCCCCAGCATTCTTGGCTGCTGCCACACAATGAGCAGAGGATTTCAGCTTATTATCAATGATGACACCTAGATCTTTTTCCTGAATGGTGACTCCTAATGTGAAATCTTGCATTTTGTAGCTATAATTTAGGTTACTCCTCCCTGAGTGCATCACTTTGCATGTGTCCACATTAAATTTCATTTGCATGCCGACTCTCCCGGTTTGGTAATGTCCTCTTACAATTTCTCACAATACCCTTGTGATTTAACAACTTGAATAATTTTGTGTCATCAGCAAATTAGGTTACCTCATTACTAGTTCCAATTTCCAGGTCACTTCTAAATATGCTAAAAATCAGTGGTCCCAGAACTGATCCACTATTCACCTTTCTCCCCTGGGAAAATTTACCATTCATCCCCACTCTCTGTTTCCAATGTTTTAAGCAGGTGCCATTCCACAATGGGACATGGCCCCACCATTAGGGATGTGAATCGTTTTAGGACGATTAAAATTATCGTCCGATAATTTTAATATCGTCTTAAACCATTATGGAACACAATACAATAGAGATTCTAACGATTTATCGTTATAAATCGTTAGAATCGTGAGCCGGCACACTAAAACCCCCTAAAACCCACCCCCGACCCTTTAAATTAAATCCCCCACCCTCCCGAACCCCCCCAAATGACTTAAATAACCTGCGGGTCCAGCAGCAGTCCGGAACGGCAGCGGTCCGGAACGGGCTCCTGCTCCTGAATCTTGTTGTCTTCAGCCGGCGCCATTTTCCAAAATGGCGCTGAAAAATGGCGGCGGCCATAGACGAACACGATTGGACGGCAGGAGGTCCTTCCGGACCCCCGCTGGACTTTTGGCAAGTCTCGTGGGGGTCAGGAGGCCCCCCACAAGCTGGCCAAAAGTTCCTGGAGGTCCAGGGGGTCAGGGAGCGATTTCCCGCCACGAATCGTTTTCGTACGGAAAATGGCGCCGGCAGGAGATCGACTGCAGGAGGTTGTTCAGCGAGCGCGCGCCAGAACCCTCGCTGAACGACCTCCTGCAGTCGATCTCCTGCCGGCGCCATTTTCCGTACGAAAACGATTCGCGGCGGGAAATCGCTCCCTGACCCCCGCTGGACCTCCAGGAACTTTTGGCCAGCTTGGGGGGCCTCCTGACCCCCACGAGACTTGCCAAAAGTCCAGCGGGGGTCCGGAAGGACCTCCTGCCGTCCAATCGTGTTCGTCTATGGCCGCCGCCATTTTTCGGCGCCATTTTGGAAAATGGCACCGGCTGAAGACAACAAGATTCAGGAGCAGGAGCCCGTTCCGGACCGCTGCCGTTCCGGACCGCCGCTGGACCCGCAGGTTATTTAAGTCATTTGGGGGGGTTCGGGAGGGTGGGGGATTTAATTTAAAGGGTCAGGGGTGGGTTTTAGGGGGATTTAATGTGCCGGTTTTGCGATTTTTCGATTTTTCGATTTTTCACGATTTTTCACGATTTTTCACGATATTTTACCCCCCCAAACGGCAACAATACGATTCCCTCCCCCTCCCAGCCGAAATCGATCGTTAAGACGATCGAGGACACGATTCACATCCCTACCCACCATCCCATGATTTTTTAATGTCCTCTCATGAGGGAATTTCTCAAATGCTTTCTGGAAATCCAGATACACTATATCAACTGGCTCACCTTTATCCACATGTTATTTATACCCTCAAAAAAAATGTAACAGATTTGAAAGGCAAGACTTCTCTTGGCTAAATCCATGTTGGCTTTGTCCTGTTCAACTCTGCTTACCTATACGTTCAGCTATTTTGTTCTTTATAATAGTTTCTACCATTTTGCCTGCTACAGATGTGGGATTCGCTGGTCTGTAGTTTCCTGAATCATCTCTTGATCCCTTTTTAAAAATTGGCGTTACATTGACAACCCTCCAGTCTTCAGGTACCATAGATGATGCTACTGATAGTTTTTTACAAATTGTCAATAGCAGGTCTGCAATTTCATTTCTCATTTCTTTCAGGACCCTGGGATGATGGAAGAAAATAAATAATTGCAAAACATATGTGCTGTTAGATGATCCCTCATCCAATGGTTCTCAACCTTTTTAGTCTTGGGACACAGCTGGCAGATAATGCTTACAGGCGTGACGCACTGGACACTTGACCATCACGGGGCTAAATATAAACATGTACTCTCCATCCACAGGAACCCGGCCCGCGTCCTCAAACAATGGTTGCAGAGCAAGCTAGGATATTTCAAATACAACTCGCTATATAAAAAAGTTATTCTGATTCTGCTGCTATCTCAGTAAAAGAAACACAAACTCCCTTACTACCAGGTGCATTGTAAAATACAAAACCTAAAAATTAAAACTCAGCACCTGTGAAGCAGACCTTCCATACCACTGCAACACTAATTCCAAGAACTCAGACAGCAATAGCCCTTCCTATGAAAAGGCAGCAGTGCAGCACCAATGCATGTCCTACTGAGAGTGAGAAAATGCAACAAAGAAGATTGATACAAATCCCTACCTACTAGTAAAATACCTCACCTCAGTCACACATCCAGATCCGACCTTCACCAAAAACTGGAGACAGAAACTGGAATGGAAACCTCAAAAAGCCACTCTGCATGCAGTGCAAAACTGAAAAGCTAGAAACAGAAATACAAATCTACACTAAGCAAAGTACAAAGATAGAAGAAATACACATTCCCAAAACTGGCATATTATGGCTCTTGTACCCTGTAACTCCCCTTCCATCCCTCCATCATCCTTCACTTTTCCTAATGTCTCCCTTTCAATCATCTGCTCTCACTCATATTCCTGACTCCCCACATCCTCTTTCCTGTGCTCCCTCTCTCCCCTGCTTGATGCTCCCTCTCCATTCCATCTTCATCTTCCCAGCATCCCCAACCTCCTTTCCCCCACCCTCCACAGGGTGAGGAGATCAGCAGCAGCGTCGCTCCCAGACTCAGCAGGGGAAGATAAGGTTTGCGTCCCATCAGGCCCAGAACAGCAGGAGCTGGCGATGTCTCGCTCTGATCTGGATGAAAGAGGAAACAGCCTCCCACTGGGCCAGAAAGAGGAGAAGGACATGAGAGGAGCCTCCCATCAGGCCCAATGTAAGAGAAGACAACCAACTCCCACCCGGGCTGAAAAGGAGGCAGCCATTGGCTGACCCTGCGACACATCTGATGAGACCCACTGCCCTAGTCCCTACTTCTTGCATGACTAATGGATGCATATAACCTTCCCAATGTGTGTCTGTAAGGAAATATGAACATTTTATAAGCCAAAAGAAAATTGATGAGTTCACAAACTAAGGATGAGAAAAGGCGAGGTAGAACCCGCAGTGGAATTCAGCATATTTCTAATGTGTGCATTCTTGCCTGGGAGAAAGGGATACAGGGGCGGAAAATTCAGATATAATTATGAGTCATCTAAATTCCAAGAACATTTGTGGTGAACATAATTTGGCTCAAACACTGACCTGTAAAAAAGAGGAATAACTGATTGATTTTCTGAAAGCATAAGGGATTCAAGAATATACTCAGCTCTGCTAGTACAAAGTATGTGCTGCTGTTATTCACAAAGTTACATCTATGTGAGAAGGGTTGCCATAAAAATCAAAATACAGAAGCCAATTGAATTTTGAAATTAAACTCTGAGTGGCCTTTAGCAAAATATAGCCATGCTTAAACAAACGG